>NC_046322.1:59530595-59870539 GCF_009819535.1 Lacerta agilis
ATGTTTTTCTGGAACTCTCTAGCTTTCTCCATAATCCAGCGCATGTTTGCAATTTGGTCTCTGGTTCCTCTGCCCCTTCGAAATCCAGCTTGCACTTCTGGGAGTTCTCGGTCCACATACTGCTTAAGCCTGCCTTGTAGAATTTTAAGCATAACCTTGCTAGCGTGTGAAATGGGTACCTTCACTGTATTATTTTCATAATCTGTTAAAAACACTTTTTGGTTCAGCAAACCTACCCAGGCATGTAACTTTAGTGTGCAGTTTTAACACATGATTTTACTAAGTACAATTGGTTTTAAAGAACTGTTAAAAGAGCAGGCAACTTGCTTTAAATGTTTGTTTTTGCTGGCATTTTTAAAGATTTTTTATTTGAACATTTTATATTGTCTTTTGTATACTGCTTAATCTTTTGTTTGCATGGTAGGTGGTATATAAATTTTATAAAATAATAATGAATAAACACAGTATGGTCCAAACCAAGCCCAGGGGCAAATCTTGGAGTATCTATGCTTGTTTCATAAGTGGCGGAGTCAGAATTCATAAGTCAGAATTCACCACCATCATTAACTTTACACCCATCAGGTCAGGGCTGGTGAACCTGTGGCCTTCATAAGTCACCATGTGGCCTTCCAGATGTTGTGGAATCCAGCAACCATCAGCCCATACAGCATGGCTAATGATCAGAGACCATGGAGCTGTAATCGAGCAACATCTGCCACACCTCAGAGCCGTCTCATCCATAGAGGCCAGTGGCGCGGCGCACCAGGGCGCCGGGCACCCCAGGAGCGCCCCCGCGAGCCTGCCGGCATACCGGGCTCCCCCTCCCCAACCCGCCCCCACCCCCACGGGCAGGGGGGCACTCGCGCGCCAGCGGGCGGGCTGTAAGCCGCCTGCCCTCGCCTCCCGGAGCCCCAGCTGGAGCGGCGCGGGGCTTTGCGCGACTTTCCAGCACTCCAGCTGGGGCTCTGGGAGGCGAGGGCGGCCGGCTTGCAGCCCGTCCGCCCGCCCCTCATCCTTCGCCCGCTGGCGCGCGAGCGCCCGCTCCAACGCCACGCCCCTCATCCCCCGCTCGCCCACCCCCCCTCCCAAGGGGCGGCCAGCGCGGGAGGGAGGCAGGCGGAGAGGTGGCAGGCTGGGGGCACCGAGGGATCGCTGCGCCAGGGCGGCCGATCCCTCTAAGACGGACCTGCCACACCTCTAGGTTCCCCATCCCTGATTTAGCCCAATCTGGGTAAACCTCTCAAGCTTGTGCTATGTCAGGATTTCTAACTTATATTTTGCATGGTCTGACTGAGTTCACCTTACTTAAAATACTTTTGTCCTCTCTCTGCTGGTGATTGCATGATAATGCTTTCTTTGTGCTGGTTGGGTTGTTCAAACAGCTTCCATGTTTAGTGGTTAATATTTAGTGGGATTGGATAATGGTAGAGGAAGTTTTCAGCTATGAGCATTTCTGGTTCATTTTGCTTCATGTTTCACATAGTCAAGAATTATATTTATATATACATATCATAGGTCATCCCAGTGCTCCTAGAGTGCTCTTTCATGACAATCAACTGGATGGATGCCTGTCCAAAGAAGAACAGCTTTACATTCCATACAGACTAGCAAAATTATATATTACCAAGGTAAACAAACAAAGTAATTTCTGATATGAATTGACTTCAGTAGATAATTAACTGCTAATGCATTACTTCTTTTTATAAACACACTAATGTAGAGAAAAGAGTCTTTCTTCTACTTTTCCTACTGGAGGGTACTTCTCTTAGGTCAGGTAATTAATTTATTGTTAAATCATTTTCTCCATTTAAGGGAAGGCCAACATGAGAAATTGTCTGTTGCACTGTTAGCCATGGCAGATGTTTACCAGTTTTTCTGCTTTGTAAGTGATGTCCCTAGAAAACATAGAAAATATAAGTTTATTTCAATTTCCTCAGAAATAATAATACAGTAGTAGTAATTATAGTAGTAGTAGTAGTAGTAGTAGTAGTAGTAGTAGTAGTAGTTTTAACTGCTGAAATTGTTCAAACATTATAATATGTTCAGGTTCTGATCCTTTGGCAAGGCATTTTTTGTTTCATTTGTAATGTTTACTCTGGTGGAAGCCTCGCTTGCATCCAATACACCGTGCTTATCCAAACTAATACATTTGTCCTGAGATCAGGGCATCTGAGGTCAGATGAAAAGAGTGGCTTTGTGTGCTCATCCCCTAAGAGACATCTTCTGTCATAACATCGTTCCAAGGTAAACAAGGCAGAGAGGGAGCAGGCAGGGCACTCACAATATAGCACCATGCACTCTGGTTTGCATAAGAATTGAGGGTGGATTGAGGTTATCTGTATGAATAAGCTTTCTTTTTTCTCAGCAAAGTTCATAATTCTATAAACTGCAAACTTCTCATAGTTTTTATATGATAATAACTGTAACCTCAGTAGAGTACTACTTCATCCAAAGAAAGGTATATATAGAGCTATGCCAAAATGGTGAAAAGGAGAACAATCCAGCCCCCCTCTCTTCCCACTTGATCCAGCTACTGGTGATGGGCCCAATTTAGAACCAGTGCAGCAAAAAAAGGGGGGACAAAATGGCCTCCTGCACATTCTGCCCTGGCCGGTGTGAGCAGCAGGGCTTTGGGTGTGAAATGGCTCCACCACCTTGGTCAGCCACGCTCCCCAGGTCTTGAAGCTAAGACTCAAGAGAAAGAAGCAAGCAATTCTCCATTGTAGGGCTGCACAAATCAATTTCGTTTTGTGTCTGCTTCTGTTGAACTGATACGTTAACAGGCTTGTGAGAATCAAAATCAAATATCTGCCTGCCTGTTCACCTGCTTTGGTCTGCTTGTGGGAAATGCTTGAGGTGTGCTTGGTGTTTACATCTAGTTGGGAACATACCACATTTTTATTGTAGTGTGGCCTAGGATATTCTCAAAGCGAGTTTTTATTAGAATATGTCCCTGGTTAGGATCAATGTAAGCACTTCTTTCCCACTACCTGGCTAGATGCCTACTTTGCTCTGCAAGTCATCATAGTCCAGGGAAGGAGCCTGCTAGAGACAGAGGCGTAGGAAGGGGGGGTGCTGTCCGCCCCGGGTGTCATGACTGAGGGGAGTGACAAAATGGCAGGCGAGTGGGCAGCACACCTCACACCCAGCAGCAGCAGCTCTTCTGACCCGGTGGCAGAGAGCAGCCCTCCTTAGCTGTGGTGACCCACACCCGGCCACAGCAGCTCCGTTGCCAGGTCATGTCTGACCTGGCTGAGGAGAGCAGGAGGGAAGTGAGCAGCAGCTTCCCCAACCCTGTCCTACCCTGAACTGTGGTGCGTGGGAGGGCACCCTCCACACCCCGCCCCCCTCAGGAGCCCCCCGCCCTGGGCAGCGCGGGCATATGCTCTGCCGCTGGCTAGAGAAAGGTCACAACAGTCATTTAGCATACAAAGGCCACACAAACCAATGACACACAGAACATAAATACAGTATAAAGTATTTGTTTTAAAGACTAGACGTAAAACCCTGACATTCACATAAACCAGAGGTTTTCAACCTTTTTTGAGTCCATGGCTCCCTTGACCAACTACATTGTTTCTGCGTCACACCTGGGGGGCTCAGGAGCCGTGTTATGTCACCCCTTGCCTGCAGAGCTGGCACCCTTTTTCAAACACCCTCCCTTGTGGAGTGTTCCCTCCTCCTCCTCTCCTCTCCCCTCTCCTTGAGAGTCCTCCATGCAGCTGCTGCTGCCACCCCTGGTCTCTGAGCTGCCTCCCCCCCCCCCGCCCCATAGAGAGTAATGGGGGATTTCAAGCAACAAGAGGATCAGCCATTTTAGATCTGGTCTTAACCAATAGTGATGACTTGGTAAGTGGGGTAGAAGTGGCAGGATCATTAGGTGGGAGTGATCATGCTCTTCTGGAGTTTATTATACAGCGGAAAGGAGCAACCAAGCATACTAAGACTCAAATTCTAGACTTTAAGAAAGCCGACTTCAGAAAAATTAGGGAAACGCTGGGTGTGATCCCATGGTCAGTAATACTAAAAGGGAAGGGAGCTCATGATGGATGGGAGTTTGTTAAAAGGGAGATATTAAAAGCACAACTTCAAGCCGTACCAATGGGACGAAAACATGGAAGGTGCCTAAAGAAGCCAGGGTGGCTATCTAAAGTACTTTTAATTGATTTAAGATTTAAAAGGGATATGTACAAAAAAAATGGGAAAAGTGGGAAATCACCAGAGAGGAATTCAAACAAATAGCCAGCACGTGTAGAGACAAAGTCAGAAAAGCTAAAGCACAGAATGAACTCAGGCTTGCTAGAGAGGTTAAAAGCAATAAAAGGGGCTTTTATGGGTATGTCCGTAGCAAAAGGAAGAACAATGAAACAGTGGGGTCACTTAGAGGAGAAGATGGTGAAATGCAAACAGGAGACAGGGAAAGGGCAGAACTCCTCAATGCTTTCTTTGCCTCAGTCTTCTCCAAAAAAGAAAACAATGCCCAACCTGAAGAATATGGAGCAGATGATTCAGCAGGGGAAACACAGCCCAGAATAAGTAAGGAGGTAATACAAGAATCCTTGGCTAGTTTAGATGTCTCCAGGGCCAGATGAACTACATCCAAGAGTATTAAAAGAACTGGCAGAGGTGATTTCAGAACCACTGGCAGTAATCTTTGAGAATTCCTGGAGAACAGGCAAAGCGCCAGCAGACTGGAGGAGGGCAAATTTGTCCCTATTTTCAAAAGGGGGGAAAGAGAGGACCCAAACAATTACCGCCCAGTCAGCCTGACATCAATGCTAGGAAAGATTCTAGAGGTCATTAAGCAAACGGTCTGTGAGCACCTAGAAAGGAACGCTGTGATCACTAAAACTCAGCATGGGTTTCTGAAAAATAAGTCATGTCAGACCAATCTGATCTCATTTTTTGACAGAATTACAAGCCTGGTAGATGAACGCTGTGGATGTAGCCTGTCTTTATTTCAGCAAGGCCTTTGACAAGGTGCCCCATGATATTCTTGTAAAGAAGCTGGTAAAATGTGGGCTAGACAATGCTACCATTCAGTGGATTTGTAACTGGCTGGCTGACTGAACCCAAAGGGTACTCATTAACGGCTCCCCTTCATCCTGGAGAGAAGTGACTAGTGGGGTGCCACAGGGTTCTGTCTTGGGCCCAGTCTTATTCAACATCTTTATCAATGACTTGGATGATGGGCTTGAGGGCATCCTGATCAAGTTTGCAGATGACACCAAATTGGGAGGGGTGGCTAATACCCCAGAGGACAGGATCACACTTCAAAATGACCTTAACAGATTAGACAACTGGGCCAAAGCAAACAAGATGAATTTTAACAAGAAGAAATGTAAAGTACTACACTTGGGCAAAAAAAAATGAAAGGCACAAATACAGGATGGGTGACACCTGGCTTGAGAGCAGTACATGTGAAAAGGATCTAGGAGTCTTGGTAAACTTGACATGAGTCAACAGTGTGATGCAGCAGCTAAAAAAGCCAATGCAATTCTGGGCTGCATCCATAGGAGTATAGCATCTAGATCAAGGGAAGTAATAGTACCACTGTATTCCGCTCTGGTCAGACCTCACCTGGAATACAGTGGTGCCCCGCTAGACGAAAATAATTCGTCCTGCGAAAATTTTCGTCTAGCGGGTTTTTCGTCTAGCGAAGCGGCAATGCAAGCTGCGTTTTCGCTAGACAAAAAAAAAAGACGAAAAATTTTCGTCTTGCGAGGCAGCCCCATAGACTTTTTCGTCTTGCGGGGCTGCCTTCCGCTAGACGAATGCCTTCGTCTAGCGAGTTTTTCGTCAAGCGAGGCATTCGTCTAGCGAGGCACCGCTTTATTGTGCCCAGTTCTGGGCACCACAGTTCAAGAAGGATACTGACAAGATGGAACATGTCCAGAGGAGGGCAACCAAAATGGTCAAAGGCCTGGAAACGACGCCTTGTGAGGAACGGCTTAGGGAGCTGGGTATGTTTAGCCTGGAGAAGAGAAGGTTAAGGGGTGATATGATAGCCATGTTCAAATATATAAAAGGATGTCATATAGAGGAGGGAGAAAGGTTGTTTTCTGCTGCTCCAGAGAAGCGGACACGGGGCAATGGATTCAAACTACAAGAAAGAAGATTCCACCTATACATTAGGAAGAACTTCCTGACAGTAAGAGCTGTTTGACAGTGGAATTTGCTGCCAAGGAGTGTGGTGGAGTCTCCTTCTTTGGAGGTCTTTTAAGCGGAGGCTTGACAGCCATCTGTCAGGAATGCTTTGATGGTGTTTCCTGCTTGGCAGGGGGTTGGACTGGATGGCCCTTGTGGTCTCTTCCAACTCTATGATTCTATAATTACCTGTCCAAGGTTTGGACAGGTTGTATTAAGGCTGCATTCCTGCACACATATACCTGTATATAATAATCAATCTCAATTAATTTGGTGGAATCTGATTTCTGAATAAACTGACACATGATCAGCTTTTGCTTACAACAGCTGCTTGTTAAAACCATTACTGTTTTTTAACATCGAAGAATGAAATGCATATTTCAAAACCTTAAAAATCAGACACTGTCCCAGAAAAGGACAGTATTATAAAATACCCTAAATTATATGGCATGCTAAAACAGAATCATTATTCTGATCTTACAGATTGGTTTTACTGCTTTAGCTTTATTAATACATTGCTTCTCTTATACTACTGTCAAAATTTAAATGGAGGTTTGTCCATAACACACTCATTGTTAGCACTGACAGATGAAAAAGAGGGCAGGGTTTTCCACCTTTAATACTTGTTAGTTAGAGGCGTGGGGGTTTCCTAGGTACAGCTTGTCATGCAAACTACTATCCCTGCTGAAATATCCTTGACCACACAACTGTTAAAGGTGCAAGAGGCTGCCCTCCTTTGCATCTGTCTACTGTACTGTGTTTATTAGTTTGCAGTAAGTGCTGGTTATTGGGAGGGATGAATAAAATGTTCCAATCTGCTGCTGCTTCTTTTTGTTGTTGATGATGTGTGTTCCCCCCCCCCCTTCAGATTGCTAAAGACATGCATCAGATGAAAATTGGATACATGAAGGCAATCAAAGAGCTGGAGCATGTAGGAAGAGAAAACCAGGTGATTTTTCTAAAGTTGCAAATAAACTCCAGGAGTCCAGTTTTTCCATTTACTGTGAGAACAAACAGGGCTAAGCAAACCACGTTCTACTTTTGTTGCACTAACACATGGTGCATCAAAGTGGGTAGTGTGGGGGGAGGTAGAGATAATTTATTTGTTCAGATGGAAATCCTACATGCACTTACCTCAATAGGACTTACTTCTGAGTAGACTTGTTTATGATTGCAAGGGTAGCTACTATTCTGCTTTACAGAAGACAGTCCTCTGTCAGATCCAAGTCCAGATGAAAGATCAAGAACCATAAGAAGGGCAAGGAGGAGTCTTGAAGTTGCCCATAAACACTTAGTGCCTGGACAGACTGAGCATAAACCACAACAAACGTAACCTGCTGAAAATATTGCATATAATATCTAATTTTATCTCCACACCGGGGTGAACAATATGGTAAAATACAGTGATACTCAACAACTCTGTCACATGAATACATATAAAGATTATAACAAATATACAAAAGGGAACCCAATGCGCATTTTTTGTATATTTGTTATAATCTTTATATGTATTCATGTGACAGAGTTGTTGAGTATCACTCTTTGATGCCTTGTACCTTGGATTTTTTTGTTACGGGTAAGGAGGAGGATGGTAGTAAGTTAAAGAGTTTCTGCCACTGTTTTTTGCTAATGTGTTGGGTTCTTCTGGACCGCTTTATGTTTTTGATATTTTTACTTTTCTTCATTTTGGGTCTTCTCTTGCTTGGTTTGACATTGCATAATGTATGGGTTCTAGCATCTACCTCAGGGACGTGATCTGGTGCTCTATCTATCTGTTTAAAATTGTCCACAAGCGTCAGGAGTAACCCATTTGTTACTGCTAAAAAGTTTTTAATATTGAGAAGGTCTGTGCAAATCTGTTGTACCTGGTTCTGCAACTGGTCACCCTGCTCTTCCGTACTATCAGCACTCACTATGGGCCAGTGTCCTTGGTGTCCTTGGTGTCCTTGGTGGGTTTTCCTGGGTTTTTGCGGTGATTTTGAGGTTTAATGTCCTTAATATTGAACAAGTTACTTGTCATGTTGTTCTCGGCTAGTGCAAGTTCCTGTACCAAGCTCATAGAATAGCTTGTGCTTTCATGTTCAGTTTGTAGGTCTTTGCATTGGATTGACCAATCCAGTGCTGAGGGGGTGACTTCTTTTAAAGTGAGCTCACTCTGGGCGCTCTTGTCCCCTTCTTTGTGGGAGAAATAATTGGTGATTTTACTTTGCCTCCTTTGGGGCCCCTTCTCATCCTGGGGCGATGTTAACACAATTCCCATATCCTTACAGTGCTTTCTGGTGAGGACCATCTTGGATAGGGGGTGGAGGGTGGGGAACAGAGAGTAAATAGTTGGTAGCAATTGCTGGGGTCTCTTTATTTCAGATTTACAGTTTTAAGGCTTTGGCCGTGATACTGTTGGTTGTCTTATTAAAGAGTATCTCTCCACCAGTTTACGCCTACGATCCGGCTTTCTCACCTTTGACAGTGCGGAGGCTTCTGTAAGTCTTTCTCCCCAATTAGTTCTTCTTCGAACATTCGCTGCAGAGCAGAGCAGCTTAATCAGTGGTACGGCGTCGGCCACAGGACGATGAACCAATAAAGCAATGTCGGCAATTAGGGAGGCAAAAACAAAGACTGTAGTGGGATGATAAGACAGTCAGTAGGTCATTAAAACTATAAAAGTATAAAAAAGGATTCCTGGAGGGCTTAGAAACAGTTTAAAGTCTTGATTACGGGCGGCGAGGCTGGTTAAGCTACACTCCTCGTCGCCATCTTGGCTCAATCCTGAGTATCACTGTATTTTACCATATTGTTCACCCCGGTGTGGAGATAAAATTAGATATTATGTGCAATATTTTCAGCAGGTTACATTTGTTGTGGTTTATGCTTGAGCTGTACGTAACCTAGGTTTGTTGTTGGACAGACTGAGCAGGCATACAGGCCCCCACTTTGGTGAGATGTTTTGTACTGTTATTTAATTATATGTAATTATTTCCCAATTTTATGTAATTATTTTTATTATTTCCCAATTTTATGTAATTATTTTTATTTCCCAATTATATGTAATTATTTCCCAATTTAATTATATGTAATTATTTCCCAAGTGCACATCTTTACATATAAACTAGAATTTGAAATTTTTATCCAAATGTGGCTTGGAGTTTTCTTTCCCTTTCCTTCTCCCATTTTTCATTTTATTTTTTATGATGCAAAATGGCCACCCTAAGATTAAGGAGATTTTAAACTAAATTATATGCAGAGATGGACATCCCGTAGCCTGTAGAAAAATGGGTTTTAGCTTGTTGAATTTGGCATAGGTGTAGCTAACTTTCTACAATGGTCTTGCTTCCTTTTTTAAATTTGTGCAAAGTCAGTTTTATTATGAAAGTGTGACAATGAACACTAGATTTACAGTTGTATTTGTCTATTCTTCAATAAATATTCTAGGAAGTAAACAATGGTGCAGAATAGGAAAGAAAGGAATAATCACAACTTATACTGCCCTATTCTCTGTCCATTCATGACACCACACCTGTTTCATCACCTGTGCTCACTTCATACCCAATGATGCACACACAGTTGATCTACACCTGAGTAGATTTCCCAGGAACAGAAGGAATTTATGCACAATGAAATGTCATGGTTTGAAAGCGGAGTCATTGTTCAGCCCACAGAGAACAACACATAGCCTGGTTTCTGGGTGTATTTGCCATTTATGTTTCACGCAGTTGGGAAGGTAAAAGAATGCATCCAGTTGAACTTTGGGCAGCTCCGTGCATTTAAAGCACATCTAGCACATGCTGAAACACATGGCTTCCCTCAAAACTTCCTGGGAACCTTAGTTTGTTGAAGGTGCTGAAAATTGTGGTTCTGTAATGGAGAAACTACAGTTTTTAGGATTCTTTGGGGGAACTCAAGTGGTTTAAATATGTGTTGGATGAACAGATGGAATTCTTTACTTTGGCCTACAATAATAGAATTATAGAATCTTAGAGTTGGAAGGTACCCAAGGGTCATCTAGTCCAACCCCCTGCAATGTAGGTATCTCAGCTAAAGCACCCAGGACAGATGTTTAAAAGCCTCCAAGGAAGGAGAGTCCACCAGCTCTCATGGGAGTTTGTTCCACTGCTGAACAGCTCTTACTGTCAGAATTTTTTTTCAAATGTTTAGTCAGAATCTCCTTTCTTGCAACTTCAAGCCATTGATTCGAGTCCTACCCTTCATAGCAGGAGAAAGCAAGCATGCTCCCTCCGCCATGTGACAGCCCTTAAGATATTTGAAGGTGGCTATCATATCTCCTCTCAGTCTCCTCTTTTCCAGGCTAAACACACCCAGCTTCTTCCACCATTTCTTATTAGGCTTGGTTTTCAGGCCCTTGATCATCTTGGTTGCCCTCCTCTGCACACCTTCCAGCTTGTCAACATCCTTCTTAAATTGTGGTGCCCAGAATTGGACACAGTATTCCAGCTGTGGTCTGACTAAGGCAGAATGTGACTTCCCTTGATCTGGACACTATACTTGATTAATTAGGCTGGTGGGTCAGTGCCCCATTCCCCCTAGTGGACCAGTCTCCACTATATGAATCTGCATTTATTCTGTATAAAATGCTATATTTGCTATCTTCCAACACCCAGTTGAATGCTAAGTGCAATTTACATGGCATAGTGTTTAAAACAGTTTTTGTATTAGATGGTAGCTCCCTCTGGTGGTGTTTTAGGTGTGTAAATCAGAGCAGTTGCAAGGATTAAACTGCCTTGTGTTAAGTGCAAAGCAAATTTAGATGTCCTTTTACATTTCTGTCACTTAGCTGTGTGGTATCAGTGGAGTACAGAGGTCCTGGCCCAAGCAAATAACCAGAAAGAGGGAGAGAGAGTCTTTTGAGGAGGAAAATAAGTTATGTCTCTTGATCCATACCATTCAGAGATCCTTTAGAACCTGGCAGAAACTAGGTTGGACAACCATAGGGATGTCAGAGTATTTCTATGAAAACAGGCATGGGAGCAGAAATTGCCAGGATTTGCGTATTTGTCTCATGTCTAGAACAGAAATTAATCCAGCATTTGCTGCTGCTGTTGTTTTCTTCCCGCAAATTTTATGTTAACAGTGACACCCACTCATAAATTCTGGCACATCACTAATAACTTTTCTTTTGTCAGAAGACAAACTGCAGCAGAATGGAAATGGCTCTATTGAACCCAAAGCCATGGTTAAGTTCTCTCCTCACTAACCACAGACTGTAGCCAAGGTTGATGAGGTTGATGAGGAGAGACCTTAACCATGATCCAGTATCTGGGCAACATGCTAAACTAAACCTGTTGGAGTAACTAAAATTAGGGAAGGGATTGATTTCTTTCAGAAGCATTAAAAAGCCCATGGATGAGCTAATACAACAAGTGCCTGTTCAGCCAAGCCAGTTGCTACAGCAATGGCCCAGTGCCAACTATATATGTGATTAAGGCATGCCAGCTCATTAGTCAGTCTTGTTGGTCTGTCTGAGGTCAGTGAGTGAATGAGTCTGTCTGTGAATCAGAGTCAGTGTTACGTATTGAATTGCTGAAGCAACAGAGATACTTCGTACTTGTATATCTCTGTATTTGCAAAAGCCTACAAGCTGTATGTATGTTTCTACACCCAGAACAGTTTTACTGAGCCTTACCTTCTGCAGCAGTATTTTGGACCTTACTCTGCTTCTTTGTGTTGACTGGAACTAGGACAACTTCCTCCTTGTGGGTATCTCACCTCAAATTCCCAACAAAACCTTAGCTTAGCTTGAGATGGGAGAGGCAAAGTGGTTGTGAGTTCCCTTCTGGGAGCCCACACATTTGTGTGATCACACTAAGCCATAGTTTGACTTACTGCTGTGGCGGGAAGGTCAACAACGTTTCTGTGCATTTTGGCACTCGTCATGGTCCTCCATGCACCAGTAGCAATTTAGTCTTGCTGCCCACATGACCTGGAAAGTTTTCTGCGGAGAAATGCCGGCTCCCTTGGCCTGAAAAGTAAGATGAGCGCTGCAATCCCATAGTCGCCTTTGACTAGACTTAATCGTCCTTTACCCTTTTTTACCTTTTATATGCAAACTTGTTCATAGTTGCCATTTGAAATTGATGCCATAGAAATCTTATCAGCTGTTGAGCCAAACACAATTCTTCCTTCACACAATTGTTCTGTGTTGACTCCTTGTCAACACATATAACTGTTTCATCATTGGTCCTCTATATCACACCCTCATTCTAAGATGTAGGCTAGCTTTATTCCTGTCATTTTTTCATTGACAGTTCAACTCTTTGTTTTAATTATTCTTGAAATGATTAATTATGAAAATGTTGTAAAATAGTGATCATTGTTTTGCCCTCTTGTCCAATTCATTGGACTGGTTTGAACGTAATGCTGTTATGAGAACAACCCACAGAGTAGCTTGTGCATCTCTCCTTCCCTGCTCCATTAAACTAGGGTTTATTTAATGAAGTTTGCTTGTTCGAATCAGCCATAGTTAAGACCAGCAATAGTTTAGGATTCAGATGGTACTCTAAATTTTAGTTAGTCTAAAATAGAAACAGAGCCTTCTGATCTCCTCCTCATGGCCACTAGAAATGAAGAGTGGATTGAGCAGCATGCAAGACCAGAGCTCTCTGAGGCTCCTTGTTGTAATGCTAAACCATGGCTTGGCTGCTAAACTTCAGCATTATATCCAAACAATTAGCAATTAGATAGCAATTAGAGGCTATCAAGTGTCTTTATGCTGAGTACAGAAAAATCCAGATACCAATGAACTCCTGTTAGCATTTGCTCAAAGCTGAAGTCAATGCCCTAGCGCTTTATCCGAGTAAAGAAAACTAACAAAGAAAGAAAGAAAGGTGGAGAGGTACCATGAACCATGATTCAAAGGTTTTGGTTCATACCTGCCACTCCTCTTTTAGTTGCCTTTAAAGCTAGCTTATTCTCTTAATCATAATATTTTGGATAGGAACAAGCTATGATGGCTCTGAAAAATCAATATAGCAACAAAATGAAGAACTTGCGAGCTCAGCTGGAGGCCTATCAAGAGACAGTAGACAAGAAAAACCAATACTGGCAAGACACAACAAAGGTAAAAAGGAAAATACTGTCACCTTGAATGGATGGGATACAACTTTCCCCCTAAAACTTCATGAGGCTATATGAACAATATTCAGGACTAGTAGATCAGCAATCTGCAATTCCACATTTGCCCTTTAAGTTTATAAATAAAGTACAAATGTGCAATTGCAGATTGCTGATCTACTAGTCTCCTTATTAAAGAAGTAAAAGGTAAGCTACTTTGCACAAAAAATATTTTCATTTCTTATGTGCCGTGAAGTTCCTGTGAGGTTTGCCACCATCACAACTTCACAGGTGTGGATTTGTGTCCCAATGTTTGCAGATGTGCAAAAAATCTTTAGAAAGAAACCGGGGGGGGGGGGAACAGCCCAATGAAGCCAGATTGTGCTCTGTGGTCATGGAATGTTGACTGGCTATTGCTGGGAGAGGGAGACAGAAAACGTTGGGAGAGGAGGGGAAACTGAATGGGGTGGCTGGAGAAGCTATTATTCAATCTGTTATTGTTGTTGTTGTTGTTGTTGTTGTTGTTGTTATTATTATTATTATTATTATTATTCTGGATGGCTTCCAGCAGAATACAAAAACATAATAAAACATCAAATGCTTGAACCTTCCCAATACAGGGCTGCCTCCAGGTGTCTTCTATAAACTGTGTAGATCTTTTTCTCTTTGACATCTGATGGGAGGGTATTCCACAGAGAGGGTGCTATTGCCAAGAAGGCCCTCTGCCTGGGTCCCTGTAACTTCACTTTTCGCAGTGAGGGAACCAGCAGAAGGCCCTCAGAGTTGGACCTCAGGTTCCTCCAGGTATACTGCAACGTTTTGCTATAGGTTCCATTTCTACAGTATGATTGCTGTAGCAATTAGAGCAAGCAAGCAGGTTTCTCTCTTTGCCCCTCTGGTTAGGATAATAGTCTCATTTCTGTATAATTATACACCCAGAAACTGAAGGAAGAAAATAGAATACTGAGACAAGAGAAAGAAGAGCTGGCAAATCAGATCACACTGCAAAAGGAAAAATGGGGTGATGAAAAGGTAACTCAGAAGTAGTTTGGAGGAATTTGACTTTAAAAACCCCATCTGAAGTTTTCTCCTTTTTTGACTAGCAAATTTAAACAGATGTCTGCACCCATAGATTATGTAATTTGGACCTGTAAATTAAATTAATGGTCCTTAGATTAGTCCACTGGCATTGCATTATCTGATTTCAACCAAAGTCATGTTCTCTCTGCTCTGAGGATCAGGTGAATAAATACATTGATCCCTGCCAAATCTAACACTTTCCTCGTCACAGTGGAACTGACCCATGGGAAGCATGCATACCTAAATATACCTAGTTAATCTGAGATGGCTGCACAATATACCCGTTGCACTGAAGCAATAGATAACAGATGAATCATGGTAAAATGCAATCCTACAACATCAGAGAGGGATGCAGGTGGCGCTGTGGGTTAAATCACAGAGCCTAGGGCTTGCCGATCAGAAGGTCGGCGGTTCGAATCCCCTCAACTGGGTGAGCTCCCGTTGCTTGGTCCCAGCTCCTGCCCACCTAGCAGTTCGAAAGCACATCAAAGTGCAAGTAGATAAATAGGGACCGCTCCGGCGGGAAGGTAAACGGCGTTTCCGTGCACTGCTCTGGTTCGCCAGAAGTGGCTTAGTCATGCTGGCCACATGACCTGGAAGCTGTACACCGGCTCCCACGGCCAGTAAAGTGAGATGAGCGTTGTAACCCCAGAGTCATCTGTGACTGGACCTAATGGTCAGGGGTTCCTTTACCTTTACCTTTACAACATCAGAGCAGGCTAACGAGGTCCACCATAAGCTCAGGTAAATAAAAAAAGAATGTATTGAGCTGGCAAGAGAAGCTTACCAGGAATACAGCAGTCAATGCCAATAGCGGGAGGGGGTGTCTGGGCAAGTTGGCATTTTTTGATTAAATGCTTACCAAAAATGCATATTTTGTGAAAAATATGTTCAAATATGTGAATTTCCATTAAGGTTTTTTTAAAAAAAAAAAAACAAACAAACAAACAAACAGAGTTTAATTTGGAATTTCCGTCAGAACAAATTAATGAATAAATACCTGTGAAAGTGACACGTACTATAAATAGGCAGGTCCATGCGCCTGAAGGGCCAATGTTTGATCTTCAGCCTAGCAGCCATCACCATTCTCTGGTGCTCTGCAGGAGAAGCACAAAGCATTGCTCTCCTCACTTAAAGTGTGTATTATTCGCAAAGCACTATTTATTATAGTGATTTTTATTAAAGTCTATCCTGCCCTGCAGCTTCAGAGCAGGTTACATCAGAACTAGAACTTCCTGGTTTTAAAACTAACCTTTAGTAATATGTTGTTCTATTTTTCCATGGTGTTTTCTTGTATTGGTTTTCAGTGTGTTACACACACCACACACACACACACACACACACCACCATTGTTCTATATTTTGTAAACTATTTAACTGTGGAATGAAGAAAAATATATAAATATTTTAATAATAAATAAACAAACCACAATATATACAGTATGAGACATTCTTCTATTGATCTGCAAAAGAATTGAAAATTGAAGAGTTATGATCTTTTGCAGGCTTGGCTGCTCACGAGCACAACTCAAAAGCTAGACTGCCTGCATAACCAGCACGCCTTAAGTAAGTGTTTCCCTTCAAAAGCATCACTACTTGAATGAATTATAGACAACGTACCCTTTGTTTCTTCTTTGCTCCAAACTAATGTCTCTTGCTCAAGGGGAAGTCTCTCTGTGGACTTTTAATCATGTCATAATTGAAAAATAGAGTTGACAAAAGGACTCCTCCAATGTCCAAAGCACAAGGTTTCATTTATCATGTTTTAGAAGTCCTGGGTAATACCAGAGCAAGCAAACTATGCTGCAGCCCCAAAAGAAAATGCTGTCTTTCACATGCTTGTATGCATTGCAAAGCCCAAACCAGACAATATACCACTTGCTATTTGTGTGATTGGTGTTGGATCATAGTTCTATTTGCTATGATAGAAGCTAAAGGCAAGTAAGTGTACAACTCCGGATAATTATTCAGAATTATTATTACAATTCTTTTGTTAGAACTGGGGTTTTTTTCCTTTAGAAGTTATCTTTGTTGTTGTTACATTCTCCTATTCACACCCCCCCCCAGCTATTGAAGAACTTCAGAGGAGTAGAGTAAACCTTGAAAAAGTGGAGAAAATTGTAGATTTTCAAATGGACTTACCCTGTGATCAACGAAGGGCATTAATTATATCGGATGAGGTAAACTTCTTTGTGTTGCAGATGATGAAATTGAATAAATGGTCAGTTTTTCTGTTTTGAAAATAAATTCCTTTTACCTGTTTGATCCATTTAAAAACCACTTAGCTGGCAGAGAGATGAGTAAGGGTGTTTTCTCTAGTAGCAAAACTCAATTCCAGATGATTTGGGAGTGTTCTAAAATATATGAGTTTAATGTGGACTGATTGGACCACCATCCTATTATGGATTCATTTTGCAAACTTCACCAAGCTCACTTTCTGTTTTGCTCACCCAAATCGGATTGAAATCAGGGGAGAAAAACAGCAGATGCTCAGCAAAATTCCATTCTGCAGTGCCAACAGTTATACTTGCAGTAAATGGAAATGTTCTTTTGGTTGCAAAACGGGTGTGATTAAACTGGAATGTACAAAAAAGCAAGTTTCTTTCAGGTAACAGAAAAAGGAATCACAGACCATAATGCGGGAGGGGAAAAGTCTGATGTCACAACACAGGAGTCAGAGACTACAGAACCTGCTCAAAGGTCTACCTCTGTTGTGGTAAGCCTTCCATCCACTTTCCTTTTGCAAGAACATATTAAATCACAGACATGCATGGCAATATGGTTGGTGCAGGAGTAATAAACTTGCTGCTGGTCCCTTCTGTTGCTCTTGTTGTTTCAAGAGCCTGGACCTCATATCTGCTCGGTGAAGTACAGCACATTGGAGTGCTCAACCTCATAAATGGGATTCATATGGGAGTTAAAACTGCAGTGTCATGGGTAAAATCTGAAAAAAGCAAGTCCAGCTCAAGCATCACAGCAAAAAGATTTTGGTCTCATTAACCAAAGAGATTCTGGTCCCAGTGATAAGCTCTGCAGCGTGGAGGAGTGTCATGGGTGCCCTTCTCCCATGAACAGGGCAGCCTGCAGGGTTTCTGAGTCATCTTACTTTAGATTCATGGAAGAGCAGAGTGATGCCAGGACCACCACTCACATGAAGCCTATTGCTGTGAGTGATCCAGAAAGCCACTTCTGGATGCACTGGTTCAGAGGCGCCGACTTGGGCCACAGATCATGGGTGCCCAGCAGCGCTGATGTAACATGTACTTTCAAGGCCCCGCGAGACCTCAGATGGGAACTCCAGGACCTCATGAGGAATCAGAGGTCCCATCCGAGGCCTTGTAGGGCCTTGAAAGTGGTATCCTAGGCCCCATGCGGTCTCTGATGTAACTTCCAGTTCCTCATGAGGAACCAGAAGTGGCACTGGAGGCTCTGCGAGGCCTAGGACACCACTTCCAAGGTCCCCTGAAGCCTCAGATGGGACCTGGAAGTCATGTCCCAGACCTCACAAAATGGGTGCTGAGCATACACAATGATTTCTTGTGGGTGCCTGGGCCCCCAGGGCCCCCACAAGTTGGTGTCAGTGCACTGGTTTGAGTAGTCGGGACCCATTTCCCCACACCTGTTGCTGCAGATCATATCTGCACAAGAGCGGGTGGCGCTGTGGTCTAAACCACTGAGCCTCTTGGGCTTGCTGATCAGAAGGTTGATGGTTCGATTCCCTGCGACGGGGTGAGCTCCCATTGCTCTGTCCCATCTACTGCCAACCTAGCAGTTCGAAAGCATACCTGTGCAACTAGATAAATAGCTACCACTGTGGCAGGAAGGTAAATGGCGTTTCCGTGCGCTCTGGTTTCCGGAACGGTGTTCCGTTGCACCAGAAGCGGTTTAGTCCTGCTGGCCGCATGACCCAGAAAGCTGTCTGTGAACAAATGCTGCTCCCTCAGCCTGAAAGTGAGATGAGCACAGCAACCCCATAGTCGCCTTGCACTGGACTTAACCGTCCAGGGGTCCTTTACCTTTTTTTTTTTTTTACCAGGAATGAAACAGATTTGGGAGAGCAGGAGGGTGGCTTCTCCAGAATTTGTCTTGGGACAAATAGGCTCAGGGTATTGATACGAGTCTCCTCTTTTCAGGCCAAGCAATGGATATTTGGGTCCCATCATGGGGTTTGGCTGGGGATCTGTGCTGTGCCTAATCAGTGATGTTGGTGGCACTATGCAGAGATCTTGACTGTAGTCAGGCAGCCACATTCCAGACTCAGGACTCAGATTTAGGCAAGGATAATCTATTGCTGTGTGAATACAAGGAAAATGTGGCATCCTTAAAACAGAAGTACTTTCTTCCAGGCAGGAATATATTTGGATTTCACACAAATAATAAGCTCCAACTCTTTATTTATTGCACTGTACACCTGAAAATCTGGGAAAGTCCTGAGAGTGCAGTCAAAGAACAGCTACTTCAGATTACAATGTTGTTGTTGTTCAGTCATTCAGTCGTGTCCGACTCTTCGTGACCCCATGGACCAGAGCACACCAGGCACCCCTGTCCTCCACTGCCTCCCGCAGTTTGGTCAGACTCATGCCAGTCGCCAGATTACAATAGTGTGTGGTTTATTTCATTTCCTTCTAAGGGTTCAGTGTAGTTTTGGCCTGTCTTGGTAATTTAGATGCTTTGTAACACATTGTCAGTACTTCAATTGTCTGAGATGGTGATCAAGATTTGTTCCTCTCCCTCAGGTGGAGATGGAGGAAGCGCATAATGGTTTGCCACAAAAGAAACTTCTGTTGGAAGTGAAAGCCACCTTGGAGCTGGTCAAAGGGTCTTTACACAAACGGGAGACAGAGATCAGTGAACTTCTGCAAAATGGACATTGGTGTAACTCTCAAATTACAGATACGTTGTTGACAGAGTCTGCTGTATATTAGCTAGTGAAGATATATTTGCTTAGTTAAGACACAGACCAGCTATGGACTGATGCTTCTATCCCTAAATGGACTAGGATCTAGTTTATACTGTCTCTTATAGTTTACCCTCATGGAGCTACAATTCCCAACACCCTTAACAACACCCTACAGTTCCTAGGATTCGTTGGAGGGAGTCATGTGCTTTAAATGTTTGGTGTGGATCTGCCCTCAAACGAAACATGAATGTGCTGCTCCCCCACCATCTCCATGAACCGGGTGAGAGCCAGAGCATTCCTCAAAGCGTTGCCACTTGTCTTCTCTGCCCTGGGGGTGGGAAGATGAGCAGCTATGTCACGTGCTGGAACACCTCCCTCTTGCTGCAGAAGCGGGGCGGGGCGGGGGGGCAGGCAGGGCGCCTTCTCTTGCGCTTCTACTGCCTGAAGGAGGTGCTTCCTCCTCCCTCATCGGTGGGCCAGCTCTGTGAGAGTGGACCCAATGAAACTACTACGCATGACTAAGTTAGATTCAGTGACTTTACTCTTCCTGTGCATTTGAAGCACTATTTTGTCACTTTAACGATCAGTGCTTCTCCCAGAGAATCCTGGGCACTGTAGTTTGTTAAGGTGCTGAGAACTGTGAAGAAGCGCCTATTCCCCACATCAGTGTTCCCGAACCTTGGGCCTCCAGCTGTTTTTGGCCTACAACTCCCATCATCCCTGACCACTGGCCTTGCTAGCTAGGGATGATGGGAGCTGTAGTCCAAAAACAGCCGGAGGCCCAAGATTGGGGAACACTGCCCTACATAACTACAATCCCCAGAGCAGTTTAACAACTGAAAAATTTGCAATGCAAAGTACCCTATGCAAATTAGCCTAATTTGCACAGGAAAATTATCCTGTTCAAAATATCTCAGAAAACCTACTTCACTGTTCTATACAGAGAGATATACAGACTTATATTAAATGCTATTCTATTTCTTTTTGATATGCCTTCTTTATGTTTCTCAAATGGGAGGGGGGAGGTTTTTGATTTGTCCCCAAGTTGTTGAATTCTCTAACCAGTCTTATCTGAGTGCTGCAATTTGCTGCTGTTCGTACAATCATATATCTGTTCACAGTAAGGAAACTGAATATATAGGCCCCTGTCAGCCTATAGATATCTAGGTACCTTGACTTACTGAGCTTTGAGCAGGTTTGTCGCTGATAACAATATGAAATATCCTAGTGTAGTACAAACATTTACAGAACATTTACCTCATCTTTTTCCTTTTAAAGATAAAAATAAAACTTGTTTAGTTTTACTGACAGCACTCACAAGGTCCCCTACTGTGACACTGTGGTACCAAAATATATTTGTTGTCCTCCAACCCCAACCCCCACATTTGTCCATTTTTTAAAAATCTGTCTGGTTCCACAGGTACCCCACAGTGAGGTTGTGATTCCAAAAGTTTTTTGTGACCCCCAAAGCCCTCCAAAATGTGTCCATTTTTAAAAACCTCCTTGGCTACAGCCATGTTTGCTCTGTGGCCATGACCCCTTGACATGTGCCGCCCAGAGGGTTGGGTACGGTTCAGTACAGCCCTTGGTCCAAAAAGGGGTCAGCTCTGCTTTAGTGAGCTACCGTGAACCTCAGGTTCACATATTCACCTCTCTGCCCTACTTTCCTTAGCCATCAGTTGTCACGGGCCTGCGAACTGTAGCTAATATTAACTGTGGTTTGTTCCAAACTAGGCAACTTCAAACCACTGTTACTAAATCCAGCTTAGAATCATAGAATTGTTGAGATGGGCGGGACTGAGGGCCAACCCCTGCAATGCAGGAATCGTTTGCCCCATATGAGGCTTGAACTCATGACACAAAGATTAAGAGTCTCTTGCTCTACTGACTGAGTTTGCATAAACTTTTAATAATCAATATAACCACTGTTCCAGCCCCAAATAACATAGCAAGCTGTGGCTAATCAAAAGCAGAAATGAGTTTTTGAACCCTTTTCCTCCTGTGTGGAGTGAGAGCTGCAGCTCATTCTGCTAAATACGCAGAATGATTGGAGCCCTGCCACCGCTACGCGGGGCTCCGGTGAGGCACGTGGGAAGAGCGTCCCGTGACCTCGGCTCCCCGGCGGGCCCGCTAAGCTAACGCGCCCTTCCCTCGCTCCCCCTGTAAAGGGGGAGTGGGGGTGAAGGGAATGCGGAGGCTGGGCCATTAGGGGAAATGCCCCAACCGGCGGAAAAGCGGCGAGAACCGGCCGTGGTGAGCGAGACGTTCTACCTGAGAGAGATGAAAGGAAAAGAAGCTGAGGGTCGTAAGTACATTAATTGGATTAACTGCTGAGGTTCAAAGACTTAACGACTTAACGACCCTGGAGGTGCGACAAAGGCAGACCGCCTGGTCTCCCTTCTGACTGAGAAAAATAACAGATAGTGATGCTGTTGGCTATGAATGGTACATTGTTAAGACTTTTTGAGGAGTGAGACTTTAGAGATCTCCCTTGGGGGAGGAAGAGGATGGAAAATATTCCTTTTGAAGTTTTAGTCTTTGCATCCCGGTTTCAGAGAAAATGGCCGCGAAAGCTCTGAACCGAAGTGGAAAAGTACTGAGTACTGTTACATTGAAATAGAAACTGAAATTTGATACCTATGCCCATCCTCACCATGCTGGGCTATGTTTTTGAAATTGTTTTGGACTCTGAACTAACTGATGAAGAAAGGATTATTTTACTGGAACTGGAATTGATTAATCGGAAATTGAAGGTTTTGAGTGGGGGTTTGAAGGAAAATATATTTCCCACAGAGGAGACCTTCCAGATACTTGACACTATGGAAGAATGTCTGGGCAAAGAGTTGAAGGAGTTGTTTGAGAA
Organism: Lacerta agilis; assembly: GCF_009819535.1. Lineage (NCBI taxonomy): Eukaryota > Metazoa > Chordata > Lepidosauria > Squamata > Lacertidae > Lacerta > Lacerta agilis. The sequence goes on from NC_046322.1 coordinate 59,552,650, forward strand.
ATTGAGTGAGTTGGCATGGCGATCCCTGGAAAAAGGAGCGTTTCTCGGTGGTGGCAGCTCGAGAACGGCAAGGAACGTTATATCCAGCCCCCGAGGTGTGAGCTCGGGAGCGATGGTCAAGAAATTAAGATATTTACAAATAGAAGAATGCAGCATTGAATGGGAGAAGCCGAGAGATGAACAGTGTATCCTGATGCTCGATGCAAAGATGGTTGGGGACGGTGTCTGGCTGGTCTGGCCCTGTGGACGTATAAGAAAAAAGGACAATCCGAGGAGCGGTTCCGGTGAAAGACGGAGAAGGACACTAGACAGAGGGGGGATAGGGTGAACTTTACTAAGTATAAAATATAAATGCTTTGTTATGGTAATCTGAAATCGGAAGGTTAAGACTGTAAGCTTTATTTTAATTTTCAATAAGAAAAGGGATATGCTGAAACTTTTTGATATTAGCAACAGTTTAAGGGAAGAAGAATAATTTAGATTTAATATAAGAGCAATTTGTTAAGACCCAAAGAATTGTTATTAAGATTGTGGTTTAAGGTTCGAATTGTATTAAGTGAATAAAATTTTTCGAGAAAGGATGTTATTAAAGTAGAATAATGGATATAAAACTGAAGGAGAGAGGGTGGGGGAAGTCAATTGTTAAGATTTGGAACTAGAAGATTTTCTTAAGTGAGGAAATAAGGAAATAACTTATGAATGCCATTATTGGATAGAACTAAAAGTAAATGAAATGATAGTCAAAACATACAGCAGGTAAAGATACTGGTTGTTACATTTTTTAAAAATTCTACTTCCCACCACAAAGCATGTTGCTGACATATTCTCTGTATGATCACTTACTAAGAAGGTCCATTTTCAAGATTTATTCATAAGATTGATAAGCTGCTTGATCAAAGAACACTGCAGAGTACCAATAAAACTGTAGATAACATATAGCTAAAATCCACAAACCAATTAAAAAGCGAATATACATAAAATGATGATTCAAGCACCGATAAATGAAAGTTTAAAAACAAATATAGTTAGCTAAAGTTATTTATTTACTTTGAACATATAAAATTTGCTCTTTCCAGCTTCTACACATACTTCCTCTTCCTGGTGGCAGTTTGTGCAGTAAAATTACAGAGCTCCTTGGCTCCGCGCCTTGTTTTCATTCTCTCTAACTTGTTGCCCTTTGCCCAGCTCTTCAGTTCTACTGTGCCAGTTTTACCCAGTCCTCACTCCTACATTGCCCACTCTGAATACTCAGGATCCTTTCATGGATCTGGCCCCGGCTTAGACTACAACTGTCTTCTTCCCTCCTGTTATGGCACTGTGCCACCTTATCACGCCTCCAAAAGGTGAGAGGAGAAACAGCTGGCCAGAGTTCTCCCAGGCTGGAATTAATATGAGAGAAAAAGAACCAGTCTTCATGGACAGGTCTTTCCCCTCAACTAACCATCATGACCAAGCCCTCTCCTCTGGTGAGATGCATCCAGGCAACAATGCCTGCCCTCTTACCTACCACCTGAAACTCTTAACCTGTAGCAAATCTTTCTGAATTCCAGTGAGAACTAACTTATGCCACCATATCCCACACTAAAGTGCACATCACAACATAGCTATGCTTTGCATTTTGCACTTCTCCAAATTTTGTGTTTCAGTTCTTAGTTCAATAAAGCAGTAAATATATATTAAAATACTTACTTTAGAGCCGGGGGGGGGGGGGATTTAGAACTGCGTATATTGTGAGAAAATATGCTAATTTTCATTCTTAATTTTTGGATGAAAAACAGCAGAGGGCAGATAGGATTGATGGAGATGTGCAAAAGTGATAGAGACTGATCTGTCCAATCACCATCCCTTCCAGGGCATAACAGTCAAACACCTTTAGCAGTCTAACAGAGAATCTGATACATTATTTCAAGCAAGGTAAACTAAGAACAGAACATTCATTACCTCCCAATGTTATCAATGACCTTTCTTGCTGTCCTGTCTATTTCATTACCAGTTTTGCCATTTTTCTCTCAGAATTACATTGTGTTTGTTATTGTACGTGGAATATGCTTTTGGCTGATGAATTAATGAAGCTTGTTAGGAAAATATGCCCTGTACCCATTTTGCTAAAATGACAGAAATTGTTCTAAGCACAGAATGTATAGCAGAGATGAGAGCCTCCATGTGAAATTGCAAACCACACAACACTGAAAGAAAAGAAATCCACTGAAATATGCCTGTTTCTAATGTACAAAGTAATAAACGTTATTTTCCCCACATTTTTAAAAACAGCAAATGCAACAGTTCCAGGGACAGTTAAGATAAGTGCCAGGAGTTCAACAAAGCAGGAAACTCAGGAGTGGAGATTAAACTAAAAATATATAGAAAAGCATTTAAAAGCAGAAGGGTTCAGCTGAGTTGGAGAAAAGAACTTGCTGAGATGTTCAAGTTATTTCATTATGTTGTTTCAAGAAAATCACTACAGAATTTTACTTGTTCTGCATTACTGCTTCAAGTGTGGACTGAAAGAAGCCTGCTTACCAACTAGGCTCACACGAATGGAACATGAGTTTGAACTTTCAAAATAAATGTGAAGTAGTTCTTGATATTAGTCCCTGTCTGCTGGGAATAAATATAAATCTCTGATCTGAAAAGGATTGTCCTTGGAGATGGAGAACAAGCTACCGGTATTCTCAAACTCTCCCCCCCCACCCAAATTGCTACCCCCTTCCTAAACGTAGGAAAGTTTTCCCCAATCTGGTGCCTTGCAGGTGTTTTGAATTAGAATTCCCATCAGCCACAGCCAGCATTGTCAATTGTGTATTTATTAAAATATTTATAGACTACACTTCCATAGCAGGACAGAAGGTGGAATACAGCAAACAAAATTACAATAAAGAGAAGAAAAATGTCAATTAAAACACATCAGGTAAAACATCAATACTGGTTAGTGAAAAGAAATTCCCATGGCAAAGGTCTGACTAAAATCATTTTTAGAAGACATCCAAAAGGCGGCAGGAATGAAAATTGCCAAGTTTCTACTCGCAAGGAGTTCCACAGAGCAGGGCTGACACACGAAAGTCTCAGTCCCTAGTAAAGGCCAAACAAACTCCATGGGAATCAGGAATCACCAGAAGTGCCCCATCAGACGATCTCAGTGATCTAAACCAGAACATAAGGAAACAGACAGTGCCTGTTAGAGATTATATAAGAATGATTAAAACCGTTGTCCAAAACACCTGCAGGTTGAGGAAGGCTGCTTCAAGCATTCAACAAGCCTCAGGGGGATAAAGATCTGCCAACACATTTTATTTTAGAAGCCATCTTGAAAATTCTTTCCTCATTCACTCTGGTTAAAGTCAAAGATTGTGTTTTGTGACGGCCTCTACCACCTACTTGCTTTTTAAATGAACTTTTTGTTCAGGCCAGGTGAATGCCTTTTGCCTCATAAGAATAGTGGAATGCCCTAGGCTTACATTATAGATATAGCTGGCCCTGGTGTCTATCAATTGTTCAATGAAATAATGTAAAACAATAAGTGTCAGGGAAAGAGGGGCTACTCGGGAGGAACAGGGAGAGAGAGAGGAGCAAGATAGTGTTTCCTCCAGAGAAGGGGGGTCGCTGGGTTACAGAGAGCAGCCACCGATAATATCCACTGATTCATCTCCTAGCTCAAGCCCCCGTCAGGAATTGTCACCGGAAGAGGGAGAGGTGCCAGGCTATAGGAGGGCAGGGCAAAGACCAAGAGCAGTCAGTCTCAGACAGGAGGAGGAGACGATGGGGGGGGGGGGGGAGGCGACGCAGACGTCATTTCCAAGTGCCCAGCCGTTGGCTGTGTTGGCGGGCAAGACAGAGTCTGCCACTCCGAGAAACTGAAAGTAACTGACCAGACGTACTCCAGAGACTCTGTAACTACATTATGAAAATAAATAGTTTTAGCTTACCGGAGAGCCTGTCGTTTCTCATGAGCAACATCTAAAGGGGGGAGCAATCCCTTACAATAAGGCAAACACATTTTAAAATAATGACAAGACTTGTGACATCTTAAAAATCTAAAAAATTTATTTGGCCCAACCAGTGCTTTTTTTCTAGAAAAATAGGTGCCAGTAGTCACCATGAAGTTGTTAACACTAAGTGCCACACTTCTTAACAGCAACAACAAAAGAGGTGCCAGTACTGTGTACCCGTGAGTACCCCCTTGGGAAAAAGCTCTGGACCTAGCCTATTGAGGACCCAAGAAGCAACAGACTTGCATCAGCCATAACCAATTCTACCTTGTTCCGTTACAAGAGCAATGATTTTTTTATGTGGGGAAGTATATCCATCTGCTAATGCTATTTCTCCAGAGACAAACTGCAAGGTAGGAAGAAGGCATGGGTGGAGAAGAGTCCTGAGGCCAAACACCTTCCCTTGCAACCTCTTCCCCAAGCTGGTGCTGCCCAGATGGTTTCAACTGCAGCTGACATCAGCTCACACAGGCACCAGGTTTTGGAATGGTGCCAATACCTTCCAGTGTACGATCTCTCAGTCTCTTTCTCTGCCCTCTTTCACATGCTAGGGAGCAGTCTCTCGCTTTCAACTCTTTGCTAAGATACACATTTCCCTTTGCTTATTTCTTAGCTTCGTTCTCTCCCTTACGGGGAAATCCCCACTTCTTGTAATGGAATCCTAGTGTACAGTAAGTGGCTTCAACAGGGCAGCCGCAGAAAGAATGTGGTTCGTCAAGCTGTGGGCTCAAAAACCTCTGGGTCACCTTGTTACAGAAGCCATTAGATGTAACATCAGGAGACATAGGAGCCAACTCTTAGGGGCTGTGGTGGCTTCGGCCCCCACAATAAAATATTTGAGGGGCCTGCGCCTCCACAAAGTTGATGGGCCTTCCCATTCAAATGGTGTGTGCGCACTGCATCGTGTGATCGATTATGCGGTGTGGGGCTTACCTGGGCCCCCCAAATATTTTATTCAAGTTGGCACCCCTGTCGGGAGACCCAGTTAAGAGCAGCAATTCCCTCCACCAGCTCAGGGTCTTGGTACTGCAGAACAGCCTTTCACCCTTTCACTCATCTGCATTTCCCCTCCTCCCATAGTTATATGCCCTGCAAGACAAAACATAAAAGATATATAGGCAACTTGCACATGAAAAGCCTGGATTAAATTCACTCTCTAGCTAATCTCATACGTGTCATCAGAGTGATTTTAAAAAATCATATTAAGCAAAAAGCCCAGCATGGTTCTCCTGATAGATGCAATATGGTCACACAAGGTCCATGGATTAGTTTTCACTGCATCATACTGCATTATCATTGAGTTTGAAAGCAAAGCTGTTCCCCTCATCAAGTGCGCAATAATATTTTAATTCGGTATGGTTTAGGTGCCATGGACAGCCCGTAAATTGGATTCAGATCTAGATGATCTTCAGGAGGTTTCTCCAGCCTCAGCTGCTGCAAGATGGTGGTGAGGATGACAAAGACTTCATTGCGGGCGACTTCTTCTCCCAAACATTTTCGTATTCCCATTCCAAAGATCAATACCTTCTCAGCCAAGCTCTTGTTGAGCTCTCCATTTTCATTCAGAAATCTATGTGGTTTAAACAAGTAAGGGTCTTCCCATAAAGATCTGTTGTGAAAAGGGGGGAACACACCATATTTTAAGGTCCCAACTCTTACAAGAAGCAAAGATGGCTGCTATAGTCCAGGTAGGACACTTAATTTAAGTTATGCTTCACATAATTTAGCCACACCTAAGCAATGAAGAAAGCAACATTCCATTGAGATTTTGGATTCCAATTTTGGGAAGCCCACTTTTAAAATGGAAAAAACCAATGTCCCTTGTGGAGGCAGAGATGAGTTTGAAATGGATTGATAAAAGTGCTAAGTTTATTTGCCGAAGAGACTCAAAAGCAAACAGGAAGTAGAGATTAGGTCACCCATCCATGGGATATACACATGAAGGCAGATGTCGTAGGAGAGTGGCAGAGCACGTCTTCCATGCATATGGTCCCAAGTTCAATCCCCAACAGGTAGGGGTGGGAATGTGCTTGGAGAGCTGCTCCCAGTCAGTGTAGACCTGGTGTTGGGAAACTCTGGCCCTCCAGATGTTGATGAACTACAACTTCCGTCATCTCAGGCCACTGCTTGTTTGCGCTTGCAGGAGTTGTAGTTCAACAACATCTGGACAACCAATGGTTGCCCTTCTGTAGACAATACTGAAGTTGATGGAGCAGTTGGGTATAAAGCACCTTCCAATGTTCCTATCAGTGGGGCACAGAGAGATGGGCTCAGAGAGAGAGAAAGCTTTCAGTTTTAGTCCTGCTCACCACTGCCTTTGACTCACTGGTGACCTCGTAACAGATTGCCCCCAAGGGAATGCTGCCCTCAAGAGAAAAATGATTGCCCTCCCCTGCATTGGGAGATGCTTGAAATGCCCCTTGTGTTGCTGGGAGAGGGGGTCTTGCAGTGCTACAACCAGAGAGGACACAGGCAATATCCCTAACAAGCAAAGGTAATCCCTGATAGCAACCAAACAGGGAGGAGGCATGGCTTCCACTGACAAGAGGCCACAAGGTGGGAGACAAAAGCAGCCAGCATGGAGGGACGTCACTGTGCACCTTGCCTCCTGGTAGTGGTACGGTTGCCAGCTGCTGAGATGATTGGGATGGGGTTGCCAGTGCACTAGCACAGCCAACGAGGCACTTCTGCTAGTCTGATCACACAGCCCTGCCACCTCTCATCTTCCACTCTCTGCCTGGAAAGCAGCAGGGATGTCTCTGCTAGGAGACCAGGTGTATGTTACTGCCCATTGGTCCAATAGGAGCAATGTGGTGTAGTGGTTAAGAGGGATAGACTCGTAATCTGGTGAACCAGGTTCGTGTCTCCGCTCCTCCACATGCAGCTGCTGGGTGACCTTGGGCTAGTCACACTTCTTTGAAGTCTCTCAGCCCCACTCACCTCACAGAGTGTTTGTGGGGGGGGGGAGAGAAAGGAGATTGTTAGCCGCTTTGAGACTCCTTCAGGTAGTGATAAAGCGGGATATCAAATCCAAACTCCTCCTCCTCCTCCTCTTCTTCTTCTACCTGCCATGCTCAGAAATGCATTATGCCCTCCAAGACAAGTCCCTCTCCATCACTCCCTGTCCACCCTACGTTCTAAGCCTATGCATAGCAGACACAAGAGAAACCCTGACTATAATGCCTTTTTAAAAAAATAGTATTGTTACTTACTCATCATGATTTACTTGATACATATTAATGAAGATACAAGTCTTTGCGGGAATATGGTACCCATTCAGAGTGGCATCTTTGGTGGTACTGGAAACAAACACACAAGCGCATACACATCACTGTTGTTCAACACTGTGATATGTGGAGCTGCACAACAGCTTCACAGCAATCTGCAGATAATGGTGAGAGATCACCCCGTGGCCCCTACCTATCAGAAATATAATTTAGGATTGCTCCACACTGGTCTACACTTCCTGCTACGAGTGCCATGGAACAAACAAAAGGAACCACCAAGAATAGCCTGGGTCCATCACTGCTGATGTAAAGGGTCGCTTAGATTTTATGTTGTTATATACCAGCATTACAGATCTTGGCTTCTCCAGTTAGGGATCTGAGAGTTTTCCAAATGTCATGGAATATTTCATGTGAGTGAAATGCTATTTTCCTTATTCATTGTTAAAATAAATGAATGAAAGATGAAATAAATCCCACAACCCGTTTTTCATTTGAGCAATGGTTTCTTATTTCACTCTCCCACTTAATCTTGTTTATAAATTTGCTAAGTTCCTAAAGGTTGCTAAATCACATTGGTTTGGAATTGGTGCAAGTCTCTCTTCCCTCTCCCACCCCATTTTGGGTGGCTTAAATACTGCCAGCTGAGTTGAGGTGATGGACTTTGCTAGCACATCTCTGGCTGAGCCCCAGCTCAGCCGGGAAAGTACAAGATCCACTCTCATCCTGGTGGATTTTGAATTTGGATGGCACTCATTTTTTCTTCAAATTGTTTGATTAAAGATGTCCAACCCCTGAATTATTATTTGTTCATTAATGTGTTTTATTTACAAATATAGGGCATTTAAACAAATAAAACTTTTTGGGTGGTGCTGGTGGTGAATTTTAAACAGTTTTGCCTGAGTGGCTTTCTTGCAATTGGTCACTTTAGGGCTAAGAACATTATAGTATTGGGGGATGGCTAGGGGATCTAAGGTAACTGTAACAGGGTGGACAAATATCCTAAGCCACATCTTTTACCTATAAGCTAGGGAAACGCCTCATAAAATAAGATACTTCTTTCTTCAGTACTCTACTGGACACAGAATTCAATTGATGATGGAAAAAATTATCTGGAATATTACCTCTGTGGTCAAGCCCCAGTATTTAATAATAAGGCAGAATCCAGTGATGGGAAGTTAGGGAAGGTGGTGGTGGGGGGGGGGGCAGAGTGCTAACTATTCTTGGGTTTTACATGGGTTTTGTTAAAAGTCTGTTGAAAATATACAAGGCAAGGTATTTCAGCAGATTTGTAACAAACCCCATGCATACTGAACCCCAAAATAGTTACCCCCTCATTCCCTATCACCTCTACCCTAATCCACCCGCAATGCCTAACCAACCACACCCCACTCCTTGTGGCAAGGAAAATGTAGATTGCATTGCAGTCACTTAAGGTAGCTTGGCAGTTCTGCGTTGGCAGCACCATGCAACACATTAAGTAGTCATATGAGCAGAACTCTGAAACAAAACCACTCTCCAACTCTGCTTCTTACCAGTGAGGAATAGTGAAGGGCAGGAAGGAGGTGTGCCTAAATATTTCGTGAAGAAAAGCTTCTGTGTAATGCAGAACTTTTCGATCTTCAAACCTTGATGGTCTTTCTCCAATCTTTGCATCTGCACAGAACAAAATGGAGCATGTTTCAAGCAATGTGCTTCACAGATAAGGGCCTCAGTATTGTTTCCATTTTCCATTTAATCCATTTAATCAAGAACATTACCAATTTCTTCTTGTATTTTCGTTTGAATTTCCGGATTGCTTATCAGGTACAGAAATATCCATTGCAAACATACTGACAGTGTAGCAAAGCCTACAAAATAAATGAAGAGTCAGGATATGTGATGGTTAAATTATTATTCTACACACAACACTTTGGTATTTCTATATGTTGAAATCCATTGTAGGCATAATGCACAAATCCCAAGAGATATTCCATCATGAAGCTCTTTTCATGGACCAGATTCCATACACTTCCATATAAAATTGACTAGACCGTTATGATTTGACATGTTTTGGTACTACTGGTAATTGCTAATTGGTCACTTAAATCCAGGTCCTGGATATTTCCATGCCTGCATGAGCATTTCCCCCACCAGACGTGCCCTCTAGCGGGGACCGAGGACCCCCAAAATTTTCAAGGAGGGGGCTGGGCACCCTCAAAATTCCACAACCACGCGCACCTGCTGCCAGGGCTGTGGCAGGGCGAGGCGTCTTTGCCCTGTGCATCCCTTTCACAATGGCCAGGGTGCCTTTCAAAAGGTAAGGTGGTGGGCGGTGGGGGATGGCGGGCTGAGTCGCCCTGGTCGGGTGGGTGGGATGGTGGGCGTGTGACATCACGCATGCATGACAGACTCCCCCAATGTTGGGCACAACTCAATGCCTCTGTTTCCCACAGTTGCAATGTTTCATTGGCTTTGTGGGATGGTGTTTTTGTCACCAGGTCCTCAATTTATTGCCATCATTTTATTTAGCCGAATGGCAAATTCAGGTCACAGATCCATTTTCGCTGAAATTTACAGCCAGTTCCAGCTTGACAGTCAATTTTGCAATTCCACCCCTTCTCAATGGTCCAAGAAAATGTTCAGACATACAGTATTTTTCTATCAAATGTTAAAGTGGATTTTGTTGAGTTCCATTCTAGGGGGTGAAACAAATTCCATATTTTATGTGTTGAAGAAATTTAACACACTTTGCTGAAGTTTGTCCATGTTGACACAAAATCCATCTACACAGAAGATACTGGGCAAGAGGACTACAATTAATTAATGTATACTTTTCAAAAATCTCATGAATTTTAAGTCACACTTAGTCTATCCACCAATAAAGATAGGGGCCTTTATATGGTCCCAAAAAAATTTCAGCGGCTCTTCACCTAAAAGATCAGATGTCAACAGCAGGCAGCTGTGTTTTAAGGGTCATGTTTAAAAACTCGCAGTGGCAAAAATGTTTCATACTTACCAGCCCCAAAAATGTCATTGACTGTAACTATTATTTTCTGATGAGATAAAGCTGCAGCTTTCCCATCCTCTCTTTTTTCATTGCTTACACTAATCAGGGCATCTGTGATGTCTCTGAGGTGGTTCTACAGGAAGGAAACAAAACCCCGGATGCTATTTTCATCCAATCACTTTTTACTCGGCAACCTACAATTTGTTTAATCCTATCTTGTTTTTTCCTTCCCAGCCAAATCAAGGGCTTCAGACTCTTAGGACAAAATTTATTTTGGAAAAGGAAACAGCAAGTATCAGCTGTTAATAATATCCCATAATGATAAATAATTCCCATAATGATAAATTCCTTAGGCAACAATCCTAGCCTGACTTCATAGCAAGGTCTTGGCCTAAGGAACATTAAAGCCACAGAAATTTACTGCCAAGTCAATACACACAAAAGAAAGCTAATGATATTTCTCTTGACAGTACAAGAGTGTTATCTTCTCCCAATCTCACATAAGGCTGGACAGAAGTCGCATTAATCTGTGACTTCTGTTTTAAACTACAGTGGTACCTCCGTTTGCGCGCAGGATCCGTTCCGGAGCTCCAGTTGGATCCCGAGGAATTTGCAGCCGGAGGTGCAGCTTCTGTGCATGCACACAGCATGGTAGAGAGCTTCTGCACATGCGGCGAAATAAATATTATTTATAACTTGAAGCCATTGGTTCAGGTTCTAGTCTCTGGAGCAGGAATCATAGAATTGTAGTTTCTAGACCCAGGATCATCTTGCTTGCCCTCCTCTGCACACATTCCAGATTGTCGATATCCTCCTCAAATTGTGTTGCCCAGAACTGGACGCAGTACTTTGGTATGTTTTTTGAACCAAGAACGGATATGCAACATTCCTCCTCCTCAGAATTCCGGATGCAAAATCAGTATCCCAGAACTCCAGGGGGTGAAGAACTCCAGGTGGTGGCCAGGGATATACACACCAGCATTGTGCCTGTGCACTTTCCCCTCCAGAGCTAATAGCAGTTTTTGGAGGTACAATTTTGCATTAACTGCTGCAAAATGCTATTGCCCAATTAGCATCTAAAAAGGTAAAGGGACCCCTGACCATTAGGTCCAGTCGCGAACGACTCTGGGGTTGCGGCGCTCATCTCGCTTTACTGGCCGAGGGAGCCGGTGTACAGCTTCCGGGTCATGTGGCCAGCATGACAAAGCTGCTTCTGGCAAACCAGAGCAGCGCATGGAAACGCCGTTTACCTATTTATCTACTTGCACTTTGACATGCTTTCAAACTGCTAGGTTGGCAGGAGCAGGGACCGAGCAAAGGGAGCTCACCCCATCGCAGGGATTCGAACCGCCAACCTTCTGATCGGCATGTCCAGGATATAATAGTTCTGTTTTCCTCACAAGATTTATATACCACTTTACTGTAATAAATCCTCAAAGTGGTTTACAAAAAAATGAAATTATTTTTAAAACAGTTTAAAACAGCTATTTATAACATTCAAAAGTGATTAAAATCAATGATAAGCAGAAAACTAGATTAAAACACATGTCAACCTTCCACATGTCTGGAATGTTAGGAATGTTAATATGAGAAATGTAATCTAAGTTGCCATTCTACTCTGCCACAAAGTATAGAAATGTAGTGTTTGAACAGAAAGATACTGCATTCCTGTATTCACCCTTTCAATGTTTTTGACAGGCGTCTCCTGCCATGCCTACTTCGTAGCAATTCGTCACAACTTTATGGTATTGGCAGTTAGGCATTGGAATATTTAATATGTGGTGTAATGTGTGTTGTGTGCTGGAGGGCAGGTTGTGGCCATCACCTACCTCCTTTGGGTATCCCATTAAAGGGATCCGGCGGTTGTGGATCCTGTCCGATGCCCTGCTGGTGGCTAGGGCCATGGCACGACCCCCAGTGACGTCAGGGGAAGCTTCCAGTTGTATTTGCATCAACAAGCTCCTCCCACTGGTTGTTAACCCTAAGATGGCTACCCGCCGGTTGGGGTGGAGTCAAGCGTTGTTCTCTTGTCCAATGCCAATACCACTCACATACTGTAACCAATAAAGTTGTGGCCTTATTTTGCCCATTAACCTAAAATCATGTGTCCTTGTGTTTTATTTACCCCACGCAGGTGGCTGGTCATCAACTCGCAAGTGTCATGCTACCTGAAAAACCACCCCCACCACCCCCGGTGTTTTCAGCCTCCACGGATGAAAGCTTACCTTATCGTATGTGGTGTAATGGTCTTCCACACGTTTTGCAACAAAGTTGTTGAACTTCCCATAAAACTCTCGAGCAGCCTTTGCAGCAGGCAGTGGGAGGTAACGGAGGCATGGAATAAAATCAGCTGGATTGAAGGCGCCTGATGCTTTTATGAAATCATCGTTTACCTTAAGCATGCATTGAAACTCCTCGTCATCATGGTCATACCTTTTGTTGAAGCAGAGGGCACAGACAACATTCGCAACTGCACAGGTAGTGGAGACAGCAGGGTCAAAGCTACCAGCCTGTTTGGAGAGCTCTACGAAGGTTTTCACCAGTTCCAAAGCTTCAGCACAAACATGCTCTTCGAGCAGACAAGAGCAAGTTGAAGACATGGTTTCTGATTTGGTGAGTGACCTTAAAGCTTTGCTGGCAATTTGCTTCTGAAGCTTCCAGCTTTCTCCGTACTTCACAGAAAATGACAGGCTCTCTCCATCAGCAAAAAAAGAAAAGGTGTGCATGTCAGGTCGGGCAGCAAAACTCTCCCCATCTCTAAGCAGCACCTGTTTCACTGCATCCAGTCCATTAACTACCACGACTGGTACCATTCCCAGCTTTATCTGAAACACATCTCCGTATTTCTTCCGCATGTGATCAAATGAAATGTAGGGATGCTCTCCCAGCTGGAGAAGATTGCCCACAATTGGCAGAGACCAAGGTCCTGGTGGCCGAGGTTGCTTGCTCTTCATAAAAATTCGTATAGAAATTAAAATGGAAGCCACTGTAAAGAAGGCAATGGTCACCTTTGAAAAGGAAACTTCTTCAGCTGTAAAATTCATTTTCAAAAAAGAAAATACCTGAGAAGAAAAATAGCAGAGACTGAGACTCCTTTAAAATAAAATGAAATAAAACTTACAGACATGTGTAGATACATAGATTTCCGGCAAGACATTTTGCAGCTCCATACACAGTAGAACCCATTTGCTTTGTGGCACATTATCTCCGTGTCCCCCCTTCCCAATGCAACTCAGAGGTTCTCCCACACTTCTGTATATAGTGATATCATATGGTAAAACCACTATATTTATATGTATGTATGTATGTATGTATGTAAAGGTAAAGGGACTCCTAACCATTAGGTCCAGTCACGGACGACTGGGGTTGCGGCGGTCAACTTGCTTTATTAGCCGAGGGAGCCAGTGTACAGCTTCCGGGTCATGTGGCCAGCATCACTAAGCCGCTTCTGGTGAACCAGAGCAGCGCACGGAAACGCCGTTTACCTTCCCACCGGAGTGGTACCTATTTATCTACTTGCACTTTGACGTGCTTTTGAACTGCTAGGTTGGCAGGAGCAGGGACTGAGCAACGGGAGCTCACCTCATCACGGGGATTCGAACCGCCAACCTTCTGATCGGCAAGCTCTAGGCCCTGTGGTTTAGACCACAGTGCCACTATATACATACTATATATGTATATAGTGGCAAAGCATACTCCCAGCTCATTTACATTTTAGAATCCGTATACAACTCTTGACTCTTAAATTACAACCAAAGGCACCTTTCATTGGGTAGAGCACCCTAATACCTACAGAAGAGCCAAATAATTAAATGTGTCTAAATATCTCTTGGGGAACACAGCAATGTTTCACCAAAGCCAAGTTCTTCATAATATATAGCCAGCAACCTTGCGGTACCTCCAGATGGCTGCTTATTGTGGGATCAGTCTTGCTCACGCAAACAAGCTTTTCACAGCATCCATACGATGTTGTCAGCATCAAAATACCAACCCATATTTTTGCACCATTAATCTGCCTGAAGTGCGTGCATATCCTGGTTAGACAGGATTTGGTCATAGCCATAGCCATAGCCTATGGACATGGCCATAGCCTCCTCCTTGTTCCATGAAAACAAACCATGACTAGGGATCTGCAAGTGGTAGGCTGGATTTAGTCCTGGCTCTAAAGAATGTAAGTTGGCCTTTTAGTGCCAACTTAGAAGCAATGGGGATATTAGGAGATGAAATGGTTGTGGAATAAGACTTGCTTGGATTCCAGTGGGGGAGATGAGGACCATCCATCGCCTCCTGAAAGCGGCTATCTTGTCAATGAGATTATCAGAACAAACAACATGGGATGGTTCCTTTGAGAACGTGTGCAGGCAAAACAGAAGGCTGGCTATTTAAGAAATGAAATGAGATGTAATTGTTTTGGGGAAAACATAGTAAGTGGCAAATTCATCCCAAACTATTTTCTTTAAAAAAAAAAATCCACAAACCAGAATATGTCATTATGGATGGAGAAGTCTGCACTTTGGCAATGATTCAGCAGTATTCCAACTCTAAATATTTATGATAGTGTTGTAATAGTGTGCACTTTGAACCAAGTTCTGGCTTCCCCGCTTGTGCCTCTAAAGCAAGAATTGTTTACTGCAAACTGTCCCTTCTCCAATGTAGAATTCCTGGAATCAGTCTCAGCTTCTCTCCCATAAACTGAATCATGAAGAGGCGTGTGAAGAAACTAAAGTTAATTTAAGAACAGGATTTCTGGATAACTCATTGCTTTTCAAAATGTAAACAAGTAGTTTAAATCTCCCCTCTCCTAGCTACACATAAGTCTTCCTCTAAAGAGCTAAAGCAAGATATGTTTGGGTTTTATATCTACAGTATCACCATGTTTTCCAATAGAGAAATATCAGGGTTGGAAGAGATAGAAATGTATTTAACCATTTTCACATTTCCCCCCATATTTATTCAAAAGTTACAATACAATGCATTTTCATTCAATATATCCCTTCCACAGACACCTCTGTGATGATGGTGACATTAAAATATTCTGTTCTTCAATAAAAGAGAAAAGGGGAGACCAGATCGTGTCAAAGGTATCTTTTCTGGAGATGACTTGTGAAGACATTTGTGTTGGGGGGGGGGGGTTGTCCATTGCAAGGGGGTCCCCTGGGTGCAAGGACCATTCTCCCTTTTCTGAGCTCTTTATTTTGGCTCTCTCTGACACTCTACAATCAAGCAGTCACCAAGCAGGCTGGATCCTGATGCGAGTTGTAGTCAAAACCTAAGGAGCCTGCAAAGACTAATCGTGGTCACTCATTGTGTGGGAAAAGGCATTTTGCATATATCCAGGACAGCTCCCCCCCCCCAAATAGCGCAAGAGCAACGCAGAGTATATCCTGCTCCCTTGAAGCACGCCTTCGTAATCCCGCAATGTAGACATTTTCTGGCGGACAGACCACCAGGAAGCCACAATGAGACTCGCGCGGTCTCTTCGCATTTGCCCAAGACCCAAGAGGCTGGACGAAGCGGTTTTCAAGGGATTTCCTAATTCCTTTTATTATGGCACCCTGCAAAACGCTGTTCAAAGGGGAGATCAAGCGACTCTGCACATGCTCAAAGGCACGTCTCTCGGCCGCTTTTTGAAGCCTTCACATTTTTATTTCTCAAAACCAAATCAAGGGTTTTCTTATTCGTTTCTCTTTTGTTCTCTCTCCCCCTCCCCCCACCCTTGCAAACAGCACCGAGAGTGCACGAGCGGCCTTCGCAAAATCAACCCAAATCTGCAAAGGAAAGCCGTGGCTTGCGAAACAAGATCCCCTTTCCCACGGCTCACCTGCCCTTGGACGCAGCAGAACTGCGATCCGACGCAAACCCGGCGCTGCGGTGGCGCTTCGCGTGCCTTCTTCTTCTATTCCGCTCCTCGCTCTTTGCCCAAGCGGAGCCAGCTGCGGCGCTTCCGACTGCTTCCAGCAGAGGGCGCCAGGCGCAGCCCGCCGCCCTATGGCCCCGCGCCGTTTGAAATGGGGGGCGCTGCCGCGTGAGGCTCCTGCCCGCCACTAGAGGGCGCTCTGTGCACGCGGGAATCTCTTGCATATCATTACCATCCTCCTCCGTATCATATATTTATACCCCGCCTTTCCCGCTGACGGGACTCAAGGCGACTTACATATAAAAAGAAGAGCTGCTGAAAACATAGAAAGACCCATTAGATGTTGACAGAATTAAATCTGTTTTAAAAAAGAAAAAAGAAAGCACAGTGCCTTCAATTCAAAGCAGCCAGTTCCCTAAAGCCTGTTGGATGGAGCCAGCCTGGCTTCTCCAGGGAGGGAGGAACAACCAAGGGGTGAAAGGAGAGAGTGCTTCTGAGCATGTGAAGGTAAAGAGGGGTGGTGGAAGCTGCCTGGACTGCACTGAGCTCCTCGGAGGAGAGTTGAGATATGCAGGTAATAAAGCGACATTGCAGGGGGTTGGACTAGATGACCCTTGGGATCCCTTCCAATTCTACAATTCTATGAACATGGGTTAATCTCAGTGCAAAAAATGAGGCATACACAGCTGCTGATGGATCAGCTACAAATGCCATTAATAATAAGTTCATATGTGTTTCCTCAAAGTAATCCAAGTTTCTAAATTTAACTGGTGCAGAAAGTAAGTGTTAACCTACTCCTCCAGACATAGTTGTGCTACAGCTTCCATCATTGGCCATACTGGCTGTGGCTGATGGGACTTGGAGTCCGGAAAAATTGGAGAGCCAGAAGTTCTCCATCCTTTACCTACAAGAAGTATTTACCAGGCTGGTGGTAGTCTTTATGCAGTCACATAATTTTGAACATGTTGGGTTAGATCTAGATTCAGGCTGCAGTCCTGACTCAACGTACCTGGGAGTAAGACCCACTCAATTCAGTAGGACTTATTATTGTGCTGTGTGTCTAGGCCCACTGATTTCAACTAGGCTCCCTTTTTTGGCTTTATGAAAAATGCACTTCTCCTGCTGCCTCCTTTTCCTTTGCAGATGAGACTTGGCCTATAAGCTTTGGTTATATGACTGTGTTTTTCATTCCTATGGCTGCACTAACGTCTGCTTGGAACATCCATGGTGCCTCCTGATATTTACTGTATATTCTGGTATATAAAACTACTTTTTAATCCAGGAAAATCTCCTCAAAAGTCAGGGGTCGTCTTATACACCCAGTCATCTTATACGCTGGAAAATACGGTACTCTTCAAATAATAAGTGACTAGCAATTGCATAACACATTGTCAGAGTTACAAAGGTTGCCCCAGTCACCACTTGTATACTTCCTTGATTCTGCGTATTTTTCTCTCCAAATACTTTTCAGGAAAGAGATTTGCCTTGGCACATATTCAGCAAACATGCCACAGCATGGGAGCTGGACAACTTGGAAAAGAACTTTACCCATAGAGATCAGTTAAGGACGCTTATCTCCTAATTATGCAGGTTAGAGCTGGTATGATAGTAACGCATATTTAGCATTTTAAAATATTGAATGGCAATATCCCTGACAGTTAAATCCAGTCGCGAACGACTCTGGGGTTGTGGTGATCATCTCGCTTTACAGGCCGAGGGAGCTGGTGTTTGCCCGCAGACAGTTTTCCTGGGTCAAGTCGCCAGCATGACTAAGCCGCTTCTGGCGCAACGGAACACTGAAACCAGAGCAGCGCACGGAAATGCCGTTTACCTTCCTGTCGGAGCGGTACCTATTTATCTACTTGCACTTTGGGGTGTGCTTTTGAACTGCTAGGTTAGTAGGAGCAGGGACCGAGCAACGGGAGCTCACCCCTTTGCAGGGATTCAAACTGCCAACTTTCTGATCGGCAAGCCCAAGAGGCTCAGTTTACACCATAGCACCACCAGCGTCCCAGCACAGCAATTGGGTGGTGGAAACATAAACAGCATAAGAGTGCCCCCAGCTCCCAAGTCCTCTAGACTGTCCAGAGAGAAATCATGGTCAATGGTATCAAAAGCCACTGAGAGATCCAGCAGGACCAGGAAACAACTTTCACCTCTGTCCCTAGCCTGCCGGAGATCATCGACCACAACAAATGCTTGGAAATGGAATGCAGGATGATGCCTTTCTCTGATACCCACTCTGGGAATCACATTATAGGGACAGGTGCCAATGCTGTGAAGGCCACCACTGCCAAGAAATACTGATCCTCAGCCGCCACCACCAAAACCTGCTTGCAGAAAAGCTGTCAACCTGTCACAGTATCTCCAGCATCAGTATACAGAGGCCCGTCCGTAACATGGAACTGATGCAAGCCGAAGTGCCGCACCTGTGCACGCGCATGGCACAATTTAGCACTTCTGCGCATGCAGGAGCAGCGAAATCCGGAAGTAGCCTGTTCTTGTACTTCCAGGTTGCCGCAGGACGCGACATGAAAACACGTAACCTGAAGCAGACGCAACATGAGGTATGACTGTATACCAACTCAGACTAGAGCCCCTCCTCCCCGCCCTCTCCCCACAAGCCACTTTTGTATTCTACAAAAATACAAAGTAGACATAAGTGACTTGGAATGACTTGGGGGGGGGGTACCAAGCTAGCCAGCAGCCCCACTGAGGAGACAGAGGTACCACCATCAGAAGAGCACCAGTACATACCACTATGTACCAAAGGCCAGCACCACCCACTAAGGAATGCTCCATAATGAAGCATTCAACGTCTCTCTCTTTTGTGAACATGAAAAGCAAAACCAAGAAGAGGAGGGACTGCAGAACAAAGCAAGCATCTCCTGCCAGTGCAAAAAGGAGGCCTGATAGAAGTAGAAGAAGTACAATAACCTGGGGCTCACGAGATTGAGAGCTCCAGCATCCTGGATGACCAGCCATGCCAGCAGGGGCTAATGAAGAAGAAGAAGAAGAAGAGTTTGGATTTGATATCCCGCTTTTCACTACCCGAAGGAGTCTCAAAGCGGCTAACATTCTCCTTTCCCTTCCTCCCCCACAACAAACACTCTGTGAGGTGAGTGGGGCTGAGAGGCTTCAGAGAAGTGTGATTAGCCCAAGGTCACCCAGCAGCTGCATGTGGAGGAGTGGAGACGCGAACCCGGTTCCCCAGATAACGAGTCTACCGCTCTTAACCACTACACCACACTGGCTCTCTAATGGGAACTAATGGGAGTTCAAGTCTAACAACAACCAGAGGGCACCAGGTTGGGAAAGACAGAGTGAGCCTATCTTCTCCTTCTTCTTCTTCTTCTTCTTCTTCTTCTTCTTCTTCTTCTTCTTCTTCTTATTTTTAGCAGGTAGTAATTCAATGAAGAAATCAAAGAAATGGTCGCTGTAGTTCTAGAAGATCAGGCAAAAGTTTGCATTGTGGGGAGCAGTATTGCATTCACATGATGGTAGATGGTTAAAGGCACGATCTCTACTTCCCCCAATTAACTTCTTCGAATAATCCAGAAAAAAGCCCAAGTTGGTACAACAGAAGGTTAAACAGAGTGAATGCTCAAATATATTTTAAAAAATGGATAACTGTGAACTCTACACTACTCCTTATTAAAAGGTTTCTGTTTCAGGGACCTCAGTTTCTGTTGTCTTCCAAGTGTGCTGCTGTATCTGAAGTTTCTTATTTATTTTCTCCTTTCAAAGACTAATCTGTCAAAGGACTTGAGTAATGCAGCAGTACTTAGGAGTTAATGATTTTTCAAAAACAAAAATGCAAGTGTTTGTTTCTAAATTTGCATAGACAGGGTATTTCCAAGGTATTTCTTGGACTGAAGAATGTCTACCCAGATGCTTAGAAAGTTGAGGTAATTTTTAGTATACTTTAGCATTTTAACTTCTGAATCCTTTGAGGGATGGCTGGGATTTTTTCTTGATTTTCTTGTTTTATCTTTTTGTAGTTTTTTTTACAATCAAGTGGTGTAGAAAGTTTATGAAAGTTTATAAATAAGGGAGGATGTCTTTTATTTATGAGATTTCTGCCCTTTACCAGGGTAGGTTACAGCAATTATACATATGTGTGTGTGTGTGTGTGTGTGTGTGTGTGTGTGTGTGTGTGTGTGATTATAAAACAAATGAAGCAGATGCCATCACAAAACAAGTGTAAAATTAAAAACAGTTCCATATATAAAATAATACAAAAATTAAAAACAATTCAATATATAAAAACAGTTCAAAATAGTTCCAACAGAGATGCAAAATGGGATAAAGATCTTCCTTTAACAGGCTTGTTGAAGGAGGATGATCTTCTGTATTTGTCAAAAAGAGTATACCAAAAGGTTGCTGCCATAGCGCTAAAGGCCCGATTCCTATATTATATGGAACAAACCTGAAAGGATGTTGTCTACAGGAGGTCCTCTACTGCACAGCACAGGAATCAATGTGGTATACAAGTACCTGCTCCATTATATGCATGATAATGAAAAACCAACATATGGTCCCAACCCCCTTAGAGCTATTTTCCTGGAGTATAGGTGCAGTCCCATATTACACCAGGTCATCAGCTGAGAGGCATCAGAATGAGGTGGGAGGCTCTTGGCATCAGCAGAAGTGAAGAGCCACCAGCAACATGCCCAAGAAAATGTCTGTGAGCACTACAGGAATACTCAACCAGCTAAGCCTCTCTGCTGGCCACGGTCCACCTGCCGATCCCTGAAAATGGGGTTGGATTCGTAGGCAGGGTATAGTGTGGTGCACAGGGGAGAAACACACCTATGCTGGTTCCTAACCTCCTCCTGTTGCGCAAACATGCCTGCAAACAGCAAGACAGGAGCTGGCACAAGTACCCACCACCACCACCATTGACTCTAGTGGGAGAGAAAAAAGTAAAATGAGACTTCTACATGAAATAGCGTCTCCACCCCCACCGTTCATCCCACTCAGGTCCAGCTCTGAGGACCTTCTGGAGCATCTCTCACTGTGAGAAGTGAACCAGGGAACCAGACAGAGGGCCTTCCCAGTGATGGCTCCCTCCATGTGGAACACCCTCCCATCAGATGCCAAGGAGATAAAGAACTATACAACTTTTAGAAGGCATCTGAAGGCAGCTTTGTATAGGGAACTTTTTAATGTTCAATGTTTTATTATGTTTTTATATATGTTGGAAGTCGCCCAGAGTGGCTGGGGCAACCTAGTCAGAGGGGTGGGGTACAAATAATAAAATTATTGTGATGATTATTACTTACCCATCCTGCCACATTTTCCTGGCGTTTCTGCCTCCCAAGTCTGGGGTGGTTTGGAAATCACAGAGCTCATACCACCAGACCACGGGCACAGCAGAGCCTCATCCCATTTGCCAATCCATTAAGACTGAGTGACAGCTTTAAACAGCCTGAGCTGAATTCTAGTAAGAAATCTTCGTTTTACATTGTTAGTCATGCCATTTATTTATTTTTTATTTTAAGTATATCTTTAACAGTGGGAGGAAAACAATAAACCTTTTGGGGGGGAACACCACCTTCCTATTTTTTTAAACTTATAGAAATATGTAGCTTTGGATCCAAAGGTATCCCTCTCCATTTAGAATACATTTTAGATTCAAGCCATGGTTTTTTAAAAAATGTTGTTGTTGTTGTTTAAATAATAAGAATTGTATATTTGTAATTCCATGAAGTAAAATATAAATTAAAGGTGTCAAACTGTGCAATTGAAATATTTTAAAGCATTTTGCTTGATTCCTTTCTATAAATACTTCCCTGCAAAAATATAGAAATGTGATTTATATAACAACGATGCAACGGGGGGGGGGGGGGGAACGACTGCTTTTGTTTCCTGACTCGTCGGGAATATTTGACGCTACGGAGTAACAGAACGACGGAGGGGGGCTGGGGACTTTTGCTCCATTGCTTTTTACTGCCACCAATCAAGAGGGAAAGGTACACAGTAGGTATACATTTGGCACACACCCCGAATTCGGCGCCCGGATGCCCTGCACCCCTTTGCACCCCTGGGCAAAGACGGCCCTGCATTTGAAGCTTCAGCTAGACAATCTGTAGCCATTATTGAAAAACATATTCCAGTTAAGCGTTCATCAATTACACACACACACACACCCCAATGCCCAATGTAATATGGCATTATACAGTGCTTTTTTTCTTTTTTTTAAAAAAGGTTCAGAGGTACTCTCATTTTCCTACTCATATTGAAATACTGCCCCTCAATGAAGCCAAACTTAGATTCACAAAATGTTTAGGGGTATGCGTACCTCTGTACCCCCCCCCCCCAAAAAAGCACTGGCATTATATATTTGTTCCAAGTTTAGGTGATAAATCACATTTGACCAATATTGCTAATATGTGCTACCTGCACACATTACCTTGGTTATCCAAGATAAGGAATTGCACAGTGCATTCCTTGAGACCTTCCACCTGTCTGTCCTGCCTGTCATTGCAAAGTGGTCAAGGGCCAAGGGTGTTTTTCTTTCCAGTTAACATTTGTCCAGCACTCTGCAGCCTCCCTGGTTGCCCACACTTACTGATCTGGAAATGCGTCATGAGTTTTGGTTGAAGCTAGGGAGGCTGAAAATTGCAGATCACTAATGAGATGGTTTGTAGTATAAAATAATGGATATTCACACAAAAAAAAACCTCTTGCACCTCAAAAGTAAAGCAAGCACATTTTTTAAAAGCATGCACTCAGCCCCATCTACCACGCCTCATAATCTCTGAAAGACACACACACAAATCAGATCAAATTTCCGAAAAAGAAAATTGAATGAGTAAATAGTTGAGGACAGCCTTATACTGAATCAAACCAACAGTCCATTTAGTGACAGCCACTCTCCAGGGTTTCTGATGGGACATTCCCAACTCTACCTGGAGATATTGAGGACTGAAGCTGGGATTCCCTGCATGCAAAGCAGAAAACTCTCTTTGGCATATCACTGAACTCAGTAAATTATATTTTACCTTGCAGAACTGCTTGTAAAGTCCTGCTACCTAGATAAATCCTAACATCATGCCATCGGCAATTCTGCAAGGAATATTCTAAAAAAAAAAAAAAAAAAATCATACTCAGAAATGCATTGTCCTTGCAGTATAAAACAGGTTAAAACTATTGCACATGTTCTATTCAGCTGCCCATTTTACACAAAAATCCGTGATAAACATTTAAACTCCATGCTGAAAAAGGTTAAATTGTTTTGACCTCTTCAGGGTTTCCTTTCTACTCAACAGTCGGAGAACGAAGCAAAATTTATGAGAGATGCCATGAAACTATGTTGCTATAAGACTTGAGAGGCATTTTTGAACCTTGTTATGTCTATATTAGCTTTATCTTAAAGTAACTCCTTTTATGTTTTGATTTATATACTTTTGTATCTTCTGTATGCCAATAAAGCTGATGGATTGATAAATTGTGTTCAGCCGAGGCAGTGCTGGAGGTGGGTCAGAGCTTCTCAGCTGCCTTCCCAGCAAGTGGATGGCTATTGTGAGACAGAAAGGGAAAGGTGGTGGGGAGGTCAGGATGGTGAAAAGTCACTAGCAGAGCCAGCCGGGACGGTGCTGCTATGTTTGAGCCATGCTGACCTCCTTCTAAGCAACACCACCAATGCGCTTGCCAGAAAGCAAGCATGCCAGCTTCACCCCACAATCCATTTTTGGTGTGCAGTATCAAATACATGCCATCCAAAGTCAGCGAGAAGGAAGAAAGACCCCCGATTTGTAACAAAAGAGAAAAATTTAGGAGATTTATCAGATTAAGTAACTTCAGCATCTATAGTAGAAGGGGAAATGCTTCTTCACTGCAAATCACGCATACATTCTGTAACGCTTCTGCATTCAGAAATGTAATTAAATAGAAGAGTGATGCAAACAGAAGGAAATTATAGTAAAAAAAAAAAGTCAAAATATAAACACAGCAATATTAAAGCAAGGGAGCCAAAACACAGAGGAGTGAGATTAATTTGAAAAACATAATTTGGTTTGCTCAGAAGAAATGGAATAAAATTCTCAGGAGTTTCAGACATAGATTTTCATTATTTGCATACACAGTCAAGGATGCACCTAAAAACTAGTGTGCTCAGTTGGAAGAGCAAGAGACATTTAATCTCAGGGTTGTGGGTTCGAGCCGCATGCTGGTAAAAGATTCCTGCATTGCAGGGCTGGACTATATGACCTTTGTGTTCCCTTCCAACTCTACAATTCTAATGTAAAACTTGAAACTTCATCTTTTTTGTATTAGGAGGCAACTCATAATCTAAAACCCTAAATTGTAGTTTACGTAAATTGTTTGTAAATCTGACACTGATTGCTTGCCATGACACTTGTAATCATTTATTTCCCTCTTTTCCACATTCCTACAGCATGTAATACTAAAATGAAAGAACTGGTGTTTTTGGCGGGGACAGGGCGCCCAGTGTTTCATAATTCAAGGAATTTAATAAATGCATTTGGTGCACAAATCTGAATTGGTTAACAAGGACAGTTAGCACAGATTTTGGCTGCAAATCTATACATTCCTGGAAGTTAATGAGACTTCTTTCCTAAAAGCCATACATACATAATTGTGCTGTAAGCCTATATTCCTAGTCACATATGCATTGGATAGTCATTTTGCTGTCATTGATAACTTCTAACACACGGCACCTAGGAAACACTCACTTAGCAAGGAGTAAACAAAACACATTAAAATCACTGGCATTTACTTGCTCTGTCCAGGTGCTTTATAAATGAAAATGATTATGGTTATGACTTTGAGTTAACCCGAAGGATTATTCCTTAAGGACACTTTTTCCTTTTAGTCACGATGAGAATTAGTTTTATGGTTTGCTAAGTTGCTACAGCATTTTTTCCTTGTCGTTACTAATTATCACATATTTTCATTTCCTAAAAGAAACAAATCTATATGATGGCTATGGTCCCTCCCAGCTCTACAGTTCTATGATGCTACAATTCTAAATCAATATCACGTAGTGCTATAAAATTATTCTGCAATTCTATGAGAGAATAACAATTTTTTAAATCAAGCAAACTTTGGGAAGATTGGGGATCATGTAGAGGAGTTTCATTTGTGTAAAAGCCATTTTATTCTAGTCTGAGGGGAGAGAGAGATTTAACATGTTCCTAAATTGTATTTATCTGCTTTTGGGTACCAAAACCAAAGGCACAGTTATGTGCATTTAAACCCAAACTGTTTGGGGCTTGCCTAACATTCTCCACATCAGTTTGTGATTTTTCTAAAATCTCCATATAAATTCATCATGTATATAATTTTCACTAATATATGCACACTTCACCATAGTATACACATTTTTTAGTCATTACTTGGGTGGCAAACTGCCCTGGAAAAAATAAGAGGAGTGTGAATTTTGAAGGGTGGTTGTGTTTTGGTTTGTGTGTTGTTTTGGAAAATGTGAATGACATATTCTTGCCTTTAAATGCAAACTGAATCAATTTTTTTCTTACATCTTGATGGTGTGCACACATATGCATGAACTGTATGCCCAGTGAAAAGTGTTCTTCAGCATTAAGTCCTGCACCTAAGAAGAAAGACAACTCCACAGGGCACAAAACTGCAACTGGTAAGCAGACATTAGCACACAGCTTGATTAAGTAAGAGAGATTTGTGTCTGTTTTATCCTTTTTAAGAGAGACAACTACAAGTTTCTCATTTGAAAGCAAACACAGAATATAACGGCTTTGAAACAATCCCAAAGAAGCATTTTGAATCTGCAAAACTTTTATGAACAAACATCACTTACTGCCACATTTTCACACTGTTTTTCACTGCTCTGCCCTAAACCTAATTGCATTGCATGGGATTCTGCCAGTGCTGGAATAGTCAAGTGACCAATCTCGTTCTTATACATACTGTACATATTTTACAGTCCGTGGAAACACTCTGGATTTTTATGGGGTTGAATACCAGCCCACATATATTTATATAATCCCCCCACAATCCATGTCATGCATTTCCCTTATTTTGATGCTACTGTGCCCAAGAAAGCCCAGCACAAATAACAGGCTGAATAGCAACGCTCAGAAAGAAGCATACAAATTTCACCTCTATAGCATAAATAACCTGAAACTCTTTTAATAATATTCCAGTTTCTGGAGGTCAGAGCCAGATTTTTAATCCATTTATACAAAATCAGTACATGATGCAATCAACTTCAAGCTCAAGAAGAAAGTTTCCACTGAGATCAGTGACTTTACTTCCAGGTAAATGTGATTGAGACAGAAGTGCTATCTGGCAGAAAAATGAAAAATAAATAGCGTACTATATAATACGAATTCCACTTAATGAATGTATAAGACAGCTGAAGCAAATTATAGATTATTGGTAAAATAGCACCCATGTGTCTCTTTCATCTGTATTACACACTACCTACTCAATAATCAAATATATCAAAGCATTCAATTAATATGCCCTGGCTGAAAAAGAAAAAGGTTTCTGTTCTGCATTCCTTTGCATGCGTAAAGTTGCTGACTTATTAGACTTCAACACAGCATTCCAATTTAGTACAGCAATTGCCTAACTGTCTCAAGAACAGTCCTAAATCAAAAGTGACCCCAAATAAAATAAATACCAATTAATAGTAATCAATTGTTTTGCAAATGAAGTCTTTTTCAGGCAACACACAAGGCCTTCTGCAGAGAGTACATCTGTTTGCTGAGATACTATTTCAGCTTCCACAAAACCCACTTTTAATAAAACAAGAACAGCATTATTCCCATGATTAGAGAATGTATCTTAATGTGAAATGGCCACTCACAATCCAAGCCTAGCTAGCAATTTCATTTCAGCCACATTTTGCTGAATATTAACAAACATCTTATCCAACCTCCAGCTCCTTGCTTATGTTACCTCTTTAAATTGCTGGATCTTGAGGCTCTAAATATTAAATAGAACATCTCCAAGTACAAGCACACATGAACACTTTGTCCTGGCTGTCATCATCATTGATTTCTGGATCTTCTGCTGGAAAGTCAACTCTTTCACTCCATTCATCTTGCTGCCTTGAAGGAGGGTAGCTTCCCATAGCTTCACCCTGGGTGCCTTTAGCCTGACAGGATTCATGATCTTGACTGCAAATCTGATTAAATCCAGCATTAGGAGATGATCTGGATGTGCCAAACATCCTAAATGGGAGTTCTGAAACACAGAGAACAATTTTCTGGGAAATTTCTATTTACCAGCATCTGAAAATGACTCACCAGTTCCCTTTTGTTTGGGGAAGGCAAACTTTTAAAGTGCACCCCCACCCTTCCTGGTGATTATAAGCCTTAGCACCAGAGATGGCAGAGATGGTTGCTTGGCAACACATTTAGCCCTATCCTAACTAAATCTCTCCTGGAAAGCCACAGATTCACTTTGCACAGCAGAAACAGCCAACAATATACTGTGCCACACAGTCTTAAATTTATTTCAGGTATTTTTAAAGTACCTGAATGATCAATAAATTGGTTTCCTAAACAAAGCCCAAATATCTTCCACAGTTTGTATAGTTAATTCAGTTACATCTCCCTCTTCACCCCCTTTTTAAATCAACCATTCGTTTTCTTTAGAGGGCTGGGGGCTGGCAGGAACAAAATCACATTCTGTTTTAGAATACAGGTCATCTGAACGGATGATAGGCTGCGTTAGTCAGCCATTTTCTTTCAAAGCAAGGATCTGCCATGATGCCCTGTAAACAGAATGTGCTTCGCTTCAAGAAATTTATGTGGGTTTATCTTAATGTCATGTGAGGCATAATTTAAGTTTCACATTTGAAAGTGGGCTATATTGATTCAAGGTGGTATGAGTCAGTGAACAAAACAAAAAAAACACCCTACAATTAAAATAATTATAATTAAGTTATAAACTGATCAGAAAACAGAAATGTCTGAAAGCTCTATGTCCTTGTCAGTTTCTTAAACTTGTATCTGCATTATACCAGTTTAACTGTTGTGGGGCTGCATTCAACACGGCACTAATGGCATCCCACTTGCCCCAAAGAACTTCCCTTTCCTCTCTCTGCAAACCCCCCCCCCCCCGCACGCTCCATAAACCTGGCAGGTTTTGCACAGGGAATTGCAGAGAGGAGGCCTCAGGTTTTTCCCTGAAAAATTCTGGGATTTGCTTGGTAAGGCCACTAAGAATTCTGTTAGAGATCCCAGCCAGAGATCTGCAGCATCAGACTACAGTTCTTTGAGTTCCAGAGCAAAACAAACCAGTAGAAAGACATGGACAAAGCCTGCAACATTCTCTCCAGCCTGGGAACTGCAGAATGAGCAGTACCGGAGCTATTTTACCACAAGTCGACCACCCAATCAGATATATTATACCGGTACTTCCCTCCTTTAGTTTAAATAAGTGTGGTTTCAAACCAGGGATGGCGAAGCTTTTGCAGCCCAAGGACTGCACTCCCTTCGGGTCAGCTTTCCAAGGGCCACAGGCCAGGGATGGGTGGGGCCAGAACCAAGAATGGGCAAAGCAAGAAATGTAAAAGAATTTTTTGGACAGTAGATGGGTTTCTATATACAGTTCTCCATCCAGAAAAGCAAAAGGCAGCACCAGAGTCCAAGGACACATTCCAGCCAGGCAAAACTAATGCAGTGAAGAGCAGAATTGGGGGGGGGGGGGTTGTAGCTTGGAGAGAGGAGGTGCGCCTTGCAGCGGCAGGCTGGGGGCAAGAGACTGGAGGGCCTGAGGTTCACCAGGTGGGATGTAAACACAGAGCAGCCAAACACAACATTGCTAGAGTGGACATGAAGGTAACTCAGTCCTCCAGGCATAACTTCCTGCTTCCTGGACTGAGTTAACTTCCTCTGACCAGAAGTAGGTGTGGTCTTACCTGGGAACAAGATCCCAGGTACTTTCACCATTTTCTCTCCGTCTGTTCAAGATGCAACAAGATGTTCTCTTGGCTGGAAGCTACTTTTCCCTATGGAAGTAGCAACCACATGTAAATACTTTTTACTAAGCAAGCCTGCCATTCTGAGAAACACTGTGTAACTCAGGAAGTAATGTGAGTAAACTCTTTTTATTCATTTAGGATACATTGTGTCGTCTGTAGTCCTTTAAGAGGGATAAAGGGGAAATATATACCAGGAACATATATATTATAGAGGCTTTAGCAAGCCTGTGCAAGCGCATCTGCTGTGTGTGTTTTAAAAGGGAATGAAACTCTGCTAAGTTTGGAGCTTGTTAATTCAAGCTGGGATGAGATATATAAAATAATATATCATCATCCACACTCCTAAACATTCCCACACACCACTCCAGTCTCAAACCATGCCCATATTTTTAAATGCTCACAGGCCTCTCATTATGAAAGTGGGGATGAATGAGAGAGCACAGGCCCAGCATGAGCACAAAGCAAGGTCAGAGCTCACACCAGTATCCTTATTTTATTTTATTTTATTTATTTTAAAAACACATATATTAGGACCTGACATTGAGAAAAAATACCAGGCAGCCACAGATGCTACCATCTTTCCTATGCTTGTGGGTTCAGCCACAACATCACATCCCTCTGAAAAGCTGTGTCTGGGTTGACAGGTTTTCTGGGGAAATGAAAATGGTGGTGACCGCAAGGAAAAAGTCATCAACTGCTGACACTCCTGTCGGCAGAGAGTGCACAAGTTGAAGTAAACACAGAGGAAAAAGCCTCTAAGCTTTTGGTGATTGGTTTGGAAAAAGAATGGGGGGGCGGGGGAATGGAGAAAGAAGGACCTCTCGTCTTTTAAATGGGACTGGAAAATATGGGATTGGGTATGACTTAACGGAGACATAACAAATAAATAATTGTGAACTAATATGCTGTTAGGATTTGTTGGAACCCTTGCAGAGAAATACATTTATCTGTTTTAGTTTTATTTAGATTATTTTGGTTTTATTATATTCTGTGTTGAAAACCTTCGATTAAAAATTGATTATAAAAAAGAACAGAAAATGGAGATGGCTGCCAATGTCTGGCCCAGCACTTCTTAGCACAGAGTCGGGGGAACAAGGGGTTACATTACTATCCATCCCTGCAGCCACCTGCTACCATCCTCACCCCCTGGTATTGTGACTTTGGAGGGCCCACCAGGTGATGTGGAGAGGCAGAGGTGACCTTGCCTGGGTACCCCTCAAACCTAGTTCCAGCCCAAAGTCTCCCTTAGGGAGACTTATGATGTCCTTGCGGTGTCTGGTTATTTACAAATTCACCAACAGCATTATGGAAACAAGTGGACTCCTGAAAATTGGCAAAATGGCTGCTAATCCTTCATCAGTTTCTTAGTTGCTATATGCCAAAGATGTTTTGGGTATACCGGTAATATCCAACTTTCATCTTGGGAAAAGTTATGGAAAGAAGAAATAAAATTTACTGCATGTTGTTCATTGAAATAAAACTACAGTATATGAAAATGATGTATCGTTGGTATCTAACATAGAGTAAAATTGCTAAAATGTACAAAACAAGTTCAAAATTGTGTTGGAAATGTAAAGAGAAAGAGGGCACTTTCTACAATATGTGGTGGACATGTACATTGGTAAAGGCTTTCTGGGAAATGATATACAATGAACTTAAGAAAATGTTTAAAAATACATTTGTTAAAAAACCAGAAGCCTTTTTACTAGGTATAATAGGTGAAGAATTACTAAGAGAAGATAAAAGACTTTTTATGTATGCAACAACGGCAGCAAGAATGCTTCTAGCCCAGAGATGGAAGGAAGGAAGGAGAAATACCAACAAAAGAGGAATGGCAGATGAAACTGATGGAATGTGCGGAGATGGCAAAACTGACGGGGAAGATCCGAAACCAGGAAGATCAAGTATTTACTAAACATGGGATTAAATTTGTAATTTATTTAAAAGGCCACTGTAAACAATTAAAATCTTTGGCAGGGATGCAATGACACTTGTAATGTGGAATTATTTATGGTAATTATGGTTATATAATAGATGGATAATGGTAAAAGATGCAGCAAATTTAAACTTAAACATGGAACAAAATGGAGGGAGGGAAGGAGATCCGAAGGTTCAAAAGAACCATGTATTTTAATGTTTGAAATGGTTATGTTTTGTATGTACAAAATTATCAAAAACCCAATAAAATTATATATATAGATATAGATGTTGGAGCAACTCCCCCATGAAGAAATATTTTAGAAAAGGAGGGGGGACATGATAGAGGTGAATAAAATTAGGAATGGAGTGAAGAAAGTAGACATGAAGAAGTTGTCGTCTCTCTCCTAATACTAGGGACTCAGCTACACAGGTAAATTTATAACGTTAAAGATGTCTTATAAACATGTGACACTAGATGGTGCTGAATCCAAAGTTGATGGCATATTGCCTTGGGAGCTTTTTCCCTATAGTTTTTTTTATAGCATTTTAAATATTTGTATAGATCCAGCCTAAGTCTCAGTACCTTCCCATGAAGCTGAATGTCGGAAGATTCAGGAATTACATAAGAAAGGACTTCACAAAGTGCACAGTGAAACAGTGGAACTCATTCCCACAATATATTGTGATAGCCACCCACTTAAATGGCTTTAAAAGAGGATTAGAGAAATTCATGGTGGATAAGGCTATCTATAGCTACCAGCCACAATGGTTGTTTTCTACCTCCACGGTCTGAGACAATGAACTTCTGAATGATACTTGCTGGGAATAGGTCCCATAAGTACCTGGTTGGACTCAGATGGGTCTTTGCAGGGTTGTTCGTGTTGTCTTAAGTTCTCCAGTTAAGCCAGTGTGATGTAGTGGTTAAGAGCGGTAGACTCGTAATCTGGGGAACCGGGTTCGTGTCTCCACTACTCCACATGCAGCTGCTGGGTGACCTTGGGCTAGTCACACTTCTCTGAAGTCTCTCAGCCCCACTCACCTCACAGAGTGTTTGTTGTGGGGGAGGAAGGGAAAGGAGAATGTTAGCCGCTTTGAGACTCCTTCGGGTAGTGATAAAGCGGGATATCAAATCCAAACTCCTCCTCCTCCTCCTCTTCTTCTTCTTCTTCTTCTTCTCCTCCTCCTCCTCCTCCTGCTCTCAGCGCCACAATCCCAGATTCAAACTGCAAACTGCCGTCTTTTCTGCCACAGAACCTGCTTATGGAAACCCTGACTCCAAACCCAATTCTGCAGGTGTCCATCCAATAAAAACCTCCCCAGTTGTTTGCTCCTATCAAGGGAACACTGACCAGTATCATACTTGACAATCAGCAAGCAATCTGCTTACTCAAATGGGTTACTGGTCAGTCACTCTGCAGCAATAGCAACATCTTCCTTTGAGCCCTCTTGCTTAGAAACCTGATAAACTCTCACAAACACCGAAGCAGAAAATAAATTTATTATTAGAGCAGAAGCAGTCTTAGCACAGAAGGAAAAAGCTGAAAATGCCCAAATGTGTGTGAGTCAGCTCAGCAGCACTGGAACTGCTGGGCCAAGTAAGCCCAACCCTAATTGCTAGTTACGAGGAAGACCTGCTGTGCAGAGCTGTTCCCAAGGAGTGGAAGAACAAAGTGGGGGAAAGGGAATGCATACTGCTAACCAAATGTTGCACCCTAAATGCCCCTCCCCAGGTGTGCTAGTAAAATAGGAGTAGAATTTACAAAGATTTTGCAACTGACAGGAGCACAGACCACACACCTGCCTTTATCTGTGCCTTCCTAACTAGCAGAATTCAGGTATGCATGGGAAAACATTTTTCCTTTATTTTAATGCAACCAACATTCTCTGTTCTGTGTTAATTCCTTTTGTTATTTCAAGACGACCCTTAATTATTCATTTTTTCTCAAGTAAAGGAGGCAAAATGTGTTAAAGAAATATATATGAAGAAGCCTGAATGGCAGGTGCCTTAAGGTAATGGTGAATTTCAGTGCATAATATATGCCATTCCAAAAATGTAAAAAATTCAAAAGGCCACACAAAATGTAGGTAGGTGAAGAATGATATTGTGAAATAAATTGATTACAGATCACAAAACGGTTGTTTCAAAGCTCAAAGCTACTGGGTACTTTCATCCACATGAAATTCTTTAGTAAGATGTAACTCTTCCAGAATCTTGAAAGGGTTCAAGAACCTGAGCCAGTGGTATAAGGGGGTTGTAGCTGGGTATGGAACTGCTGAGTGTGATCTTCTTAACCAATGAAATTTCCATCCCTTTACTTAAGGTGCCCACTGTCCATTCCACCATCCATGCTTATTCCAGGCAGGTCTTTCCCCCTGTTTGTCACAGCTGTGTGACAAGCAGAAAGTCAGCTAGTATAGCATTACTTAACATGGATGTGTGATGGCAGGAAAAGCTGGTATTTGGTTGTTTTGTTTTTTCATATCACACAGCTATTGATGGCACAGAAACTTTCAAGAAAAATGTACTAATCCAACCAGCAATATTTAACACTAAATATCAGCAACAGGCTGCTCTTGCAGAGGCAACTACTTACAATGCTCTCTCTTTCTTTCAGAACTTGGGTTATAAGTGAAGTTTGCCCCAGTACATGCAGGTATTTTTGAAACACAACCTGCCCCATTGGTTCAAATTTGCAACATGGAGTTGAGCTGTGTGGATTACATAAATACTGGCATGCAGTGTAAAGGCTTTAAAAGGTGCATTTTGTTTGGACAGCAAGAGTCTCGCTACAGAGTTTCAGCCTTCAATGGCTAACCTGTCATTTTTACAGCAGTTCATTGCTAATCAGTGATGAATTTTTTGTAACACTGGAAATCCCTTTTGCGTAAGATGCCCTCATAAAAGTCCTAGAAAAGACTTTCGTCCTTCCTATTAAGATCTACTATTCTATAGGGCCTACTCTGTTGACGAAGTGAAACTCTTTGTTTCCTTGAAATCAGGTCAAAAAGAGAAGCTCCATATATTCATTTCTCTCTGATCTTCTTTCTTTTCTTACAGATGGCCCAGCCACTTTCATCACCATGCAACCAGCAATACAAACTATTATGGTAGCAAAATAATCACTGGTGTGGCATAAAGAACCCCCATTTATGGTTTTCCTAAATCCAGCTGGATGTTTTGCTGTGTTCTCCCTCCCCTTTCTAATACAATTATGAGATTATAGCTTTACCCTTCAAAAAATAATAATCTGAAGGTTTTCAAAAGGAGCTAAAAATCAAAGAAAGCTATTAGAACTTATGCACAGTGTTTATGAGTAAAATGTCCATGTTTTTGGTGTATTCAAGTTTATCACCTAAACTTAAAAGGCAAGGGTAAAGACTAATGTGAATTTTAAAAATACTTTATTCTTCAGCTATAGTGGAAATGTGCAAGGTCTCCTTACATCTAAGAAATTATTATGCAGAAATTACTGGATTTAATATTCCTTTGGATTTTCAACTCAATTCTACTTCCAAAAAAAAAGAACTCTATAAACTCATGATATGGAAAGAAGTGGAAATATATAATATGAGTAATAAAAGCATGGACCATTGAAGTGATCGCCAAATTAACAATGTATATACAGTAAAATGGGAAAGATGGGAGGTGAAAATAAAGGAATACTGAGAGAAATTGGTTGCTTAAGATCTACTATACTGCATTTACTGTGAGAAAGGAATGAGGAATGCAACCTTGGTTGCAACAAAATGCTCTTAACTAGTACATGCAGTAACATTTGTTGTAATATACAACACACTTTCTCTTGCAAATAGAAGGGGAAGAAATGGATGCAGTGAGAGATTTTACTTTCTTGGGCTCCATGATCACTGCAGATGGTGACAGCAGTCACGAAATTAAAAGCTGCCTGCTTCTTGGGAGGAAAGCAATGACAAACCTAGACAGCATCTTAAAAAGCAAAGACATCACCTTGCTGACAAAGGTCCGTATAGTTAAAGCTATGGTTTTCCCACTAGTGATGTATGGAAGTGAGAGCTGGACCATCAAGAAGACTGATCGCCCAAGAATTGATGCTCTTGAATTATGGTGCTGGAGGAGACTCTTGAGAGTCCCATGGACTGCAAAAAGATCAAACTTATCTATCCTTAAAGAAATCAGCCCTGAGTGCTCACTGGAAGGACAGATCCTGAAGCTGAGGCTCCAATACTTTGGCCACCTCATGAGAAGAGAAGACTCCCTGGAAAAGACCCTGATGTTGGGAAAGATGGAGGGCACAAGGAGAAGGGGACGACAGAGGATGAGATGGTTGGACAGTGTTCTCGAAGCTACCAACATGAGTCTGACCAAACTGCAGGAAGCAGTGGAAGACAGGAGTGCCTGGCATGCTCTGGTCCATGGGGTCACAAAGAATAGGACATGACTGAACGACTAAACAACAACAAAAGTACATGCAGTAACATTTGTTGTAATATACAAAACACTTTCCCTTGCTTTTGTGCTTTAGAGAAACCTGGCATAATTAGATCTGCAAGTGAAAAGTCTGTCTGTCAGAAAGTCAAATATTTATAGAAACCTATAAAAATATACAAAATACATTTAAAAAATTTGAAATATTAAAAATTCAAAGCCAGAGAAAGTAATCATCTTCAGAACAGTATATTAAGATTGCCAGGAAGAGACTGGCTTGTGCTGAAATTCTGCTGTTTGTGGCCCTGCATATTTTCCACAGTCCTTCCTCTCAGACCTTACCCTTCAACATTCCTCGGATGAAAATAGAGACATTTCTCACTCCTCTAACTGACCCTCCTTGACCCCCCCATCCCCCCTGCATTTCCTGGTTTTATTTTATTTTATTCTTCTTTAGTAGATTTACAAAAAGAAAAACACACACCAATAAATAAATAAATTTTATAAATTTTTAGATTAGACGTGGATGCACAAAGCATTTTTATTTTAAATCATGACTTTGTGCTCCACTCCATTCCCCCTTTCTTCCCACCCAGGGCAGTCCTGCCCTCTGCTCATCCCTTAGAGCTGGGGTGGTGCTCAGTGGCGCCAGCCTCTCTTCCTCCTTGCCTGCTCTCCAGCAACCCCTATGAGCTGCCCAAAGGAGGAGGCCAGCAGCAGCAGCCATGGGGGGGGGGGGGTGTTGCTCCCGCACAGCTGCTGCCACTGCAGCTCGGGACAAATACTGGCTCATCCTTCTCTCCAAGCACCGTGGCGGGGGCAGCACTGGCTCAGGAAATGGGGGCATTCTGTGATCAAATCAGAAGCCAGGATGTCTTTCATAATTCTGGGGCTGTGCCTGAAAAATTGAGACCTTGGAAGGTATGAATATGTTATATGCGTGGACATGGATGTGTACATGAAGAGTTAGTCCAGTGGGCATATTTATTTTATTTAGAAAACGGACTAAAGGTGCAACAAATCCTTTGCTCTCTTGGATTACATGATAGACATACCAATGGAGACTGCTTCTGCACTTTGGTGTACTACTTCCTGGAACTGTTTTCAAGATAAATGAATAACCATCACCAGTGTGAAAGGCGAGCAGCAGGAAAATTGCTGTGCCAGCCTTAAACTGGTGCAGAAATTGGACCAAGTGTGGGCCTGATGCCCTCAGGCGATGGTAGTAGAGTGAGCTTAGAATCCAGTGGTTCTGAATCAGGCCTATGCCATCAGTGCCATGAAAGCAATTGGACCAGCTTGAGATCCTGTGAATCCTAGGTTGAGTCGGGCTGGCCCCCCTCTTCTGCCTCCCCCTGGAATGCTTTGGTGGGTAGACTGGGCAGCTCCACACTGATGGACTGAAAAAGCTTCAGAAGGAACCTTTTTTTAGCACATGGAGGCTGGTGGAGAACAGCAGGGCAGGGCAGGGCAGAAGGACAGTTCAACCAGCCAAGGGTAACGAGAGGTTTGGATTGCAGTGTAAAATGAAAAGCATTTTTTCCTTTTAAAAATAAAAATAAATAAGCATATGGATAAAATTGACCAGATCTCAATGTTTAGGTGTTTCTGGGCACAGTTTAAAGTGCTGTTTTTGAATCCAAAGGCCCCTTAAGACTTTATGACTCAGGATCCCAATACGTTTCAGAGCACCTCTCTACATAGGTACCTATGTGGACCTCTCAGTCTTCATCTGAGGCTTTTCTCTCAAGGCAGGGGGCCTTTTTAGTTGTGGCTCCCCATCAGTGGAATGCTCTTCTCTGGCAAGGCCCACCTGGTGCCATCAAGAACATCTTTTTGACACCAGGTTAAAACTTATCTTTTCTCCCACTCATCTGATAGCTGTGTGATGATTGGCTGATGAATGAAACAGTCTTGCTGCTGGAGTTGGGTGTTATTGGAATGGTTTTGTTGAAACATATTACTTTATATGTGATGCCATTTCAGCTTTTAACCTTTTTATCAATTGCTTATAGACTCTTTTGTAGTAACCAAGAAGAGGAGGAGAATAATTTATCTTCCACCTTTTCACGACGTGTTGCATATTGTCATCCTCTTCCTTCATTCCCTTTCTCCGGGTACCCCAAATCTCTGGACCCCTCCACCTTTCCACTCTTCTCCCTTGTTCTTCTGACATTGTCTGGGATGGTTAGGATACACCAGGTCACACCTCAGCCTGTCAGGACACGGCGCCTCCTTTGCCTTGCTGGGCCCATCGCTTCATTTCATCTGCAAAGAGGCTGGCGACGAGCTGGCCTCGTTAGACACAAATAACGACAGCAAAGCCAAAGGCAGCCGGCAGTTTCCTTCTCGGTTACCTGTCACATTCCCTCGGCTTTTCCTAAAGAAAGCAGTGCTTTTATTAACCCCGGTCAAGGCCAAGGCTGATGAAGACAGATACACATGTATAGACAACAAAGGCTTTGCCATAGGCTTTGCTTTCGTTTTGTAACTGACCTGAAACACAGAGAACCTACGGCCCACCCTCCCCTTCTCCTGCCCCCTCGGCTCCCAGATCTCCTCCTGCTGAAACTCCTCCTACTTTTCTTAATTAACCAAAACCCCACTGCATGAGATCACTTGCTGCCTTTGAGGAGCGGCATTTTGTAAATTGTTCCAAAGAATTCTTGGCCTAGGCTTCTGCCTCCGATTAATTAATTAGTAGACAAATGCACTAGTCTTTGCTACAGTGTTTTCCACTGGCGATGACTTTTGCCTTTCCATACCATACACACACACACACACATACACAAAATAAATATATATATATATATATAAGCCATCTTTCCAGACCATGTCCACCCAAGGTGGCAACAATACAACTGTACTACACACATATATAAACACCACTAAAATATAAAAATAGTAATACACTAAAATGTAAACCAGAATAAAACAATTTCCAACCACAGCAGTAAAATTATTTAATAGCAACCTATCAAACACATGACCCGGAAGCTGTACGCCGGCTCCCTCAGCCAGTAATGCGAGATGAGAGCCGCAACCCCAGAGTCGGACACGACTGGACCTAATGGTCAGGGGTCCCTTTACCTTTACCTATCAAACACATCAGTTGCAAGCCATTTTAAACAGGTGGGTTTTTAAAGACTTTGAATACTGCACCAGAGTGCCCATTCATCTAATTTTTAAAGATGAGCCTACAGGTGAAACTCGGAAAATTAGAATATTGTGGAAAAGTCCATTTATGTAAGCAATTGTTTTCATTAGCTACTGGGGCTTAATATATGAGATAGACTCATGACATGCAAAGCAAGATATGTCAAGGCATTTGTTATAATTGTGATGATTATGGCGTACAGCTGATGAAAACCCCAAAGTTGAAATTGTTAATTTGGGGTTCTCATCAGCTGTACACCATATTCTTTACAATTATAACAAATAAAGGCTCGACATATCTCGCTTTGCATGTCATGAGTCTATCTCATATATTAGTTTCACCTTTTAAGTTGAATTACTGAAAGAAATGAACCTTTCCACAATATTCTAATTTTTCGAGTTTCACCTGTATGTTCAGGGCTTCCAATGGGTGGGCTCATATGGGTGCAGGTGATCCCTCAAATAGCCTGGCACCAAACCACTTTAGATTTTAAAGGACAACACCAGAACTTCAAATTGGGCCTGGAAATGCATTGGTAACCAGCAGAACCAGCACAGAACCACCAGTGTAATATAATCTGACCACCTGGTCCCACTGAGCACACTAGCAACCATTTTCCTGCACTAACTGAAGTTTTCACATAGTCTTCAAAGGCAGCCCCATGTATGTAGTCTAGTATGGGTGTAACAAGGGCATGCCTATCCACCACTAGGTCTACTTTCTCTAGGTTGGGTCACAGCTGGCATACCAGGACTCCCATGTGCAAACATGGCCCTTCAAGGAGAATATAGCCCCTGTGCACACACACCAGTTGCACCCCTCAGCCACTTTCTTTACGCATGGTACCACCACCTTGTATGGATTAAGCTTCAGCTTGTTCACTCTAACCCATCTCAAAATCTTGGAAGCTGCCTTTCCTTTTCTTGATGCTGAATATGCACAATGGCACATTTGCCAAGATAAACATCCTGATAAAACAAGGAAGGAAGGAAGGAAGGAAGGAAGGAAAGAAAGGGTGTGGTGAAACAGAATGTAAAACTTGTCAGGTTCAGATTCTTCTCAAAGAAATTTAGTCTAGAGGTGTGGAGGAGCAAAAGTGCTAATTAAGCAGGATACGGAAATCTCTTATGTGATCCCACCTGCTGATCTCTGCTGATCCTCAGTAGACAGCACTGTGAAGGATCAGCAGCCACAATGCACAGCTGGTGAACCAGCCCCACTAACCTTCTTGAGGGGACAGCACAGAAGCCACATCCTTTGGGATAACCCCAAACTTGATGCCCATTGCTTTTCTTATAACCTTGTCTAAATATCCCCTTTTACTATTTTATGTTCTACTTGAAAAGCAGAAAATTCCTCCACCAGTTGTATGAAATCAGACTGACACAATTTGTGACCTACTAAAAAGAACTCAAACCTTCCAGACATGCAATGTGACCTGTCCAAGGCTTGGTCCATTGGAAATCTGAGGCAAGCAGCAAAACTAAATGATTTACAGTGAGCTGGCATGGCTGCATTCGTGTAAGTGGTTTGTGCATTAAAACAGGCGAAAGCAGGAATTGTTTGGTCAGGAGCCTTATCACACCTTGAAGGGCAAAGCTGAGGTGGGTGGTTGCCATCTCATTCACTTTGCATATGCATCTTCTGAGTGCCATGTCTGCTGCTAAGTGGCCCATTTTATTCCATACTTTGCAACACGTGTATCAATGCTTAAGGATACCGAGAGATGCCTTAGAACTCCTGGGTTCCAGGCCACCCTATAATTGCACCATGGAATGCTACCTGTGTCAGGCCAAATCTTTGCACAGCAGGTACTTTTATCAACAAAGATCTCATAGGATGAATGGTTCTGTATGTCTGATATACTATGCACTAGCTTAGACCAGGGGAGGACTTTGGTAATATGGCACCCTGAGCAATGACAAAATTTGGTGCCCTACCCAATATTTCTTATTTTCATGCCCCCCTCCCTCTCACCTTCCATTCTGAGACCCCTTGGCTCAGCGCCTGTGTGGGGAAACCTCACACACAGCCCTAAATCCAGCGTTGTGTAGGCTATTTTGGGAAAACAAAGCCAAGAGTATATGGAAATAGTGCTATTTGAATTTGTAACTATATATTCTACGTATATAGTCTATATCTTCTGCCACTCTGCATGAAGGATGCTGAAAAATAGTTCTCTTTTTTAGTTCAGAGGCCAAAACAAGCCATGCTGCTGACAACATGGATAGTAGGCATTGTGGAGAAACCATAGCGCTGTTGGGGGTTTCTAGCGGACGCTGGTGCTGTAGGCTTTGTCCATAACCAGGCAGGGCTTGATGTTATGGCTCTTATATAAACCTGTACAGCCTCCACATAAGGACAATAATGTGTTGAAGTGAAGCAGAATGGGCAGAGTAGGGATAGTAGAAAGACTTTGGCTTTGGAATCTAGTTTGAAATGCATCCAAATGAAAATAGGAAATGGAATTTAACTCCAGATGGTCTTTGGTGGCTTCTCCCAGGTGCAAGTTAAATATTTACTTACAGCATCAAAAGAATAGCATTTAGCGAACTTTCCCCCTGCTAAGAATGGAGTCTTGCTGTATCCATTCCTCCACCTAACTCTTAGCTGAAACTGAACCCTTCTTGGTTAATGATCCGTTTTCTTTCTGTGGCCACCCCTCCCCCAACCTTCAATCTCTCCCTCTCCCTCCCACCACCCTCATTAGTTTAACTTGAGTTAATTAAGACTAGTAGTCGACCTTCAATCTCTTATGTGTTAAAACAGAACAATCCCAAACAGAAAGACACACAGACACAACTATGTGATTTCATTGTCTCGGGGAGACAGAAAGCCAGTGGGGCTTCCTTTATCAAGGCTAACATCTTCCCAATGCTTAATCTGGCTGGCTTTAAAATGTCCTGCAAATACAGGATCTAGGATAACAATCTGTCCGTGTTTCCTCTCACCGCCCCCATTTCATCATTGGTAAGAATGAGTGAATTGGATTGACATGGAGGTGATGGAAGAAGAGAAATGGTCTGGACGTCAAAATGACAATGTATATTACATGGTTAACAGAATAAATGGTATGTGCAATAGCTGTGGGTATTTTCATCTGCTATGTCAAAAATAAGATCCTCCCCTCCCCCTCCTCCAAGTGTATCATTCAGTTTCCTCCCAATGGAAATTTAGTGTTTGCTTGAAGGATCTGTTTCTATGAGTAACCTCACATGATAAACAGGGGGATGAAGTAGGACTCTCGATAGCCACTTGTTGCGGCAACTGCTGTGTGCATATATATAGAGAGGTCATGCGTGATGCTTTGACTGTAGTGTTGATCACAGACTATAGGACGGAGTGTGCTTTTGAGCGAAGTGCATCCCATCTAGGAACTCAACGTGCACGGGGAAAGGTAGGGCCTTGGATTCTTGATTATCTTTATATTGGGGGGGGGGGTTGGTTGAAATTGGCACTTAAATCATGCTTGCTTTAGAGCGATCTCAGAGAAGATCCTTTACTGCCTATTTAGGAATGCTCTAATTGTATGTGCAATGCAAACAGCAATGTTAAAAAATTACAGCATGTAGATGTTGGCTTCCAAATGCATCTACACAACAGTGAATGGTGTGATATAGGAAGACGGTCTGTTCAGTTTTTCTTTGAAAGTGAAAAGCAAACAGAACCACCATGCAGATAGTTTACAGTACTTTTGAGAAGGAATCAGACAGAATTACCAGCCAATGAAATAAAAGAAAATGAATTATATTATATACATTATATATTTATTATTATATATTATACACATTATATTTATTAGGAAGGATCTCTTGCTTGTTTATTCTTCTCATTAGAAATGGCTGAATCTGAAATAGGGAAAAGTGAATTGCTGATGAAGCCCAAGGTGCATATTTGTAATTATATCAGATGAAATTAGTAAAGCTGATAGGGGCGAAAAACTCTGCTTAAAAATGCCCCTAGATACTGAGGTTCCAGAAGTATTCCTAGAGTTCCTAAAAGCGATCCAGGCTAGGCAGAACATACTCAAATGCAGACAATGTATTGTTGCCTTTAGTGATGTTGAAGTTGAAACAGGATCCATTTATTACAAAAACAGCCACTCTCTCCTAACCGTTCTTAGAATCCTGCATAATAACCCTTGAAGGATAGGTGAACGTCTTATGTAATAACATAATCAGGTTAGCCTTTAAGTGGTTTATTTTTCCATTTCAGCTTTTGAAATGCAGATATGAAATGATTCAAATGATTCAAAATGTAGCTTTTGAAATGATTCAAAAGAAAACAAATCAGACTTTGGCATTCGCCAGAGGTAGGAATCAGTGAAAGATGCTAGTAAATCTAATGTCTTAAGGGGCATGCTACATACAAAAGTAAAATGAAATAAATGGATTGCAACATTTTTGTTTTAAGCAA
The DNA here is from genome assembly GCF_009819535.1 of Lacerta agilis. Taxonomy (NCBI): domain Eukaryota; kingdom Metazoa; phylum Chordata; class Lepidosauria; order Squamata; family Lacertidae; genus Lacerta; species Lacerta agilis. The sequence goes on from NC_046322.1 coordinate 59,595,541, forward strand.
AGCAGCTTTCTGAAATGTAAACTAGTGTAGGAGATTTCCTCTGTACAAAGAAAGACAGAATAATATCTGCAATGTTAAGAACCCTGCCCTGCTATAATTTAGACAAAAGTTTTGACTTCAGATATTCAAATTTGTTCATGTACTAGACATACCAATAGTTCTAGTGATGGTAATTGTAAGAACCTGGAATACTTTTAATCCATGTTCTTTGATAAATCACTCATCTCATTTGCCTTGCCTCACAATCTACGGAAGTAGGGGAGAAGATTCTGATTAATCAACATATAAATTTTACCCATATTGCTTCTTTGTGACTGAGCTTTACTTGCTCTTCTTTGTAACGTTTTAATATTCCTCCTGACAGAATAATTTACCCCAGCTGAATGTGCATCTCAAGCTTAACCAGCAAGTCTGAACTTCGGCTGAATTAAAATAAATATATTTATAAGTAAAATGAGTTATTATAAATAATGTGACTAGGCATGTTTAAGATATTGCAGGTCTGAAAAGTCAAGGCGGGGGCACTTACCTTTGATGACTTTGAGGTTCACAGTTCAAACAGAAGCATGTTAGTTTACAACACTACAAATAATTCATTTGTGATTATTTTGTAATCCTAAAACAGTATTTTAAAGGATTTGCTTTGCCTTGCCATTTGCCTTTGTATATTTCATCACTTTTTTAATAAACACATATAAAATGAAATATAATAATTTTTGAGTTTTTCACCCACTTTGACTATTTAATACTTCTTAATAACCTAGGCATAATATTTACTCTGGGTTAAAATTTTATGGCGCCTTGCAATACAAATGTCTCATTTTCAAGCATCCCATTGATTTTCTTATCATGCTTTTATCTGTCCAAACTCAACTGAAATATTAGGCTTTAAAGATGATTTACACATCAATTATAATATACACATTAATTGGAAGTAAATGCCAATATTTTAGTGGAACGTACTTCTGTTTTGGATGATACCCTAAGCACATTTTTGGAAGCAGTCTCATTTAAATAAAAAGAGAGACTAAGGCTGCAATTCTAACCCTGCTAAACTGGGAGTAAGCCTCACTGAATTCCATAGGACTTAGTTCAGAGAAGATGAGGTTAGGATTGTGCAGCTATTTCTAGATAATGTAGATGACAGTCCCATTAATCCTAATCCTAAAAACATTGACCGTGATCTAAAGTATGTACCAATAATTTGCTTTAACCTAACATTTTCTAATAGAACTTTCTAATTCTAAACTGTACGTCCATTATAACCCCCATTTAAATTAAACCTCCCACCATATCCTGCAGGATTTTATCCTTGAGAATGCTTCCTACCATTCAGTTTTGGACTCCTGCCCTTTCAGTCATTTTAAAATTCATGTTATAGATTGCTGAATAGTAGCCAATGTTTTCCTTCTGTTCTTAAATAGTTGGATATAGATTTTGAACAAGCAGTTTGCAGATGCACAGGAGACTGTTTGCAGATAATATTGCACCCTTACCCTGGATGCATTCATTATTAGTTTGTTACTATCAACTGTTTCTATGGTGCTTACTTTGAAATATGGATATTAAGGGGGGACATTCCAGGTCCAAACACGTTTACATGGAAGTAAGGCCAAGAGGTTTCAGTGGGGGGTTTTCCCCTCACCCCAAATTGTACTTGATACTTTTATTATCTAAAACAAGCTAACCTAATCTTATGCACGTTTACAATGTGTTGTGTCCTGCTGTGTTCAGAGTAGACTTTTTGAAATTAATGAACCCGCTATTTGTGTCCATTAACATCAGTGGGTCTACTCTGTGTAGCACTAACTTTGAATACCACTCTCTGTTGTTCCGCAGAGCTTATTCCTAGGTTAAGTGTACACAGATAGGATTACCACTTCAATGTTTTGTGCAGTTTACCTGGCTCTTGTTATCTGTGACTTGTATCCTTCCATTCCCCTAGCTGTACAAGAGCCCCAACTTTACTTGTAACTGGGTTTTCAGGGGGTTCATAGCACCTCTGAAATACCTGCAGATTATTTTTTTAAGCCCCACTCCAGAAAGCGCTAAGGACAAATGGAGCTGCCTTGTACCAAGATGGACCACTGATCCATTGAGCTCAAGGTTGCCTACTCTGGGCTTTCAGAGAAGGGTCATTTCCAGGGATGAGACCTAGGACCTTCTGCATTGCTCTACCACTGAGCTATGGCCCTTTCTGAGCCCATTGTGATTCAAAAGTGTTTCTGTCACCTCCGTTATAAAGTTCTCGTGAGAGACCTGCTGCTTGGACACATTTTGGAACAGTTCTTGCAGGAGGTGGTGGTGGGTTTTTGTTTTTTTGTTTTGTTTTAGTTTAATAAATGGTGAGCGTGATGTAGTCCCATAGCATGAGGCTACCATTTCTCCTTTAGCAATGCAACATTGTATGTCTAGAGACAATGGATAAAACAAACACCATTAGATGTACTGCTGGAAAGTGTTTAATGGCTATTGTATTTGTATTTCTTTAGAAACCAATTAAAAACTGCATAAAATAAATAAAGAGATGAAAAGTTTTTTTAAAAAAAGAACATGGGGGTTGTCTTTTGGTGGGTGTGTGCTCTTCCCTCCACCACCACAGTACAATTTTCCTTCTTTTTTTTTTTAAAAAAAGAAACAAGTACCCCCCCCCCAGCAATTTCAATTCCTTATTGCAATATCACATTCCTTATTGCAATATCACATTCTGCTTTCTAACATTATAACACGATTGACACTGAGACTACCAAAGCACTAAGAGGGAAGCTTCTGTCCTTCTGCGGGGAATCTGTGTGGCAAATTGTTGCCTAGATTGATCCTCCATAAATTTAATTGCAGTCCCTGACATCTAGACTAGTGGCCATCACTGCATCTTCTTTTCTCTCTTCTGAATCTTCTACCAACCATCTTCATTGCATGACTCTCAGGAAAGGAAGGGGGGGAATGGTCTCCACACCGTGGGCTGTTTTATAAATCTGTATCATATCTACCCATTCTCACCCTTCCCCCCCCCCTAAACTATGAGGACTCAACTCTTGACCTTTTCTTATAGGCAAGCTCCTTCAAACTCCTGATGGTTTTGATTGCTTTTTGATTGCTAACCTACCACAATCCCAAGCTCTCTTTCCTGGTCAATCACTGCTATCGGTAAATATGTGAAATTAGGATTATTATTTTTTGGTTGCCCCACTGTGCTTGCTTAACACTTAATTACACCAAACCGCATTTGCTATTTTGCTGTGCATCCTCCTTTCAACAAAAGATCCTTTGAATCTCTAACGGAATCTCTAACTGATTGCATGTCTTACAACAACTTCAGTGTGCTTTTTGTTAAATATATGAGGTTGTATGCAATGCTGCCCATGTGTGAACAAAATGGAGGTCTGCTCACTCTGTGGAACTTCACGCTCTTTTCATTCTCCCTAGAGCCCCCTGCACACACTCAACATCTACCCCTGAGGGTTGGGCAGGGGGCTCTAAAGTAAATTTGGGGGGCGTGCAGAGGAAAAGAAATTGACGGTCTGGTGCGTGAACATAAATCTGTTCATTGAACTCATCCTTCTGTATCAGAACAAAAGCCCATCTAGGCAAAGGCATCCTGTTCTCACAGTGGCCAGTCATGCCTATGGGAAGTTCAATGGCACTTTCCTCGCCTGGATTCAACCCCTGGACCATTGCAGGACCAGGCATCAGACTTCCCATACCCCAACCTGTATAATAAGAGACCAACAAGACTGGGTTTTGGGTCAAAGCAGGCCACAACTTTATAGAATACAGTGGTACCCCGGGTTACAGACGCTTCAGGTTACAGACTCCGCTAACCCAGAAATAGTACCTCGGGTTAAGAAATTTGCTTCAGGATGAGAACAGAAATTGTGCTCTGGCGGCACAGTGGCAGCGGGAGGCCCCATTAGCTAAAGTGGTGCTTCAGGTTAAGAACGATTTCAGGTTAAGAACAGACCTCCAGAACGAATTAAGTATGTAACCAGAGGTACCACTGTACAGATTAAAGATTGCATGGGGCAATCTAAATACTTGCGGTCTGCCTGCTGGAAGTGACGCATTTCAATCCAGGTGGGGGTTCCTAAGACTTACATTCAATAGGGTGACCCCCACAGGGACCACTGTCTGGGGGAGTGCCTTCAGCCCTGGCCTCACCAGGACACACAGACATGGCCACTCCCCCTGGATCCCTTTAACAGGATACCCCAGCATTTGGAGGGGCAGGTGGAGACTACAACCTTCCTTCCATCCAAAACAAAGGATTGCCCCAATGTTCAACCAGTTGTGATGATTGCTATGAGGTAGGCAAAACCACCGGGTCAGTGCAAATTCCTACCCGGCCCCTTAAAGGGCGGTGACCACCGTAGCCACAGCAAAGGCATTGACTATCAGCTTAAACAGAGGGTGGGTAGGTGGGGAAACCTGGCGCAGCAACCAACAGGCTGAGCCCCCAGGTGCTGGCTGCCTAAATGGGCAAGGGGCAGATCCAAGGGAAGCCCACTGTTGGCTCCATTGGCTCCATGCCCGGCACAGCCCAAGTCCCATTTGCCAAAGCAGGGTGCAGGCTAGGATCCAGTTCCTGATAGGGAGGGGACAACAGTTTGAAATCCCGCATCATGGCCCCAGTGAAGTCTCCTCTGTCCTGCAATGCCGCCGCACGAAAAGGGGTGAGCAGGCTTATAAAAATGTTGATATATTTCAGGCAATTTGTTTAAGGCATGTGCTTTTAAGATGTGCATGTCCTTATTTGACCCATCTTGACGAAGCTCTGAAAAAAATCAGTAGATCAGCACTGCACACAAGCACAATGCAGTCTTCGCTAAATCATTGCTCAGATGATACAAACTCCCTCTGTAATAAGTGTAGGCTTAGCAGTGATTTTCAGCCTTTGGCCGTGAAATAAAATTCTGCCCATATATTGTTTTGCATTTACTAGTTGGCACCAAGCCTGACAAGAGTCAATGGAAGTGGCATTAGATTTTCTAGCTCATTTTTATTTTGTTTTATTTTGCATGTCTAGCTCAGCATATATTGCTTTGACTATGGATTATTTATTATAGCTCTTCAAACATCTTTCATTGTGAATTTTTACTAGGGCAGGGGAGGATGGGGCAATCTGTCAAATTCCTGTTTCTTGTTTTTCCACATTTCCACATCTGATTGCAGTTTTTTAAAAGTCCTCATAAAAATTAGTAATAGTTTCCCTTTACATATTTTGTGTGCAATTTTACCTAATATTCACATGTTCACAAGCAATTTCCCCCAATATAATGCAGTTTTGTATTTTATTACACTAATATTTGAGCTTTTATGCCCAGTATATCCCCAAATATATATATGTGGTACATCTTACTTGGCTGAAAGAATGCATTGCAAAAATCAGATAAGTTCAAAGTTCAAAGGATAGCTACATTTTAGTTTGTGTATCATTCTGGGAAATGTGAATTAGGTAGGTTCACCTTTAAATGTGAACCGAACCAAATTTCTCTACTGTCTATCTCTAACCTATGAGTCCTATTGTTGCAACCTCGTTTGGCGTTTTAAAGCACCCCCCTTTTATAGATTATTGGTGGCGGGGAATTTGAAGATAAATAAAGTTCATGCATTATGCTAGAAATATGAGGTAGGGTGTGCTTTTGTTGCCTAGGCAACAAGAGGTCACTTCCCGTGCAATGCTAGAAATTACAACACTTTACAGGAAGAAAGGGGAATGTCTCCTCCTGATTCACCAGGCAAAGCAAGGATACTTTCTTCTGTTCCTGCACTATAATGCATGCAAGTCACAGCCCAGAGGTGGAAGTGAGGGGAAAAAACCAAGTGTCTTGACAACTTTCTGTCTCTTCCTTCTGTACACTGCAGCCTGTGTATCCCTGCAACACAGTTCAGAAAGATAGGGAGATTACTGCCCGGGCACAGTGAACCCACCCCATCTAGCCATAGCAGGAAAAACCAAGGACCACCGATAACATTCTTGCATTTAAATTAGGCCACAACTTTTATGGATTGCAGATGTAAGTGAGTTTTGGCTTGGCACTGGGTAGCCACCATCTCCTCCAGCTTACTTGCTGGAGGGATATCAGGGTTCAAGACTGATTTGGGGTTCACCTATGACATACATCAAATAGGTGCAATTCCCACAGACTTGCCACGTTGGAGAGTGCTATGGTCCTCAGTCCTCGCCTGGACGTGTGGACAGAAGCACCTCCCCATGGATCCCTTTATTTCCCCTCTGCCAAAGACTAGGAATTTACCCAATGCCATATCCGCTCATGTTGTGATGATTGCTGCGAGGTAGGCGAAACCCTCAAAACAGGCCAGTTCTTCTGGTGAGAAATTTTCCTCCCTAACCCCACATATGGCAACCATAAGAACAATATCAAGGTCCATCAAATACCACACAACTGCACAACAGAACAGCGAAAACCATGAAAATATGGGGGGAGGGAGATCCGCAGGCAACTGTGGTCTCAGGTAAAGGCCAGACCAGGTTTTGTGCCCAGGGAGTGGACCTGGGTGAAGACTCCACCAGGAAGTCTGCCTCAGGTCCACCCCCCACTGCCACTCCCCCAAGCCCACCTGTGATTGGGCCAAATTGCAGGTGGGCAAATTTGAATTGCACAGCTGCTAGAAGAGAGAGGAGAGACACCTCTCAATTGCTGTTGAAGCCAGAGACTGGGAGCCGGGGCGGGGGGGGGGGGGGCTATGTCAGGCTGCAAAAACCACATCACGCCTGAAGAGATGAGTGGATATTCAGCTTGAGGTCTAAGCAGTTGGGTGACTCATCCTGCCCACCTTGCACTGTGCCACAACTTGCTTCTTATATGGTTGTAAAGTTTGCACACAATCACAGAAGACATGAATTAATTGCATATGTGAAGTTTATATGGGGGTATTTTGAACACCACAAACCCCCTTTCATTCTAAAGTCTTCGCTTGGTGATGCTTTGACTCAGCACAAATTCTTATTGTAAGAACTAATTCTTACTATGAGTGATTGCTTAAAATGCCCCACATACTTTGCTTACCATGACACTGAATGAGTTCTTTTCCAAGATGCAATGTGCAATAATGAGTGCTGACACCTTTCTTTGTGGGCGCCCTTTGCAGGACCGTGCGCGGCACCTCTAGCCACATGGGACTCACAAACTGCTTGGGCTGGTTCGCCTCCCTGTGATAGTCATTGGGGGTTCCCGCTGAACCCCAGTTAACCTATCAACACCTTTGAGAGGTGTGGCCAGTTGCATAAATAGGAGGCGGAGCTGGCAGCAAACATGCAGTCGGCTCTGGAGCTTCACCCACCCAACCCTCCCTTTGTCTATTGCTTGTTTGTTTGCAGGTTAACCATTTTTCCTTCTTGTTCAGTGGGCACTGTTATGGTATTTTGATGGTTGCTGTTGAAGAACTAGGAAGCAATTCGCCACAACTTTGGCGGTTTGAGGCCTTGGGTGGAATCCTTTAGTCTATCTTCCATATATGGGGGGGGGAGGCGTGGTGACTCACCGCCCCCCCCCCAGGTGGCGATTCCGGGGTCCCCTCTTAAAGGGGTTTGTGAATAGGGAGTCACTGGCCATACACTGAAAGGTTGTCAGTGAACTCCCCTGCGTTGCGGGGATATGGGGTGGGCTGCCTGTGTACACAAGCGTCCAGTGTGGTGTAGTGGTTAAGAGCGGTAGACTCGTAATCTGGGGAACCGGGTTCGTGTCTCCACTCCTCCACATGCAGCTTCTGGGCGACCCTTCTTTGAAGTCTCTCAGCCCCACTCACCTCACAGAGTGTTTGTTGTGGGGGAGGAAGGGAAAGGAGAATGTTAGCCGCTTTGAGACTCCTTCGGGTAGTGAAAAGCGGGATATCAAATCCAAACTCTTCTTCTTCTTCTTCTTGCAGCGCACCCTCCCATATCCCATTCACCCTGAGGAGTCCCCATTCCCCGGCTGGGGGCTGGGGGCTGGGAGGGATACACGCCCAATGCCTAAGCCAAGGTCTTCCAACTCTGAAAGGCTTAATAAAGTTGTGGCCAATTTTTAATTCCATAACACGTTGTCACGAGTCATTATTCCTTCTGGTGTCTCTTGGGGCCAAGAAATTCACCCCTTGCACGAGAGGGTGTATATTTTTAAAGATGTGATTTGCTTGGTATGAACTACAATACACATTGTGCCATTCCCAAACTACAGAGTTTGAGTGCAAACACTGTAAAGGGACCCCTGACCATTAGGTCCAGTCGTGTCCAACTCTGTCGTGTCGTGTCCAATGTTACTGGCTGAGGGAGCTGGCGTACAGCTTCCGGGTCATGTGGCCAGCATGACAAAGCCACTTCTGGTGAACCAGAGCAGCGCACAGAAACGCCGTTTACCTTCCCACCGGAGCGGTACCTATTTATCTACTTGCACTTTTGACGTGCTTTCTAACTGCTAGGTGGGCAGGAGCAGGGACCGAGCAACGGGAGCTCACCCCGTCGCGGGGATTTGAACCGCCGACCTTCTGATCAGCAAGCCCTAGGCTCTGTGGTTTAACCCACAGTGCCACCCCCGTCCCAGCGAACACTGTAACCCTAGACAAATATTTGCCAAGGCATCACATAGCCTCATATAAAACATGCTTTGGCTTGGTAGGAACTCTCCCCTGCAAGCAAGACCTTTTCTGTGCACACAGTAGGAAAACTGTTTGTGCACCTGTGCACAGAGCCTTTCCCATGACAGAAGTTAACAGAAAACTCCACCGTGCATGCTTTGGATTGTGTCCAATAAGAACAATTCAAAGAAAGGGGTGCCAAAGTCTCACTGGGATCAATAGGAGCTCAGCAGACAATAAAGTCTTTGCATTCCACTTCTTCCAGTGACACTACAGAATACCTGACTTTCTATTAATCATCCCTTGTCTGTTTGGAAACTTGTCTTGGTGGAATCCAATCTGTTTGCTGGCACAATTATTATAACCCATAAGCTTTGTAGTAAGTGGAAAGTCAGTAATATTGTTGGATGCTTTACATATTAATAAAATTGTAAAATGCCAAAGCAAGCATTCATAAGCAGAGGTGGCCGTAGCTGTTTTGCCACCTGAGACAAAGCAGGAAATGGCAACCCTGTATAATAAAATTTAATTAAAAAAAGAAAAAAAAAAGAAAAAAAAATCAAACTGTATAGCATCCAAGGCTAATCAATTTATTTTGACACCTGAAGCAGAAAAATCCCATAAATGCCGCAACCTGTGTCTAGCAGTTAAAGTGCAACACTAATAAATTAAATAGCTAACTAATTGTCTCCCTTTCATAACACCACAAATCTGCTGCCTGAAGAGGTTCCCCCGCACTGCCTAATGGTAGGAATGCTGAACATTCCTTGCAGTGGTGTCCAAACTTTTTTCAAAGAGGGCCAGATGTGATGAAGTGAAGGGTGGTGAGGGCTGACCAAAGGGCCAATTTTACCCCAGGAATTAAACTGCTGTAGGGGCTGGATTAAACCGACCAGCGGGCTGGATTAGGCCCCCTAAATGGACTTTGGACATGCCTGCTACAGCAATCAGACAGTTAAGAAATGGAAACCTTTGGACAGCTATTGCTTGCTTATACAGTAAACACTACTTTTAAGTATGGAAAGTGGTTTCAGGAAGACTGCAAGTAGGACTGAGCCCAGTGTTGCTCTGGGTCTTATGTCCTGCTCTACTTGGAGAGACCCCTGAGAATGGAGAGGGAAATTGCAGTGGGAAGGGGCTGCTGGCAGGGCCTCATATGGCACCACGTGGCTCATGAAACTGGAAACTCCATGTGTCCCCTAACTCCAGAAGGGGTGCATTCAGAGGAGGGGACAATACTAACCAAACTGTTTCACTTGACATCATAACCCTGAAATGCAGACACTGCATATATTATCACAACAATGTATTCTGTCATATCTAGTCATGCTGACTGGATGTATCTTCCAAATGCTGACTACACCGCAGTCTTTCTTCAGGATGTCAAGGTTCTGGACAACCATATCTTTGTGCTGCAGCACAGTCAGCATTTGGAAGATAACATCCAGTCAGTGCAGCTAGATAGATACATTGCTGTCATCATTTGCAGTGTCTGTTTTTCAGTGCTGTGAAACTACAATTATTCGCTTACTGTATGTTCTATTGGCCATAGGCCACAAACTTCATATCTATGTTATAGAAATACAGTATGTTCATTTAACATCTTAACTTTATGTATTCTTTTGCAATTTGGGGTATTGCCACATCCTGACAGTGTGAGGAAAGTCTTGCTTTTGCTCTCTGAGGCAAAGGCTGATGTGGCGCCTCCTGCCCATTTCTCATATAGAAGCCAGTCAGGCTGACAGCTGCATCTGACTTCAGCACTGATGACAGAAGCAGAAACACACCTGAGGGGACAGAGGGCAGGCCCGCCTCAGGGGGTACACCTCTCCAACACTCAAGTTTACAGACTTGAAGTTCTTTCTAGGGACTGAACCCAGATTGTGGTAGTAGCCAAGAGTGAAACTCTTTTTTCAGACAGAAACTGTCTTGCCTTTATACAGTTCAAGTAAGTTTTTTGTAATGTGCCCCATGGCTTATATCTGGAGTGGCTTTGGCACTACCAAGGATTTGCTGGAACAAGCAAAACTATGAAGGCTTTGAGCTAAACTGGAAGGACAGGACAGGACAGGTTAGTGGTGTGGTGCAGCTGAAACGTTCTGGGCAGCTAGCCATCTTGCTCAACAGGTGAACAGACCTTGGTCCTCCTGACTGAGGTATTTGCAGGGTGTGAACCTTGAATCTGGTTTCAATCTCACAGTGCAGCTCTGGTGCTTATAAAGTAATAAAAATAAAGTGCCAACTAGACATGTGCAGAGTTTTTTTCTTCACCTCCAGTTGACTGCATCCACTTTTCAATTTTTGAATGAGAAAAGACTTGCAGCTTACAGCAGGGTTGCCATTTTTATTGATCCTGTTCCTTTGTCTTTCACAGCAGCCTGGTAGGAGGAAATTAAGCAGGTGGAACTGTCTCTGTCATTAGCTCTGCACACCATGAATTTTAGGTTGCTGATGAAGGCAAAGCAGCAGAACCAGTCAGGGCCGGCGCATCCATTTAGGTGAACTAGGCAATTGCCTAGGGCGCCAAAATGGAGGGGGCGCTGGCCAGGCTTGGGCGGGATGGGTGGGACAGGCTAGCAACAGCTTTTCCGCTGTAGCGGAGAGGTGCTGCTTGCCCCCTACACCACCCCCCGGCTCCCGCTAAAGCAGGCTTTGGCGGGCGGCGGGCGGCTGTACAGGCGAGCAGCAGCTTCTCTGCTACAGCGGAGAAACTGCTGCTTGCCTCTCCACCACCCCCACCTCCCGCTAAAGCAGGCTTTGGTGGGGGGCGGGGGGCACCAGAAGGTGGTCTCGCCTAGGGTGCAAGAAAGCCTAGCACCGGTCCTGGAGCCAGTAACGGCACAATATTTGTGCAAGTGAATTCGTGGAAAGCAATGCTTTTCAAATGCACATAAACTGGATATATTATTCTGCTTTCTAACCACATGCAGGAACAGGGGAAAATAAGAGGCTGGTGTGTGTGTGTGTGTGTGTGTGTGTGTGCATGCGCACACAGCATAGTGGTGCATCTGTGGATGAGTACAAGGTTGGATGTGTCCATCTCTTTTTATGAAACATTGTATGTTAGATACAAATCTTTAAGAGAAGCCAGATATGTTATAAGGCATACCTGTCAACTTTCCCTTTTTTGCGGGAAATTCCCTTATTCCAGTGCCGTTTCCCACTGCAAAAAAAGGAAGGTTGACAGCTATGGTTATAAGGCGAACAGCTCTGTGCCAACGCTCTTGTGTTGCAATATTCAGGGCTAAAGGGCAAAGCTGAGGACTTCAAAACGTTGCTGATGTTTCTGAGCATTACCACACCCTGCATCTAGTTTATAGCAAAAAAAAAAAATGTCAGTCATGGAGGGAGGGAGAACATTTTGTACAGGTGTGGAGAAAGGCAAGGCAGCCCAATCAACATGGCATGCATTTCACAAGTAAGGTTGCCATCTCCCCCCCCCCCAAATAAAAAAATTGTCCCTTTAAGTGGCAGAAATCCAGTTAATGCAGCATTCTCCCTAAATATTTTTGGATCTTCTTTTTTTTGGGGGGGGGGTGAGACTGAACAAGGTGCCTGCAATGCATAGTCAGGAGAAAGGTTTTGCTGTTTGCCAGAACTTGACTGCCTAGTCTTATGCATCTTTAAGGAACTAACTTTCAAACCTGATGCCACAATGCCCTGCACAAATGTCGCTTGTTCTTTCACAAAATCCTTCCAGTGGACACCACCTCTCCTACCTTGACAAAGTGGTAATTGCCCCAAGCACCCATCTCTGAAGGTCTCCTGCATACATGACCTGCCTTCTGCTGTCCTAGGTTCCCTCCCATGGATTGGACTCCCCCCTCTGCAATGAGAAATGGACAGATCTGTTGGTTTCACTTTGTCATTTTCCTAATCTCAAGTTCATTTCTGCAATCAATTTGTGGTTTTTGTTTGTCCATGGGGTGTCCAGAACACTGTCTAGTGCTGTTATGTTGAATGAATTTCAGTTAGTAAGTTTTGAGGACATGGACAATGTGTTTGGATCAGTTAGGACTTGCACTCTGGACCCTTACCTCTCTTGGCTGATAAAAACTAGCAGGGAGGGGACAACTGGCTGGGCCAGAGAGATGGTTAATGCCTCTTTACGAGAGGGGGTGGTTCCTGCCTGCGTGAAGGAGGCAGTAGTAAGACCGCTCCTTAAGAAGCCCTCCATGGATTCAGAAAAATCTAAGGACTAAGCTACATTAGTCCAAAAACAGTGTTTTGAATTTGTTATAAACATGCAACACCAGATGGCACCAGAGAGAGAGAATAAATTCTATGCAAATTTTACATAGCATTTTTTTCTTTTGTTATAATGATTTAATTTCTGACTTATTTTTAGTGGGGGGGGGGGGTTTCCCCCCTGTGTGTAGATCCACACTAAGTAAGTAAGTACTGGCCAGTTGCCAATCTTTCCTTCTTGGACAAGGTTCTTGAGTGGATGGAGGGAACTGGTTTTCTAGATCCATTCCATTGGGATTGAGGCCCAGGTTCGGCACAGAAACTGCTTTGGCCATCCTGTATGATTACCTCTGTTGGGAGAGAGACAGGGGCAATGTGTCCCTGCTAATTCTCCTCAACCTCTCAGCGGCTTTTGATATCATCAACCATAGTATCCTTCTGGCACTGCTTTGTGGTGGTTCTGGTGGAATTTGCTGCCAGGGAGTGTGGTGGAGTCTCCTTCTTTGGAGGTCTTGAAGCGGAGGCTTGACAGCCATCTGTCAGGAATGCTTTGATAGTGTTTCCTGCTTGGCAGGGGGTTGGACTGGGTGGCCCTTGGGGTCTCTTCCAACTCTATGATTCTATGGTCCTACATTAATGGTGATGCTTGGATAATGCTCTTCAGCTCTGTGGAATCCTCAGCATGGGGTTCCTCAGGGTTTGATTTTATCCCCTATGCTATTTAACATCTACCTGAAACAGAGGTGGGAGGAGGTTGTCAGCAATATGCTGACGACATGCAACTCTATTTCTCCTTTACATCTGCAGGTGAGGCAGTGGAAGTGCTGGATCATTGTCTTGCCTCAGTAATGGACTGGATGAGAGCCAACAAACTGAAGCTCAATCCAGATAAGACTGAGGCACTATTAGTGGGTGGTTCCCTAGACTGGCTGGCTGGGAGGTTGCCTGGTCTTGATGGGGATTACACTCCCTCTGAAGGAGTGGGTATGTAGCTTAGGGGTACTCCTGGATCCTTTGCTGTCACTTGAGGCTCAGGTAGCCTTGGTGGCATGGAGTGCCTTCCATCAGCTTCAGTTGGTGGCCCAACTGTGCCACTATCTGGACAGGGATAGCCTGAGTTCTGCTCTCTATGTTCTGGTAACCTCTAGGTTATAGTACTGCAAAGTGTTATACATGGGTCTACAGACTGTTTGGAAACTTCAGCTGGTGTAGAATTCATTAGACAGGTTGCTCACCAGGGCAAGACGGTTTGAGCATATAATGCCAATGACTGCATTGGTTGCCAATTAGTTTCCAGGCCCTGGTTTTGACCTATAAAGCATTAAGTGGCTCAGAACCACAATACCAGAAGGACCGGCCCATCTGAGGACCTTCTTCGTGTGACCCCTCCATGAGCAGCTCAGAGGGCGGCAACATAAGAACTGGCATTTTCTGCAATGGCTCCCTGTTTATGGAATGCTCTCATCAGGGGGGGGGGGGGGGCTTGCCTGATGCCTTCATTACAGATCTTTAGGTGCCCAGTGAAAACATTTCTCTATAACCAGGACTTGAGCTGAATAAACATTATACAGTATAGCCTTTTAAATGTGTTTGTGAGGTGGGGTGTTATTGGTTTGTTTTTGTTTTATTGTGTGTTTTGTGTTTTCATTTTGTATGTTTATGTTGTGTGAACCACCCTGTGATCTTTGTAATTTAATATTAATTTAATAAATGATAAAAATGAAAATTTATGAGCATTTTAGTGTGATTTTTTCCCTAATACATATCCATTTTTGTATGCTATTTTGCAAGCAATTTCCTCTTATACAATGCATTTTTATGTTATGTGTTATTTTATTATATATGCCATTATTTTCAGTAATAATGCATTTATACTTTTCTATGTACACATTTTTGTGCTTATTATTTGCTAGAAGAATGGTTTCACAAAATTTCAGAAAGTATACCTGCTTCAGTTCACATCTTGTTTCAGCAGGAACTGTGAATTAGGTCGGGTCTCACAAAAATCCAAACTGAACCAAATATGCTGCCCATACTTGACTTGTTTTTGTCTTCATTAGACCATCTTGGAGTTCCATGTATATTATAGTCCTATAACCTGAATCTCACAGTGTAGTGAAGTAATAAGCTTGCTAGGTACTGAGTTCGTGTTTGGTTTGGTTTTTCATAAACTCTTCTTCTCTCTATCTCCCTTATTCATTATTTTTAAAATAAACTCTGTATTCTTTTGGAATACTGGAGGCTGGATGGTTGCTTAGTCATTAGACCTAACATGAGCCAGGCTGCCTCCAGTAATGTGCTCCAAGATCTTGGCAAACAGGAAACCTGGAGAAGATGGTCTGACTTTTTCTTCTAGTGCCAGTTGGAGATTTCCCAATTCCTACAATAAGAGCCTGAAGACTGTGTGTCTGCAACCCACTAGCCTGGAAGTTTAGAAGCAGCGTGGTGGCAGTACTACCTAAAGGTTGGAGCTGTGGGTGATGTTTTACCCCCCACAGGCCAGATGCACACAGTGGGCTCTGACACTGCAGTCATGGCGTTGCACTCTGGAGTGCACACGCTTGTATATCTAACTAAGAATAATACGTCCTGGTGATATTATTGATGAACCACAAAATCTGATTGTTTTAAAAGTGCTGCAAGGCCACTTAGTTGGTTTTGCTGCAAAAGCCAGCATGGTTTCCTGCTTCCTGGAATGTTTCCATGAATTATTGAAAATGCATTGATTTGACATATTCAAATTAAACACTCTTTTCAATATTATCACAGCAATTCCTGCCAGGAAAAGCTGAACCTGTTGGATTTTTGCCCATCTTGTCACTGCTAGAAGGACAGGAACTATTTAAAACACACACACACAGTATATATTTGTGTAAATTTCCAAAGCACTGAAATATCTTCAGAACTCTTTTTAGTTTATCTATACTGATGTTTCTGAGTGTAAGTTATTCTTGCAGGTGAAAAGGAGCAGGCTGCTATTTGCACACATCTAGAATGCCCCCCGACCTCATATGGACTTTTGCACCCAAGTACACAGCCTGCTTTTCTAGGTGTTACACATCAGCTGTAGTTCCCCCCCCCTTCTCTCTGTGCTGTGCAGTTGTTCGTCCAATCATACCCTTGCATGCAAATATACTATAGCCAGTTCAGATAAAAAGGCACAATTAAATCGAAGTGCTCAGTCAGGGCAAATATCACTGAACTTTTCTTACAACCTCCTTTCACCTGTGTTTCAGGAACTAGTCCAAACATGTCAACTGCCCCGGCTTTGCCAGAGCCCCTCAAGGATCTGAAGATTCAGTATACTAAGGTTAGTTATATTTATGTGGATTAATTTCCCTCAAGCTCTGCCACTTAGGCAATCTCCTTGTGTCTTATTGCTGTGGGTCTGTGCAGTTCTCACTTTAGCTGTGGATCTCAGTGCATATAACTTTGTTGCCGGTTTTTACCTATGGATCTCACTGCAGCTTTATTCCCCGATGATCTCCCCTGTTTCCGCAGAGTGTGGCTGCTGACAGCCATCCTGTTTCAGAATGGTTGCAATTGTTGCTCTGTGTGAATTATGTCTGAAGCTATGATTCTGTGAGCCCAAAGCATTTTAGGGCTTCAGCCTTAACCATGGTACTATTTGCAGACCTATGCATATGTGCTTGGGATGGATCTTACGCATGTTTACTCAAAGCAAGACTCACTGGGTTCAGTGGCACCTACTCTGAAGGAAGTATGCATTGAGATTGGGGCTTTTTTGTTTTGGGAGATGTGTATAGGATTTGATTGGTGCCTAGAAACAAGTTCTGCAGAAATTATAGCATTACTTCCACAGCGGTGTTTTCAGGACTGGATTATAACAGAGTATTAATGGTTTACAGAGAGAAAGATAAAATCAGCAAAGGGGAAAATCAGAATATATTACTGTATTAGGGAATGTAACATTGATTTATAATTACAATTCATTCCTAAAACATGTAGACTACAATCTTCTGCAGTCAACACCACTGAGCACAATGGTATTCACTTCTCAGTAGACGTGTGTAGGGTTGCACAGTTTCTTGGGGGAAATCCAGCAGAAATGTTGAAATGTGAACAACACACATGCATAGCCTACCTACCTGGAAGAGAAGTGCATACATATATACCGTATTTTTCGCTCCATAGGGCGCACCGGACCAGAGGGCGCACTTCGTTTTTAGAGGAGGAAACCCAGGAGAAAAAAATTCTGAGTTTCCTCCTCTAAAAGCCCTGTTTTTTTGAGGATCAGCTAAAAGTTTAGCAACTTTTTTTTGCAAAGGGAAAAGCCCTGGTTTTTTTGAGAATCAGCTACAAGTTTTACAGCTTTTTTGCAAAGGGAAAAGCCCTGGTTTTTTGAGAATCAGCTACAAGTTTTGCAGCTTTTTTTGCAAAGGGAAAAGCCCTGGTTTTTTGAGGATCAGCTAAAAGTTTTGCAGCTTTTTTGCAAAGGGGGGAAAGCAAAGAGGAAAAGCCCCATTTTTATATGGTTCAACTCACATTTCTGCAGCTTCTAAAGGAAAGGGAGCCTTTCCTACAGTTTCCAGACAGATAATCTAATCAGCCAGTCACATGTCGCTGGGGAAACAAACCACCTCCCTCTGCAGCACATTCAACAAAGCAGGCCTGGGCAAGGGGGCGGGGCTGAAAGGGAGCCCAGGACTCTTATCCCTCTCCCGATCTCTTGCTGATCAGCTGCTGAGCGGGGTCCTTTCAACAGCCCCTTTTTGTAAAATAAAAAGCATGATCCTCTTTTGGCCCCTGGGCAATTCAGCTCCAGGGACCACCATTCGCTCCATAAGACACACAGATATTTCCCCTTACTTTTTAGGAGGAAAAAAGAGCTTCTTATGGAGCGAAAAATAGGGTAGTTGTATAGTTACTGCAGTTCAGCAATGGTGTTCCTCTGTAGCAAGCTTCCATTCATGGTTTTCTCCTTAGATCATGTGTGGATGGGCATCTGGGTGAGAGACACCTGATGAAATCTGTATTTGCACTGCACATGTGGGGTGGGGATGTACATTCCTATGTGCAGCCCGGTCCACTCTGTTGAATCTTTGGTTACATAGGGCCTGGCTGCAGCTAGACTCAAGCTAACCTATTTAGTATTCAGGCATTAATGTACTAGGCATCAGAAGGATTCTCAAAATAAAACTAGATTGTTTTCATGTTCTTCCTATATTCCAAGGACATAATGAACCTGTATATCCAGTTTCCAGAAGCTCTTGAAAGAAAAACAACATTGTGTTGTATCCAGTGCTGCCATTCCACTCACACAACAGACTTCCCCTTGAACAACCAAACTCCCCCCTCTCCTCTCCCATGTGGCTCCTGTGCACCCTCAAAATCTGCCTCAGTGGGCTGTGAGACCCTTTGGAGCAGATACTGGGAGTGTGAAGGAAGGGGAAGTCACACTGCATGAGCAGAACAATGCTCAAAACATGCAGCATTGACTGCAACCCAAAGAGTCTTGTGGCACCTTAACATCAGTTATGGGATAAGCTTTTAAGGACTGCAAACTACTTCATCACATGTATGACATGTTATCCTGAGTTGCAGGTGTGTGCATGCATATGTGAATGTAGGATGGGCGAAGGATTGTAAACAGTGAAGTGAGAAGAAAACAAAATGCAGAAAAGTATGCTGGTGATAATTATCTTATTAACTGGGCCTTTCATACATACAGACACACACAACATACATCCTGGCATTGGTAAAATGATTTTTTTAAAAAAAAAATTAAATCAATTCTGCAGTTTCAGTCCAGAAAAGACAGCATTTAACCTTCCCGCTGCAGTCTTCTTTTGAAGTTCCTGTATTCACGTTATGTTGGTTGCAGTGTCATTGGAAGCTAAAATGTCCACCTACTGTTTTTTCTATATTGCCATGTTGCCATTTTAGAGTAGTGTTGTGTAGAGAAAAGCCTGTTTGTCTTATAAGAGAATTCAGAAGTGCCATGTTGGCAGCTGATGGCATATCATTGAAAGCTGATCAGGTGAATGAATCTCAAGGGTTGCACATAATAGAATAGAATTGTGATGGCCTGGGAGTCAGACTCTGATGCTGAACCTGAGGGATCCCAGCCTGCACAGGATTCCCCGCCTCCAGAACCAGCTGAGCCGGGGCCAGGGCTTGAGCCTGAAGGATCCCCACCTGTGCTGGATCCCCAGGTGCAGGCATCAGCAGAGTCTGCTCTGGCTCCTGATGGGAGGGAGGACCCATTGCCTGCAGGTGCTCCACTCCCAGCCTCTGCAGAGGAAGCTGAGGCATCCCCTGGGTCCAGTAACCCACCAGCCTCTCCTGAGCTACAGAGGCTCAGGGCAGAGAGGCGAAGGGAGTTAAGTGTCTGCAGGAGGAGTGCTCGCCTCCAGGCCCGGAGGAGAGGCGAGTCTCCAGAGGATCGGGGCGGCCCTAAGCATAGGGCCAGATAAAAGCCAGCCAGACCCAGCCCAAGTTGCGTGAGCAACTTAGTTGCAAGCGTGTGCTCAACCTGCAACCTTGTGCCTGAACCTGCCTTGAACCTTGACCTGCTCCCTGCCTCGCTCCCCGCCGGACTGACCTCCTTTGGACCCCTAGACCCAGGACTGGACTTGGACCTCGCTTCATGGACAAACCCTTGGGGCCAGCACAAGAATAGAATCATAGTTGGAAGGGACCCTGAGGATCATCTAGTCCAACTGTTTTTGGGGGACAGGGGGCAGGCAGGTGGGGGGACTCCCTGGTCCTGAACGGGGTAACCGTGCCCCTGAAAGACCAGGTGCACAGCCTGGGAGTCATTTTGGACCCCACAGCTATCCATGGGGGCGTGGGTCAATTCTGTGACCAGGGAAACTGTCTACCACCTCCATCTGGTAGACCGGCTGCTATAACTTGTGGATTGAATCAGCACAATGGATTTTTATCACACTACATGTGTTAGTTGCTTTATCAGTGCCAGGATGTCTGTGCTATCAGCCCCGCTTTTCTGCAAACAAGGTAAATTACCACCTCCCATACTTACTTTGGATCTGACAGTTTACCTCCTCTAACCATCAAGTATATATGTACCTGAAACTGAGGATACCTTTTCATATCTCTGATGAAGTGGACTGTAGCCCCCAAATCTTACGTTGTGATAAATTTGTTAGTCTTTAAGGGACCACAAGACTCTTCGTTGTTTTTTCCATATATCCAGCTAAATCCTCTGCCTTAAAAAAAATCCATGCTGCAAACAAGCTTGCCATAGAAGCAAAGAATATCATAGCAAATTCTTTCCATGCTTATGCACAAACAGATAAGCAGAAAGGTATTATCTTATCGAACCCCTAAAGTAGTTCTCTCATCTTACCACCAGCATGTTGCTATTCCTTGCATCAGAGTACAATTGCTGAAACAAAAAGTATCTCTGGACTTTGACCAGATTGGCAGCAAACGTTTTGAAGATTTTCAGGTCATCTGAAGGAGAAAGGAAAATAGCTGTGCAATTAAGAGAATCACTAGCAGGGCCCTTTGCTTATCACTTTATTGACCATAGATAGCTGTGAGTTGGGGGCAGGTAGGACACAGCCAGTCTGTGCCTTTCACAGCAGTTGGGTGTGCAAACTCTGGCAGGTGACTGAAGTTTATCTGCATGCTGCTGAAGGATCACCTGCTGATAGTAACACAGAGAAGTGCTGTGCAAGGCAAAAGGGCAGGAACGTGAGGGTGGGTTCCCTCCCTCCCTCCTTCCCTTCGATACCGGTCAGCCCTAAGCCACAGTTTCTCACCTTTAAGCATGTGCTCAACACTCTCGCATTGAAAGCAGTCTTGGCTGGATCACAGCCCCAAATGCATAATATTTCACAAGAAAAGAAGGAGAAATGTGGGAGTCCTCTTCTGGAATGTTGAAAGCATTAGGAAAAGGTCTGGAGTTGTGACTTTATTCTCAAATCAAATAGTTCCCCCTTGGTAAATGCTTGGAGGAAACACCCTGTGGAGGGACCTAATTCTGCAGCCTCTTCACCTGCACCTGCGCTGACTGCTCTGTGCCCATCTTGGTGTTTGCATTTCCTCGATAAGGCAGTAGAGATGTGGTGAGAGTTTGGTAATATTTAACAAGTTTCAGAAACTGGCAGCAGTGTTCAACTTTTTATGATTATAAAACACTCCAGAAAAGTAGGGAGAGTGGTGTATGGGTGTGTGGGTGTGGGTGTGTTTTGAAGGTATAAAGTTATTACTTCTTTTCTCTAAAGAAGAAGGAGGGGTGAAAAATGCAGGCTTTCCCTTTGAATTATGTCCAAAATAAAATACTTAGTGAGCATAGGAATTTCTAAAATGTGCTATGTCCAAATCCAGATTAACCACCACACATTATTTCCATAATGCCCACTAACTGCCTAATATTTTACTTCCTGTGATGGTGACACGAGGGATCATGAAACCAATACAGGCATTGACAAGGCTCCCCAGATCGAAATAAATAGATAGCCAGTGTTGAACTTGAAGCACCCCACTTATAATTTCAGCAACTTATTTGCCACTAGCTGAGACTGGCAGAGGTAAAGAACAAAATGAATTTGAGTGTCTCTAAGGGAAATGGGACCTGAAACAGTCCAGAGAAGACCTGTAGTAGCTTCTGTTCTCTACTCCCTACCTGGGACTTTGCAATTTGATATATCCACAAAAGCCATGGTTTCAAATGAGTCTCAAATGAGTCCTCATTTAGCAGCATTAAAGGAACAGTACCAGGATTTAAACATTAGGCAAAGAACACATCCCCCCCCCCTTAAAAAGAAGGCTAAGTAAGGAAATCTGGGTGGAATTATAGTACAATCCTCACTTTATCTATCAGAAGTAGACATTCTGAGTTAGAAAAATTCTGTATCTGCTTGCTTAGCGCAGCTTTTTTTTGTAATTGTATGACTGATTCTGTATGGGCTTTTAATGATTTAAAAAGAAAGATGGGCACACATTTAGCATGCGAATCCTAATCCATTTTGTCTTTCTAGAGGCATACTGAAGTGTGAACATGGGATGAAAACTTAGCCCTTAAGTGTCAGGCATAGCCAAGCCTGCCTTTTAGGGGGCAGATGTGCCACAACTCAGTCTAATGCACAATAAAGTTCCACTTCAGTGTGTCCCTCATCCATATGCAGCCTGCAACCCATTGATCCCATTCCTTAGGATGCTTTTGCTTCTGATCGAATGAATGATGGAGCAGACAGCAGTATGCCATTGTCCTGATCCACAGATCAGGGATTCCAGAAAAGGATGTCAAAACTGCCAAAAGGATTCATTCTAGTGCTTTATTATGAAAAGGCGAAAGCTTCAGTGCAATGCCATAAACCTTACTGCCTTTACAGACTCAGGATAGACACGAAAACAGCAAACATTCATCATGACTGCCTGCCCCTGGGCAAGCATTTTGTGCATTGCTTATACAGAAAACATCATGTGTCAGTTTGGTTAGAAACCCCCATTGGCCCACCTGGCTCACGAAGGCAGGGGTGGCAGGCATCCAAGCCTCCCCTCCCTAGGCCAAGAGCCAAGCATCCAAAGTCCACAGATAAGCATGTATCAAAGCAAGCAGATAAACATATATGAGCTCATTCTTGCAGCAAATAATAGTTAGTCTTGGGGTTCTCTTGCCTACCAAGATGGTATTTACAGGCCTTTAGAAACATTTTCACAGTTTGGTTCTACACAAAGATGTGTGGTGAATTTGCTACTCAGCTCCAAGCAAAATCCGCAACAATGCACAAAACAACACCAAAAAGCAATCCTATTGATATAATTGTGACAAAAATCATTAATAAGTGGTGCCACCACACTCCAAGCCCTTGGAACCACCGTGTTTCCTGTCCCAATTTGGCTATACAGTGGTGCCTCGCTAGACGAAAATAATTTGTTCTGCGAGTGTCTTCGTAGAGCGAATTATTCGTCTAGCGAAGCACCAATGCAAACCGCTACTTTTCGCGACGAAAAGAAAATTTGTCTTGCGAGGCAGCCCCATTGACATTTTCGTCTTGTGGGGCAGCCTTCCGCCAGCGAATGCCGTTTGTCTAGCGAGTTTTTCGTCTAGCGAGGTATTCGTCTAGTGGGGCACCACTGTATATTTACACTTCTCATATATCTATTCTGCTTTACAAACCCCTCCTAGAGCAGCTGTTGATCAGGATAACCAGCATAGTAAGGGTGTGTTCGGCGGAGATGTAGCAATAGCACTGCGGAGGTAGAAACCAGAGGGCTTATCATCATCATCATCATTATCTTATACCCCGCCCATCTGGCCCGGTTTTCCCAGCCACTCTGGGCAGCTTCCAACAGAATATTAAAAACACAATAAAACATCAAACAATGGGGTTGGAGACGCTCCTTCCTATATCCTGGGCCAAGGCCGTTTAGGACTTTAAAGAAGATAAAGGTGCTCTAATCTCTAAGGTGCTACTGGAAGTAATTCTTTTATTTTTTTATTTTGTTTTGACTATGGCAGACCAACACGGCTACCTACCTGTAACTAGGGCTTTAAAGGTCAGCACCAACACTTTTAATTGTGCTCAGAAAAGTACTGGGAGCCAATGTAGGTCTTTCAGGACCAGAGATATATGGTCTCAGCAGCCACTCCCTATCAGCAGTCCAGCTGCCGCATTCTGGATTAATTGCAGTTTCTGGGTCACCTTCAAAGGTAGCCCCATGTAGAGCACATTGCAGGAGTCCAAGTGGGAGATAACTAGAGCATGCACTACTCCAGTGAGATACTCCATGGACAGGTAGAGTATCAGCCTGCTTACCAGATGGAGCTGGTAGACAGCTGCCCTGGACACAGAATTGACCTGCGCCTCCATGGACAGCTGTGAGTCCAAAATGACTCCCAGTCTGTGCAACTGGTCCTTCAGGACCAGGGAGTCCTCCACACCCCCAATACAGTACTTCTGTCTTGTCAGGATTCAACCTCAATCTGTTAGACGCCATCCATCCTCCAACCACCTCCAGACATTCACACAGGACCTTCACCACCTTCACTGGTTCCAATTTGAAAGAGAGGTAGGCTAGAGAGTCTGATGACATTGTAGGGGATTCAGCTGGAAAGTTAGAGAGGCAGGAAAAGCAGCTGCTCACCTTTGCTGCAAAAGTGGATGCGGCTGCAGCGTCCTGGGGTAAAAGCTATTGCTCCATCAGGCTAGTCACCATCAGGGTGGGATCCCGAAGCTGAGGATAGCACCTTAACTGAAGAAGGGGAAGGGGAATTGCCTTCAGGTAGAGAAGGTGAGGGAAGGATGCTGCTGCACATCCTTTGGTGAAGTCTAAAGTGAAACATCTTGACCTGTCCATAGCTTCCCTGAGTTATTCAAGGTGTTATTCAGAAAGTGAGGAGGAATTAAAGAACCTTTTAATGAGGGTGAAAGAGGAGAGCACAAAATATGGTCTGAAGCTCAACATAAAAAAACTAAGATCATGGCCACTGGTCGCATCACATCCTGGCAAATAGAAGGGGAGGAAATGGAGGCAGTGAGAGATTTTACTTTCTTGGGTTCCATGATCACTGCAGATGGTGACAACAGTCACGAAATTAAAAGATTCCTGCTTCTTGGGAGAAAAGCAATGACAAACCTAGACAGCATCTTAAAAAGCAGAGACATCGCCATCACCTTGCTGACAAAGGTCCGTATAGTAGTTAAAGCTATGGTTTTCCCAGTAGTAATGTTTGGAAGTGAGAGCTGACCATAAAGAAGGCTGATCGCCGAAGAATTTATGCTTTTGAATTATGGTGCTGGAGCAGACTCTTGAGAGTCCCATTGACTGCAAAAAGATCAAACCTATCCATTCTTAAGGAAATCAGCCCTGAGTGCTCACTGGAAGGACAGATCCTGAAGCTGAGGCTCCAATACTTTGGCCACCTCATGAGAAGAGAAGATTCCCGGGAAAGACCCTGATGTTGGGAAAGATGGAGGGCACAAGGAGAAGGGGACGACAGAGAACAAGATGTTTGGACAGTGTTCTTGAAGCTACCAACATGAGTCTGACCAAACTGCGGGAGGCAGTGGAAGACAGGAGTGCCTGGCATGGGGTCACTTGGACACGACTAAATGAGTAAACAACAACAACAACAAAGTGAAACAGCCTCGGGGGCTGGTGCTGCCCCAGCCCCACCAATCCAGGTGAATAGCATTCACAATTACACACCTGGTGTGTTCATGGTGATGGTTAAGAAACTTCACCAGCAGCCACACAAAACACTGCTGGCCTGACTGTTACATTTGTGGGATGAAGGGACAAATGCCTGCTGTCTTGGTCTTCATTCTCTGTCAAGGCAGCAAGGCTTTGCTGACTTTTGACAGTTTACACCTTCTTCTGATACAGCACTGGAGCTAGTCATTCTGGCATTTTGGGCATCCTTCCTTGGTATACCTGCATCAGA
Organism: Lacerta agilis; assembly: GCF_009819535.1. Taxonomy (NCBI): domain Eukaryota; kingdom Metazoa; phylum Chordata; class Lepidosauria; order Squamata; family Lacertidae; genus Lacerta; species Lacerta agilis. Next base: position 59,620,685 of record NC_046322.1, read on the forward strand.
CCATTCACACGGGCCCTCCTTTGCGCCTGGGGATCAGGACAACCAAGGAAGAAGCAAGCAAGAGCCCTGAACAAACTCTGGGCCATAGCCAGAACTGCGGGTCCAGGCTACACCGCCCATATATTAGTGGCATCCTGTATATTAGTGACAAAGCCCACGCTGTAGCCCCAGGCAGGCATGAAAAAGAGGGCCTTATTTGTCAGCTATGACGATATGCCAGAGTGGATGGCAAGTACAATGAAACAATCGCCTGGCTACTTCATCACATACCTAAAGTCAGCATGGATAGGTCTATCTGTCATGTGCCATAGCAGTTTGGGCATAAGAATTGGGATGAAATCCATTTAATTCCATGTATTCCCACTTGCAAGCAGGGAGGTGGGATTTAAGTTAAAACAAACAGACACTGATTTCAATGGGCACTAAGCACAACTAACTTCATCTAGATTCAGTTCATTTTCCAAAATCAGGGTTCATTCCTGATTTCCCTCCATGCCCCAAACTCATACTAAAAGCCAGTAGAAGCCCTTAATAAGACTCATGTGTGTTTTGGGTTAGTAAGGAATTCAGGAAATGGCCTTTGATATACATACACTAGTAAATATTTTACTTGATTATGCTCCGGAGTTAAATAATGATTATTCAACTAATAATGTTGTCCTTTGAATTTTTCTGTTACACTTTCAACCTAGCTTTTTTTAAAAAAATTAAAAAAATAATTTATGCTGCAATGCTATAAAGGCTTAACTGGGAGTAAATCTCAATGAATTCAGTGGAACTTCCTTTTGCTGTGGATTGCATTGCACAGTACTAATTTGTAGTTATGTAGAGCGACTGAAAAAATACTTTTTTGTTGCCTTTGGGAAGCTAAGCTGAAAGGCAACATAAATGTATTATTTACTAAGCAGAAAGAAAACTATAAGACTCTTAAACCAATATGCTGTGAAAGGTGGTCATTTGTATGCCCATGGTGTTAAGTCTGAAAGAACTCAGACATTAAACTCTTTGTTTTCTTTATGAGTTAAATTATTGGCAACCTTTTTCTACACAGTTCAAATCTGGTAAAGCCACTGAGGGCGAAATACAATTGTTCTGCTTCTGTAGGCCATATCCATATCATGGGGGCATCAACTGGCTATGCTTGGTCTGGGAAAGACTTGCTTGGCTTCATTTACCAGAAGCTGCTCAGCATGGACCTTGAGCTTTGCATTCAAGTATCTCCCAAGGCCACCTTCCTAGTGGTAAGCTTCCTGGACAAGGCCTCCTTCTGTGAACATTGGATCAGCTAAGCCAATGGCAATCAGTGGAGCTGTGGCACCTTTCCTTGTATGGCATCACAGCCATCAAAAAGGGCAGAGGAGACAGGGACTTTGGAGAAGACAAATGTAAGCCGCCTATTATAGATGGATAGGAAGACACACAAACATTTTGCATACTTGAATAATGTTAGACACACAAAGTCTTCTGAACATGTTTTCATTTTACCAAAATCCAAACTCAGTGAGTCACAGACTTGTACAAGAGAGCCCTTTGAGGAAACTAAACCCACAATTAGCAAAATAAACACCATAGAGGACACCTCATCCATGTTGTGCTTTCGAATACTTGTTCTTGCAAAGAGGACCAGTTCAGACAGGCCCAGAACAGCTGTTGATGATGATCCTGCTTGCTTATTTGTTCATTTCTTCTGCCCGTCAGTTGTGATATGTCATTCACAATGGCATGCATTCTGCCTTAGCACAAGGGAGCTCAGCTTCCATGGAAGACATATTAGAAAGAAAAGTGATGAGTGTGGTAGCGTGACCCATTCCCTGCATTTCAAAAGCCTAGGAGTTCCCTACCTCTCTTCAAGGGAAAAGTTCCAAGAAAAATGGGGTACATATACAATTTATGTACAAAAATATACTAAGGGACAAATAGCTATGCCAGCCTTTCAATAGTCTTGGAGATAGAAAGAGGAAGATGATATGATAACAGGGTACCGATTGATATTGTAGTGGAATGATGATGTAATAAAGATATGTGGACTTGTCGACCTACACTTATAAGTAAGAATTGGTAATATGTTTGGGGTGGACAGGAAGTCAACTGGGTTTGGATCACATATTAGCATTGATTTTTGTCGTTTTGGTATATGTTTTTGTTTTGTTATTGGTGGGTGGGGGGTGTTTCTCTCTCTTTTTTCTTTTTTTTCTTTTTCTCCTTTTTGCTTTTTATTAATTAGGTCTTCATTTCTTCTTTTATTTCCTGTAGTTATTTATTTACATGTATATTATCTCTAGCTTAGTGGATGATGTTATTTTTAGGTGTGGCTTAAGACTAATGGTTGTATGGTAAATGCTAATTGAACACTATTGAAAAACAATATGAATGTTGGTTTAGAGATAAAGATAAAGCGTAAAGAGCTATGGAGCAACAACGAAGCACAACAAAATGGGACTACAGGCTTCTGTTCAAATTTCTTTATTTATTTATATTTGTATTTGGAATATTTACTGTACATTTTTGTATAATACTGTATAAGATTAATAAAAAGTTTTCAACAAAAAAAAGGAGTTCCCTACCCCTCTGTCATTCCCCTGCAAACTCATGAGGGGAAGGCACAGTTCTTAGGATCATAGGAAGTTGTTTGGATGGACGATAATGCTAATAATGGCTACCAGCCATGGCTGCTATTTCTGCTTCCACCGACAGAAGCAGGAAGCCTCTGTATATCAGTTGCAGGAAATCACAAGTAGAAAGAGCCCAGTTGTGCTCAGGCCTTGCTTGGGGGCTTCCCTTAGGCTTCTGCTTAGCTGCTTTGAGAACAGGATGCTGGACTAGATGGGCCTTTGACTTGCTCCAGTGGGGCTCTACTTGCGCTCTACAGTTACCAGGTCAGACTGTTTGTCTGTTTTGCTCAGTGTTGTTTATCCTCCGGGCTCGCAGGCAGAGGTCCCGTCCCCCACTGCCTGTCCCATCTCCTATTATTTTTTTCCTATTATCTAATCCATTATTTTTAAAAAACTGGAATGTCTGGGTCTGAACCCAGCAAAGCTACCGTCCCTCCTGAACCTGCAATCCCTCTGCTCTTGGGGGCCCACAACCGAGAGCAAGCTGGACATTGATGAAGGGGAGGAATTACAAAAAGAAAAAAGCTGGGGCTCAGTTTCCTACTATTTCCAGAAATATGGCATGAAGGTACTGGTAGTCATGGGAAGGAGCAGAAGCCCCTCTCTGTGGTGAGATGCCAGTCTAGATGATCAGGCAGCCCATTCTGGGAATTTGTATATTTTAAAAACCCTGCACTTAAGGGCACATAGCTAACATGTCATCTAGCTTTGCCCATGTTGGCTGTGCTGCAGTCAAGCTGTCATTTGGAGGTGATGAGAAGAGGAAATAACACACGGTACCTGATATAAAAAGCCTTTGAGTCAGTGGCCTAAAAGTAGCACTAAGAACTTCCAAAAAAGGTATGTTTCACAATTGTCTTTTTTCATAAACAGATACAAATTTGACTTACCCTTGCATCACATGGCACTGTTATATTAATATTTACGTTTCACGCACTCTCTCGTTTTGGGAGTGCACCTTGTTGCCAAGCGTGGGATTTCATTATTTGACACTGCTTGCTATCTTGTGCCTAGTTTAGTTTTCATCGTAACAGATCATGGTTCTGCCCTTATGTTTTTTAATCTACATCTGGGCTTTGCTATCGGTTTCCCTGGAAAGGATTTAGGCCACCATCCGCTTCCTGCTTGCTTAAAGGTTAGAACTGCATAGGCAAAATGCTTTAGCTATCTTACATCTGCTGCTGAGTAAATGAGTATGATCTCTGGGTTGCTCAAAACCATGATATGTTTAAGATAATATTATTACTAATACTGGCACTCTTGTCTTTGTTTTCATGGTGCATCTGAAGCCTAGGAGGCAAAGGGAGGATTGGGAAAGGAACAGGAGACAGAGGAGGAAAGTCCAGGTGCATCCGGTGTCCCCTCTCCTCAACCAGCCCAGACAGACATATGGGAGCAGGAGAGTACCACCACCACCACCACCCCCAGCCATTCTGCGCGCCTTTGAAAACAGCCAACACTCATTGGGGTTGACATTCACAGGTTGCCCACCTACATGTAGATATGGGGACGATGGAGAGGGGAAACTGGGTAAATGGGTGCAGGCAGAAGATGAGCCCTTGGTCCCCGAGGCCACACGTAGGGGCTGCCTGAGGAGAAGCACCATCCACTGTCACTGTCTCTCAGGCCAACCTACCACACAGGGCTGTTGTGAGGATAAAGCAAGGAGGGGGAAACCACCACTTTGAGCTCCTTGGAGGAAATGAAGGTATATAAATATAAATAATAATAACTGTGGTGAATAGGAAGTGAGGCAACATGCTTCACTCATGACAAGGACTTGAATGACACTGGAGGGGAGCAGCTTTGGATGGTGGCAGTGGGACATCCGATGTAAAACAAAAATAGTTTAAGGAAAGCATGGGATCCAGCCAGGCAGTTGTGACCTTCCAGGCACTTGACAGCACTTCCTGATTTTGCTGCCCTGGGGAGGAACTAGAAACAAGGGTATCAAGCACCTCCTGGGATGCTGTACATGACAAGTGGGTTCTGTCTATATTGGCACCATGTGGGAGCAAGAGAGAAAACAGACCCGGTGCCAGCAGTCTGCTTGGGCCCTGGCAAAGGCCCCACCTGTTCAGAAAGATCCCTCACCAGCTTGTCTCAGCTGTGCTGCCCTAGCATTGTCCTGAGGCAACTCATTCTGGGTAAATTAAAATGGCAGCTAGCCACCACAGATGTGAGCCAGGCTAGGCATCCCTGCCAGCCCTAATCTATGATAGCACCCAGAGTGCTGGGGAGGAGGACAGTCAATAATGACCCTTCCCCACATCAAATGGGGTGCACATTTTGCGTGGTTGCGAGTAGCCCCCTTGGATCATGGTGCAGCTCCTCGCAGTTGGGTCTGGCACCACCTATCCAGGCTGGATACCTATGGTTTCCGCCTACTCCAGCAGCCGCCCAATCCTGCCTGGGGAGGTGTTGCCGGGGGGATTGGCCACGTAGAAGGAGGGATACACAGTGCACACAATAGAAGTTGTGTCATACCTGGGAAGCAGCCATTGGCTTCAGAGCTTCCCCACCCTCCACTCCCTCAATTAAAGTTTATTTTGCAGGTTAACCTTTTTTTTCCACAGCCACACAGGCACACAGGCGCTGCTATGTCAAGATCACCGTTGAAGGGCTGGAAAGGACTTTCCCTACATTGGCAGGTTTCGCCTTTCCCGTAGCAATTTGTCACTACTTTGGCGGTTGCAGGCCTTGGGCAGAATCCTTTAGTCATCTACCTAAAATAGGGGGAGTGTGGGGTGGTGACCCCCGCCCCCATTGTGGCAGTGATACCAGGGTTCCCGTTAGAGGGGTCTTAGGGGGGAGGCATTGGCCATACACCCAGAGGTCGTCATTTCCCTCCTCCTCCAGTGGCGGCGAACAGGGGGGGCGGGCTATCTGCTTGAACATATGTTCTCCAGAGCTAGCCCAATACCCACACATGCTGGATAACCCTGAAATTACCCAGAACCCCGGCTGGGGGGCTGGGAAGGATAAACGCCCAATGCCTGAGCCAAGGTCTCCCTACATCTGAAGCTTAATAAAGTTGTGGCCAATTTTAATCCCATAGAACGTTGTCCTGTGTCGTTATTTCCCTCAGGGGCTGCCCGGGGTTTGGGGGGGATTCCGCCTGACCATGCAATGTTACTGCTCTTGCCCTGGTGATGGCGGGGGGGGGGGGCAAATGCAACTGCATGAGGAGATGTGGGTGCTGTCGGGAGGTCCATAAGGGTCCCCTGAAGGCTGAGGAAATAGAAGGTGGTTTTAACAAGCAAGTGGAATGGTGGAATGGGGATCTTTAGAAGTCAAGTGAGTTGCTAAAAAAATATTGACAAGAAAAAAAATATTTTCAATTCCATCTCCTCAGTGTAAAACAAATAATTTGTGCATGTAAAGAGCCTGCCATCTCCACCAATCAGCCTTAGGATCAGTTTACACAACCACTTTGTTTTCAGAAACCAGGAATCTCTCTCTCTCTCTCTCTCTCTCTCTCTCTCTCTCTCTCACACACACACACACACACACGAGAACACATTTGGTTTTAATGGCGTTACCGGTATTTTCAGTGCAACTCAACATGAGCCAGGAGGATCTGAAAAAGATACCAGAGATTAGCACTCTCTTTGTATCTTTTTTAAAAATTGTGACAGGGGATATAGTTGTGTGGAGGGCATAGTTCTGAACTCTCTCTCTCTCTCTCTAAATAGTTCCTGGTTATGACATTTCTTTAAACAAGAACTGTTATGTGTTGTTTTTTCATTTCAGAAAGTTGTGTGTTTTGCAGGGTGGAAAAATAAAAATGTTGATTGATTTGATTTGATTTAATGTTTGTATTCCGCTTCTCCAACAACAAATTTTGAACTCAAAGTGGCTCAAAATAATAACAATAATATTTTTAGAAACCTCAAACATTGCAATCAATATCATATAAGATACAACAACATACAAAATAAAACAAAACTACAGCAACAAATTAATCAAAACAATTAATACATTTCAATAAAGTCATAGTGACTCCTAGTGTTGCCAGGATGCCCTGTTGGTTATCAGATGCATTGTTTTGCAACACTTCAGTGGATGGAAATGGGATAAGGAGTCACATCATGTCATCAATTTATCCGTCTGTCTTCCATTCCCTTGCAGATATTTATAAACAATGAATGGCATGATTCAGCTAGTGGCAAAAAATTCCCAGTCCTTAACCCTGCGACTGGAGAGAAAATTTGTGATGTTTCAGAAGGAGATAAGGTAAATTTTCCTTTCTATGGACTTTATCTTTATTTGGGTGTAAACCTCTGCCCCAGGTCACTGTCTAGGGGAGAAGAAATAATGGCATTGTGAGATAGCTCACTTGGTAGAGCAAGATTCTTAATCTCAGGGTTGTGGGTTTGGGCAAAAAGTCTCCTGCACTGCAAGGGGTTGAACTAGATGACCCTTGTGGTCCCTTCCAACTCTACAATCCCATGAAATCAGCCACACGGTGTGGCAAGGTGTGGCAGTTGTCCAAGGATTGGAGAATCAAAGCCACATTCTGGGGCTGTGTGCACGTTACCATTGACTCTGACTCCAGTGCCCTCCCATCACTGGTGTTTAAACCCAAGCACACATGACACTTGCCATAAACTACATTTCTTGATGAATACTGTTGTTTGATGTGTTTTCTCTCAAACCAGCTTTCATCCAATTTGGAAACCTAAGCCACAGTTAAACTGAGGCGTGTACATTTGAAACATCCATTATGCAGGTGCAGGTGACAGCTTCATTGAATAAGAGTTTGAGGGGCTGCAGGGATGGGGAAATAAATCAGGTGATAAGCATAGGGTGAAGCCATTGCTGCCCCCTCTCTAGTGTGTACAGCAATGTAAAAATGTGATTTGAAATTCAGCTGGGGAGTGTGGAGGGGTGTGACCTTGCTGCATTTTAAGCTCCTGGTGTGAACGCAGCCCCCGGCATTCTGGCTCAATTGCAAAAAGTCCTAAGAATGGGACTATCCTGACCCAGGATGGGCTGCCAGCTAATGGGATGACTGAGCTGAGCACCCATCCTTGAAACAACAGAGAACTGAAGAAGGGTTCTAAGAAGACTAATGCAACATGTTTTGAACAGACTAGGGTTGCCATATGTCTAGAATTTGCCAGACATATCCGGCATGTTGGCAGTGTCATTTTTTGTGATTTTCCTTAAAAAATAGCTCAAAAACTTACTTTTTGTGTGAATGTGCCAAAAAAGATCAACAATTGTCCAGATTTTCACTGTTTGAAATATGGCAACCTTAAAACAGAGAGGACTATTTGGACGCCTGATTATTGTGTCCAACCCAAGTGAGCTTTTTAAAAAGCTCTTTTTAAAAATAAATCCTGATTCTGAATGTATGTAGAAGATGCTAGTTACATGCAGTGCTGATTGGCTAGTGCCTATAATATCATCCAAACTGCCCCCACCTTGATCCTAGAGCAATTTCTAAAGAAGAAATATGGATAAACTTTCACTTCCTTTTATCACCAGCTTCTTTCCCCAGATTAAAGATTGTTACAAATCAGGTGGGTCCGCTGCTTGAGCAATCTTGAATTAAACTGTGCCAGTGATTTACTCAACATTTGGGGCTCTCATAAGGTTTTAAAAAAGAAAGGTTTACAAACCATTTATTGATTTGTTTGAGCTTTCTCCCCCCCCCCCCAAAAAAAATCCTAATGTAGATTGACAATTAAGTAGGCCCTGAATCCAGCAAATTATTAAAAAAAATCAGCTAATTACCGGTATACAAGTAATTGTAAACTTCAGAGCTTAGTACTTAGGCAGTGAGCCAAAAGATTTTAAGTCTTTAATCTGGATGTTCAATAGCGCTAACAAAGAATTGTGCACTACTTTTAAAAAAAAAAGCTTGGAAAATCAAAAGGGGATTACAAATCAAAGACACACATGGGAATGGGAAATAGTATCCTTTCAATTAGATTGTTCATTTAGGCTGCGCTCTCTAAGACTAAATGCCTTAAAGCATGATTGCATCTATTTCAAAAATGGTCCATGGGAAGTAAAGTACATTTACAGTCTAATATATGCATGTCTACTCAGAACCAAATCTCACTGAGTTTTATGGCACTTACTCCCAGGAAAGTGTGTATAGGGTTGCAGTGATAGGGATCAATCATGTACTCCCTCTGGCCGAGGGGTCATAGAACGCTGTGTGTGGACCTCCCTCTCCACCAGCAAAAAGGAAGGTGTGTAGGTAAGAATTGAAAATTCTGCTGCTGCTGCTAGAAATGGGGGATAAGGAGGCACGGTTGCCCCCCTCCCTCAAATGGACTCATAGTTATGCCTTTCCAGGAGTTTGTTTGTTCAAAATCTATCAACACAGGACACTTTTTAAAAACTTAAATCAAGCATTTAACTTTGAACAAAAATCCTCCGCTACTCACAGCAATGACAAAAACTCCCAGAATTCCTAAGTGTTCTGCAGGCAACATTTAGCACAGCCTCGCCTCTTGCTCGTGGACCTAGAGAAACACAGAGATAAAGAAAAGGCTTCGTGGGGGCCCTGATCCAGCTCAGGGGGTTTATTGGCATCACATTGGCTGAGGGAAGGGGGAAGCATCCTCTGCCTCATTATTTGGCAGAGCTACTACACACCTCTAGCAAATAATGTTTGCATGTGAGCCCTGGGTCACAATTTTTAGCATCTATATTACATCCATGGTTTATGGAGGAAGGAGAAGGCAGGATGGAGCAACAATGATGTGGTATTCCCAGGGTTGCGCTGGCAGTGGAATATGTAAAGCTAGAGATGCACTTCTCAGATTTCACTAGAATCCATGTACTACTGATATGGTTCAGTCAAAATAAATTGAGCATCATTTGCTTGGTACTTACTGTGTTTAAATGGATTTTCTGTATAGGCAGATGTCGACAAAGCTGTTAAAGCAGCAAGAAAAGCTTTTGAACTTGGGTCCTGCTGGCGAACCATGGATGCTTCAGAAAGAGGAAGGCTATTGAACAAACTAGCTGATTTAATTGAAAGGGATCGTCTCCTCTTAGCTGTAAGTCTAAAACATGGACCACATTTTAAGCAATTGAAGTATTTGGAGATTGAATTATTCTGAACACAACGAGTATTTGCTTCAATGTTGCGAAAGACAAACTCCAAAATCTGTTTCAGAAAGTCGGGGAAAGTTGGTGGGGATGAACATTCATTCTAAGATACCTCAGCTGATCAAACGGCATAGTAATATCTAACCACAAACAATCCCATCCTCAGAAACAACAGCTTGTTGTTGTGTTCTGCTTGACATTGGATTTAGACTACTGTCTTCCTTTCTGTATTTAGCAAAACTGACAAAGTTGGCTAATGCCATTTTAAGGTCATGTCTCCCTACTGCTGCTGTAGAAGAAGAATATAAGAAAGCTGTCAATTAGAGCACATATAGTCACTTTGAAAGCAAAAGTTGTGATGGGTGAGCAGACACACATCTCCTCCACTGCCAAATCAGTCCATGTGCTTCCAACTGACTCTTGACTTCTATACCCATCTAGACCATGGGTGGGGAACTGTGGTTCTCCAAATGTTGTTTGACTACAGTCTACAACAAGTGTGGACAACCTTGGGCCCTCTGGACATTGCTGAACTGCAACTCCCATCAGCCTCAACAAATGTGGCCAATGACTAGGGGTGATGGAAATAGTAGTTGAGCAACATCTAGATGGTCTACAACTACCAACATACTGCCTGGAGCTGATGGAAGTTTTAGTCCAACAGCATCTGGAGAACCGCAGCCCCTCCCTCCCCCACAAATCTCAAACTATGGCAAATATTTAAGTATGTTAATTTTTGGTTTGATACCAGTGTTGCTATCACTGGCAGAGGAAGAGGAGTGCGGGGGGAGCGCACCACCCTCGGCAGCGCAATCCCGGCAGGGTGCCATCGCGGCTGCCCCCCCCCCGCGTGCTGGGCGCACTGCCCCCAGGACGCGTGCCAGCCCCGCCCCCATCTGCTCTCTGCCCCCCAGTGCCGGAGCATGAAGCTCCGCCACTGGTTGCTATGTCAAAAATTGCTTTGTTTTGCTATATCCTTCCAGAGTTCTTCATTAGTGTGGTGCTGTGTCAGCATTGCAGCACCAGATGTCTCAAAAGCATCCCAGATTGCTCTTCTCTGGCGTCTGATAATCAGACATAGAATGTTCAATTCCATTCTTAAAATTTTAACCTCTTATATTTAATGCTAATAATCACTACTGATATATTTATTGTCTAAATACTACATAATAATTGAAAAAAATTATTTGGCCCTGTAACCTGAGAGAAAGAGATTATCATCTCCCAAAGAAGGGGGAAATTGCAGAAATGGAACAAACTCATGCGCTTATCTCAGATAAAGTGGATGTATTTGCTGGCAGTGGAAACTAACCTTAGGAGTTTAATCATTTCTTTTCCACTATTTCCTTAGCCAAGAACAACAAATCTACTCTTAAGCTAAAATATATTTATTTTTCCATAAAGGCATACCGTACTAATCATGATTCTTTCAAGCAGGCCCATCTTCTTGTTTTGGAATTAGTTCTGCACTTCATACACTACACATTAAAATTCTTTCAATATTTTTGGGTAGTTTGCCTACTCTTACAGTGTATTTTTACGCATGTCTACTCAGAAATATGCCCCATTAAGTTTAATGGGACTTACTCCTGGGTAATTGTGTATAGGATTACAGCCTTACAGTACTCTCCTAAGCCCGCTGATCTGTGATGCTGGAGGTGTCAAGATAAGGCCATGTTGGCCCTCCACCTGGCTCAAATGCTATAGGTTCCCCCACTGAGCCTAGCAGGCCAGGAAGCTACCAATAGTGGTTGTCCTATCAGCAAGAACTAGGGGCAAAGCTTCAAAATAGGCAGAGTAATGATGGCTTTGGATCCACTGGATTCATAATCCTGCATATCCCCCAAGGGGTTCAAAAATGACAAGCCATTGTGAATAGGTGATGTTTTGATTCAGAATGTTTCTAGGGTCAGACTGAAAATTGAGGCTCAGAGGAAGGGGACAGAACTAAAATAACATCTAACCACATTTGGGTTTATAAATGGTTATAAATTACCTATCTTTCAATGCCAAAAGATACTTTTTGGACAGAGATGAACAAGGGCTTCTTCTGTGGCATGTGTGTGTGGTTTTTGGTTTTTTTGTATGCTGTATTTGATATACTTGTTTTTCCCAGCTGCTGTAAACCTTTTGGAAGAGAGCACATTAAAAGTTTATGACTGCAAATTCTCTGCACCGTTAAGCTATTAAATCTCAATGAAGTCAATGGGATTTGAATAGCCTAAGTGTTCAGCCTAAGTAAAGTCATAAACAACTCGGTTAGGACTTCATTCAACATGCAGTCCTTTTTTGTCCTACGAAGAGGCAAATTTTACTCTAGAAATCTTTCTGGTAACATCCTTTGTCAGAATTGAGCAATGGAAGATTGGCAGGCTTTAATGTTTACTTCATCCTACAGTGTTTGATCACAATGCACAAAGCAGCCATTCTGGATCAGCCACTTAAAAAAGAAACCCAGTGGATGATGCCAAGAGCTGGTCTGTCATGAGTTAAAGATTCAGTTTTCTGCAAGCACTTATTGTGCAAGACATGCCCATGCCTTATACAACAACCAGTTGCTGTGTAATTTATTTGTATTTTTAACGTAAGGTTAGTGTGCTACATTAGGACTTTGATGCATACACTAGATTAGTGTCTACAGGCCACACGGAGGGCGATGCTACCAGTGCTACCTTCAATGCCCACCTTAGTTTCAACAAGATGCCAGGCCTATAAACCAGAGTTGCAAACAGTAGCCCTCTAGATGTTCTTGGATTCCAGCTCCCATTAGCCCCAACCAGCATGGCCCATGGTAGGGATGATGGGAGGTCACTGGTTCCCACCCCAACCCCCACTGCACAATGCTTAGAGCACTCAATGGTTATAGACCACCATATTGTTTTACTTATTTATAACTCAACATATTTTGTTCTAGACAATGGAGAGCCTTAATGGGGGCAAGCTTTTCCCCACCTCCTACTTAATGGACTTAGGCGGCTGCATTAACACTTTGCGCTACTGTGCAGGCTGGTCGGACAAAATCCAAGGACGTACCATCCCAATGGGTGAGTCATTCTGATAAAAAGTTTCTGAGCAGAGAGCTGATTTGGATGAGAAGTTCTGTAACATTTTTCAGCTACATGAATGTGTCATCTGAGAAAAGTGTAACCTTAAAAATCTGTTACATAAGTGCAGAGCTGTGTTGGGTAAAGTTTTATCAGCCAATATTGCCTCTTTAAAAAAAAACAAAAACACCACCACCAAAAAATCATTGCTGGCATATTTTGTATTACTTTGTTCTATAACCCTTTTTAGTGAAGTTCCTACAGCTGCAGCAAATGACAGAGTCCTGATAGAAATAATTTTTAAAAAGAGGTCAGCAGGTCTTAGTCATCACCCTTCTTCCATCCCTAGGTCATGTTTAGGAGTAGCCAATTCTTATATCATGTTTGTATATAATCCTTATATTAGGATTTCTGCTGCACAGTGGTCCTGCTAACAAGAAATGTCACCACTGATTCCATCCATGCAACTTGATTCAGATATTACAGCTGGTTAATTGGACATCTGGGCTAATTTAAATGCCTCACTGCCCTCCTGACTAGCTGCCAATTGGTCAGCTTGGCTGTATCCATGTTCTCTACCTTTCCCCATCTATCTGTTTTTTCCTTGTGAGCAGTATCTTTAACTCCCTGCCATGGCAAATTTGTTATGTTTGTGTTGTTAAAATTATCAAAGCGGGGGGGAACTCTGCAGCCTTGTGCTATGGCAAAATACAAGAGCTGAAAGATCTCTCTTCTGTATGATTGCTTATAGAATTGGAGCATTCATTCTGCCCTCCAAGTTCCTGCGTTTGGTCAATATTGAATCTAGATATGTTTACCTTTTCTTTTGATAGTATTATATTATAATAGTATGGAACAATGCTGAATAATGTGAGACATTTTCTTTTGCTTAGCTATGCTTGCATCTTACTCGTGTGCTCTTATCTTACTTAGATGGAAACTATTTCACATTTACAAGACATGAGCCTGTTGGAGTATGTGGACAAATTATTCCTGTAAGTTAGATCCATTGATATACAGTGGTACCTCAGGTTGGTTACATACACTTCAGGTTACATACGCTTCAGGTTACAGACTCTGCTAACCCAGAAATAACGCTTCAGGTTAAGAACTTTGCTTCAGGATGAGAACAGAAATCGTGCTCTGGCGGCGCAGCGGCAGCAGGAGGCCCCATTAGCTAAAGTGGTGCTTCAGGTTAAGAACAGTTTCAGGTTAAGAACGGACCTCCGGAACGAATTGAGTACGTAACCAGAGGTACCACTGTAATGGTAGAAATGGGTTGCATCCAACGTTGACCTTGCAAAAGCAGAAGTCTTTCTGTTTGTGGATAGACTTTTTGTCTAGCAGAGGCTTCTGCTAATGGAAAAGGTGGAGTGATATTGTCTATTTCCCCTCCTCCCTGCAGAGTAGACCACCTTCATGCCATTCTTGAAGGTCCCCAACCCTCTGGAGCAGATTTTAGGGGCATAGTGGAGAGGAAGAATTGCCAAAAAAGCTACTGTTACTTCCATTAATAGAGGCCTCTACTAAATCAAATGTCTGTCTACAAACAGAAGGACTCCTTCCATTCACAGAAGGGCATTTTGGAAGCAACCGTGTGTCTTTTATTTAAGTAGCATTATGTTGAACTTTTATTTAAGTAACATTTGTGGGTATTTGGGTAGGGGTACACACTGACCTCAAGATTCAGTTCCTATCTCAATTTGGCACCTCACCTTAGTTGACGATGGTTTGTAGGCTGTGCAATTCATCTCGTCTGCTTGCATCCATTTCATCTCCCCATCTCCATTCACAGACATTCTTTTAAAAATAGCATAACTTTCCCCCCATTCTGCAGATGTGGATAGAATTTCCAGGTTCGATAGCTCCTTCAGAGTGGATAAAGCCTGCCTACTAAATTGCTAACAAATAGGTCCAGGGGCTTTTGTGCTCTAAAATATGCTTTCTCCAAAAAATAATCCTTCTCTAACTTTTTTTGTGGGGAGCCGAATTTGATTAAATTTCAAAGAATGGTTGCTCCTTCTGAAAACTGCCAGATTTCAGAATGATGGAGGGTAAAATAGAAATCATTTAACATGCCTTAATGTTTTGTGAGCAATCAGTCTGAAAACTGTGGACATCAGCCAAATTGCAAACAAGAAGGTCTGCGCTTGAGAACTGCAGTTTATCACCAGAAACCCAAAGCATTCTGGGAACTGTAGTTCCCTTCACAGAGATAAAATTCTGGCAATCTTAACAAACAGTACTTCCCACCATTTTTTGGAGGGGAGGAGCCATGGTGTGGATGTTATCTAAGTTTTCCATGTGTTGATGAGCAGAGTGCATGTGTCATTGTCACATCCTAGATGCTGCCCTCTCTGGTTAGATGCTTGCAATCATAAAGGCCTTACACACTGATTGCAGCTCAGCAGCCAACTGTGTTGTAATATGATTGAGACCCCAAAAGGAGCTATGGTGTTGTGGTGATCAAAGCAATCTGCAATGTCCTCCTTCAGTTCCTGCAAGAGGTCCATTTAACAAAGGGAATCAGGGAGGGAGCTGATTCAATTAGTTCAATTAACACACTTCCAGTTCAGAAGTTGTTTCAGGGTTTGGAAAGAATGAGTTTATCTTCCATGAACTGGAAGGGTGGGTCTGCTTAGCAGATGTCATAACCAAAGCCCAGGAGGTGTTCTCAGGGAAACAAAGACAGCGTCATCCTAGGCTACTGCCTCACGGGGAGCCTTCTGTGCAGATCTCACAGGCCGCAGTGGTTTTGTCATCAGGGTCAGTCCATGAGATAAGCCCCAAGCCAGCACACTGAAAAGCCAAAGGGTCCACTTGGGCTCATTTGCATCACTTTAACCAAATCCTCAAGCCAATATTGACTTTCAGCACTTATTGAATCTGAAAATGCACAAGACCCACAGAGCATTAGGTAGCAAAAAGGGTGTGAAGAGAATATGAAAGATAGGAGAATGTGTTGCTGTGATTTGTTGGTCATCTGTTCTTGTGCTGCCTTTTCAGTGGAACTTCCCACTGGTTATGTTTATCTGGAAGATTGCCCCTGCTCTTTGTTGCGGAAACACCGTGGTGGTCAAGCCGGCAGAGCAAACTCCACTAACAGCTCTTCACATGGGGTCTTTAATTAAAGAGGTGAGTTGCCATAGCAAAGCTGCCGTGTGCATGTTCCCAAATGTGAATGTGAGTGAGCCCTTACCTTTGCAGTGCTTCTGAACAGTGAGGGCTGTTCAGCTTTGTGTCACTGCAGCTCGCAGCATGTCTAACCTTGTCTTGGGGAATTGTAATGCGCTGCAAACCACTGGAGCAAGTCAAGGGCATGAAGCCTCACATAGCTTTCCAGGCTAAATTGCTCAGAAAACAAATCATTAGCAGCTTAGCAAACTGAACATCTTGGCAATCGTCAGGGCCTTCTGGAAGCAAAAGCAAACAAGAGCTCAGAAAAGCAAAGTGTTGGTCTGGATGGTGGGGGCGGGGGAGATGGTTTTTCATGCAAGTGTCTGAGTAACAAAACTCTTGTCTGTAATTTGATATATTAATTTAACTTTGTGACTGAAATATTTACCCTTCCCAGCACAAAACTGACAAGCATCATGTTTGGTGTGCCCAGGATAAATACACACCTTATAGGGCTGTAATGCCAAATGTATTTGCTTAGAAGCAACTCTCCTTCAGATCAGTAGGATGTAGGCTACATGTACCAATGCAGCCATATGAGATGGTAATGTAGGCATACATAGATCTGCTGGTTTTCTTCTTGCAGGAAAGTATTCGTTTTCGTTTTAGTGCAGAAGCATTGAACAATTGGATATGCCACCTGCAATCCAAAGTGCGACAGCCCACCTTCTAACCTTGGCACACTCTTCCACTCCATTCTGCTGCATGTAGAAATCAGGCTGCATTAAGGACTCATCTTCTCCCATGCCTGGAAAGCACACATCTGAGCAGTTTTCCACTTGGACCGTGCCTCCTAGGCACAGATCAGAGAAGTTTCCCCCTTGCCCAGCAACTCTCCAAGGGAAAACAGGCTCTTTAGTGCTAAATTGGAGCAAATGTCAATCCGGAGAAAACGTGAATTGCCGTTTGCTCCGATTGAGCACTAAGGAGCAGTTTTCCCTGCGGGAAATCAGTGAAACAAGAGGAAGTGTGGATAAGCCCTAAGTTTCTAGAAAACATAGGACTGGTGTATGAAAGTAACAGGTATAATCATTTTTAAGCATGATATTGGATCATTCGGCACAATTGTATTTGCTATGCAACCTGGAGTGAAGAATAATCTTATGTGGTTCCTGAGCAGAAAAATAAGCTAAGAATACTCCTAGCACAGCATGGAGAGGTAACTGGAGGAGCTAAGGCTAAGGTTGTTGTCTTTACCATGCTTACTCAGAGGCAAGTCCTGTTGAAATCAATGGAGCTTACTCCTACATAAGTGAGGTTAGGTTTGCAGCTAAAATCTTTTCCCTGTCCCTTTTTTGTACAAAAGGAAAATAAACTGAAGACAATTGTGGTCCTGGCAAGTGTTGCTAATCATTAACAGTACAGTAACCAACCACAGAACTAACAACAGTGATTCAGCAGATCTTGTTCTTGTCACGGCAACAGTGACTCAGCAAAAGTGAGCAAACAGTGAAATACCACTTGCAATTAAATGGTTATGGGTCAACAAGTAGGCAAGTCTGCCTGCGACGGGTGACTCACACTGAAAATCACCATATGGAATTCACATTTATTTTATTTTTTGGTATTCACTAGCATTTCTCTTCTCTACTTTTCATAAAGCAATGAGAGTCTGCTCAAAAGTCATAGATTGTCAATAAATGAATCCTTAAAGACCAACATTCTAATATGAAGGGTGTCGATCATGTTATGGATATTAACAGATTTTTAAACAGATGGAGCCCTTCCGCTGAATGAAACATGAACATATACATAAACAATGCAGCATTCCAGGGTGGCAAGATGAAGGGGAGGGGGAAAGGAAATGATTCTGTAGTAGAGAATTTTCTTCCAGCTGAATAGGTTTAGTTTTGCAGCCACCAAAATGGAATAACCATGGAAAGGAAGAGAGGCCAGGAGTGTGTTTTCTATCCTCTTAGCTCACTGGCTGCTGATAGGACAGAGTCTGAGATCATGGTTCTAGTTATTTTCTAATGCCAGTCTTGGATTAGTGGTCTAGGCTTCAGATCCTTACGCACAGTCCCAGGGTTTAAACTAAACCTGTGGAATAATATTGAGTGCCTCCAGTTTAACTTGTTTGTGAGTCAATGATCCATGATCTGGAAAGTTCCAGAAAAGTTCTGACTTGATGCTACCAAAAGGTTCACCAACTACCTTTGAACTTGAGCCCCCTTCAAAGCTTATTGTACTTTCTAAGTCCCCAGCCCATTCATGGTCAACTCCCCAAGAAGCAAGTGAACAAAATCCTTATACAGTATGCAGCTGTGCTTATGTTGGCTGTTGGTGTGTGTATGTAAGACTTGTGGATACTTTTTGAACCTTCCCCCTGTACGCTGATTCATCTCCACCTGTAATTAGACCCATTATGGTACCCATTATCAGGTACTAGTGGCATGTTCTATGCCAGAAAAAAGCCACAAATTTTAAAATAAATATGCCCTATTAATCACAGACTATATGCTGAGAAGGTGACAGGTTGCTTTATAAGGCAATCCGTCAAATATTTTTTCTGCGCATTCCCTGTTCTTTGACTGACATTCACAACAGAGACTCTTTCAAGCCCAATGCCAGGGGCATCTTAGCCATGGAGGCTACTGGCACAAGGCGCCAGGGTGCCACGGCCCGGAAGGCGCCTCCGCCATGCCACACTGCACCAAGAGCCTCCTTCCTGCCACCAGAGGAGCCGCCCTCCAGCCGCGCCGGCAGCACCACTCTCGCCCACCTCTTATCGAGCTGCGGACGCCATCGCGGGGAAGCTGTCGGTGAGCCTCCCGTCGGCGCAGCAGCCAGGGCTCCCTGGTTGGCAGCGCCGCTTCGGCCAAGCAGGCAGAGGCTGAGGCAGAGCACAGCTGGTAGTGTCCCTGCCTGCCGTGCCGCACCCTCCGGCTACCCACCGTGCCCTCCGGCTGCCCGTTGCACCTGGCCCTCTTGCATGGGAAACAGGGGGGGGGAGGGATCTTCGCGCCACAGCACCAGATATCCTTAAGACAGGGTTTAAACTATGCATTTGCTAAAATTAATTGCAGCAGCACAGAAGCCACTTTGGCATGGCTCTGCCCCTCAAAGCACCCACAGGTTGTAACTTCAGTTAAAACAGGAAATCTGGTGGGCAGGAAATGGTTGCTTCCGAGGTGACCTCTCCTTCCCAGTGATGCAAATGCAGGTAATAATAGCCAGCCCTTGTGGTTCCTATATATGGATCTTTACTGGGACACTTAGGGTTGTGAACGTGATCCGTGTGGGAGGCACATTCGCAGCCTGAAGCGCCACATCTGCACGCACGTGTGACGCGATTTGGTGCTTCTACACATATGCGTGACATCATTTTGTGCTTCTGCACATGTGCGAGTGCTGAAACCCGGAAGTAACCCATTCCGATACGTTCGGGTTCAGCGCGGTCCGCAACCTGAAAACGTGCAACCCACAGCATTCGTAACCCGAGATATGACTGTATTTGACTTTGCCCCAGTCCCCACCCCACAGTGTTGTGTTGCAAAAGAGAGCTATTAGCCTTCCAGTAAGAAAAGGTACTGCATCTCAAGAATGAACTTCAACTGCTTTTGTTGGTATAACACAACAAGCCTAGAAGCTCTAATTAGTTGGCCATCTTAGCTGTAGCAAGGACAGAGGTTCTTCTCGGGCTGCCTTTGGAAGGAAGGTGGCTTCTTCTGCATGTATTAGCTTTTCACTCACCACAATAGTGTTGCATGTATTTTACCACAAGTTTTTGTGAAGGTTGGGGGTTGGGGGGAGAGAGGAGCATGCACTCTTTCTTTGAGAAAGGATGGGATGAAATATCGTAAATAACACAGGTGCAATAACTGTATGGCTGAGAGGTACAACTGTGTTCTTTCCCCTCTGATATTCAGGCAGGATTTCCACCTGGAGTAGTGAATATTGTGCCAGGGTATGGACCCACGGCTGGTGCAGCCATTTCCAGTCACATGGACATAGATAAAGTGGCCTTCACCGGCTCTACTGAGGTATTTACCTAACCCTGTGATTAAATGAACCACAAAAGTCCTCAACCCACCCACACAGACTCTGACAAGTGATTTAGTGCCAAGTTGTGTAATTATGTTAACCTTTTTTGCCTGTGAGCTTCCTAAACAGTGTCACTGAAATGATTTGTTGGTTGTTATACTCCACCTCAAACACATCTACATAGTGTTTGAATTGTAGGAATATCCCTTCAAGCAAAAGAATTTTTGGATATAAAATTGATTCTCCAAAGCTGAGGAGAGGGTGAAGTTTAAATTTTGGCTTAGTCTTTTGTTTCCCCACTCAAATTTCAGTGTAAAAGTAAAAATACACATTTTTATTTTTATTTCATCTCTCTTTTTTATACAGAAAGTTGCATTCTACAAAAATAGGTAGCTTATCTCCCTCATTGTGAGCATGCCTCGTATTTTAGAAAGGACTGATTTTAATGAAGAATAGTGTGGAGGGGGACCAAGATATTTCTCACTGTGTGGGGTATTTGACAAAAATGTTCCAGGTCAGGCTGTTTGTCCATTGGGCCCAGTATTGCCTGACTAGCAGCATCTCCTAGGCAGAGAAAAGTTCTCCACTCTGCGTATCACAGTTAACTGTATTTTTAAGTAGAGGTGCATTTTGCATGCACCACATGTGTCCAACCACTGAGCTGGTGGTCAATTTTCCACTATCAAATTGACAAGAGAGGTCAGCCTGAACCTCTTGCAAAGCAATGACCACGGTCCAAATACAGTGTTACACACAACAGTTTCAAGTTGTGTCTTCTCTTTCAGGTTGGCAAGATGATCAAAGAAGCTGCTGGGAAGAGCAACCTGAAAAGAGTCACTTTGGAACTTGGCGGGAAAAGTCCCAATATCATATTTGCAGATGCTGATTGTGAGTGACATGCTTTTCTTGGATTTCTTGTCTTCAAAGCTGTCCCCTTCCACTGTGTTGCAAAGCTTTTTAATGTCTAAGCAAGTGAAAAACCAGATTGTTAGATTACGTTGCAAGGACGGCTCTTTTTGATTTGCAGTATTGACTGAGATGCTCAATGTTGGCCTCTTCTGTGTCTCTCTCTTCGCAGTGGACAGTGCTGTGGAATTTGCACACATTGGCTTGTTTTACCATCAGGGACAATGCTGCATAGCTGGATCTAGGATTTTTGTGGAAGAGCCAATATATGACGAGTTTGTACGTAAGAGTGTTGAGAGGGCTAAGAAAAATGTACTTGGAAACCCACTGGCTCCTGGAGTAAATCAAGGTCCTCAGGTAAGGAACAGTGTTTTGTGTCAGGGTTATCACCTGGGTCAGTGTTGTCAACCACAGGTGGATTAAAAATGCAGACATTCTGGGAGATGGCATGGAATATTTCTTCTTATGCCACTGCAAGTCTGTAGAAAACCACAAACCCTTCTGAGCCAAAGTAGTTCTATAGGATCTTTGCTACCCTTCTTCACTGCATTGGCTCCTGCCCTTTTCTGGCCCTATGTAAGTTATCTTTCTTGTCTACAAACTTTGTGCATCAAATCAAAGCTGTGTGCAACTCTCTTGACTCCCACTTTAACCATTCCCTGACTCTCTTAATTTCTGGTTGAGGCAAGCTTCCTCTCCCTGTTTTCCTCTGCACACCTGCCCAGGCTGCCTTTAAGGAACTGATTTCAACCTCCTTTTTAACCAACAATTCTGCCATGCCCTCCAGTCAGATTCCTCACCCCAACCCTGGAGGGAGGGCCCTGAACATCACCCTGATGTATGACACTTTGGCAAACAGGTTCAAATACTTTGGCATATGTCATTAGGAATGAGGCTTGCCTTGTTTATTAGACATATGGGCTTTTATCTTAAAATGCATTTAGACTCTGATTTTGCTCATGGGTGGACAGCCCTCTTCCTACAAAACAGACATATTTAATACAAATAATCCTAGCCTACTGCTTGTGGTGAAACTAGGAGGTTCAGACTAACATGAAAATATTTATTAAGAAACTTTCACAGGTCTTTGGAGAGTGGGACTAAATTTCATAAACTGTATTTAGTCCGCATTCAAATGCTTAAGTGGGCAATATGACTTTGAGGATTTGAGCAGCAGGAAGTGTTAATGTACAAAAACCTTGGCCTATCTCATCTGAATCTATAGGATGTGAAACTGCTGTAAATATAGTGCAAATGTTAGCCCTGTTCACATGTGTTATCTGAAGGAGCAGAGTCCCATCATCATTGTCTCCAGCCTACAGCTGAATGTTCAATGTGCTTTCTGGCAAGAAAACCTTTTGCATTTGTACACAGTTCAAAATCACATGGAGCCCCTAAGCATGAGCAACTACTCATGTGACATGTTCCCTTTACAAACATCTACACTCAACACACAAAGTCTGGTGGTGTTGCAGAAACAGGGGTGCAACACTGGGGTGGGGGCAGAAGTGGGTGGCTGCTCCTGCTGCCAACTATAAGTACAATATTGTGTTTGCATTCTCATGAAGGTATCCAGTCACAAGAAGGGTTGCAAAGACTCCCCCCACAATCTTGGTCATCAGCATTCTGCACTAGCCTCATGGGACGCCTGACACACTTCACAGGTTTCCATCCATCTCCATCTCATAGCCATGACATTGGAACCAGTTCTTAGGTGTTGTGAAACACAGCCCAAACTCAACCCCTACATTTGGAAACATCCTCTTTTATTATTACCATATTTACTGTACTTATATACCGCCCTACGCCCGGAGATCTTCTATAACCCTCATGTGGGATGTCATGGATCTAAGACTCTGCACTGAAAATCCCAAGTCCATAATTCTCCTACTTTTCCTTTGGTGCAGAAAATGCCGGAAATGAAGATCTAGTACAAATAAAGCAGTAGGGTTTCCTCTCTAATTGGCTTATGAAACTGTTTTACTGACTAGCTTTTGCTAACTACTGCATGTAATTGCAGTCTTGAAATCAGTTCTGAATTCATTTATGCAAAGTCATTGGTTTGAGAATGCCATCCAAAAATATTTTTAACAGAAATTGGATAAGGCAAAGGGAGAAGTTAAATACTTGAATGTAAAACTGAGCAGAGAGAGTTCACGAAAGTCCATGGCTCACAGGAGTGCCAAGACTGTATAGGCAGTGCTGATTAAAAAAAGAAAAATTCTTTTGTGCTTGAAGTCCTAATTACTGAACTTTGTGGGGAAAGGTGGCAGGGATCCAGCCACTCAGAGGCAACTTGTTGCCCCATCTCTTGCCGGTAAAGAGTTTTTGTTTCTGCTTTGTTAATCTTAAGGCCAAAGAAATATCTGGGAGAGTGACTTATCAGTGCAATATTTCTTATTTAGATTGATAAGGAGCAGTACGATAGAATCCTCACACTAATTGAGAGTGGGAAGAAAGAAGGAGCCAAACTGGAATGTGGAGGAGGCCCCTGGGGAGACAAGGGCTACTTCATCCAGCCTACAGTTTTCTCGAATGTTACAGATGAGATGCGCATTGCTAAAGAGGAGGTAAGCTGATTCAGAACATTCTGCATGTTGGACGACATTTTATGTTTCAATTGCCATGCAAGATGTGCCTTTTGAAAATCAAGCATGTAGAAGATTAGTTTTCACACATTAGCTTTCCCACCCAGCCCCAATCTAGGCTACGTAAAGCTATGTATTTACAGCTATGTGTGTTAATTTGGGTCAACTAAATAGAACAGGTCAGCAGGAATTAATACTTTCAGATGTTTTCAGCAATCATCAAATACATCCAGATTTCCAAAGAAGCTGAAGGGCAGTTACAGTTGTGAAAGTCTTCCTCCTGGCATTCTCTGGCAAGGCACATGCCACAAAAAGAGGTCCACGCCTTGTCTCTGGAGATTCCTGTCCCTGCTGCTGCTGCTCCTTACTGGAGTGCCCATTAGCCTGCCCTTTCTCAGCAAGGAAGAGGTCAGAGGAGCCATGACAAAGAGCGATAGCCTCCAGATCTCTTATTCCTTCCCTCTGGGAGGTGATGTCACACCCTCCAACATTTCTCCAATGAAAATAGGGACGTCCTAAGGAAAAGCGGGACATTCTGGGATCAAATCAGAAACTGGGACTGCGAATCTAAATCAGGGACACCCCTGGAAAATAGGGACACTTGGAGGGTCTGCATCTGATGTAGATTAGGCTCAGAAGGAGAGAAAATCAAATTGGCAGCAGCCACAGCAGGGAGGGGGAGAAGTGGCCTCCTCTGAAACGAGGGCCCCCACTGAGATGGCCTTGGCCAAGCCCCGCCCCCCTGCAAAAAGCCATGGATCTGACACAGGCATACTATTTCTCCTGCATCTATTGCTGACACATATCGGGATGCATATTCCCCATAGTGATGCTCATCTGAGTCTCATTGAACTGGCAAAATGCATGTTTTGAGGTGATGGAGAAGGCACATCCAAATATGGGGCCACCAGTGGCTATATGTGACTAGCTACTCATGTCCTGAAACAAAGAGGGAAACTGAAATCAAGCAGCAAGGAAAGGCAAGTCGGGGCTTGACAATCCTGGTGAGGCCATCCTCCTAATTTTCCCTGCAAGCAAATTCTAAGTTGGTTGTGGATTTGTGCTTTTGAAAAGAAAAACAGTTAGACCTGGAGCACTGAATACTGATTTGTACAAACAGTGGCATTTATTGCTTAAATATATTCTGGCAATATATGGAAATGACTTTGTTGGCTCTTATATATTGTTGTAACAACTGAAATAAAATTAAAGCGAGTAGCTGGCATTCAGCTAAATTTTACTCAGAGCAGACCCACTGAAATTAATGGGCCTAACATGGTCACATTCATTCATTTTGAAGAGTTGTCTCTGAGTACAACTTACTTCAATGCCAGCCAGTATTTGCATGTCACGAGCTCAGCACGTTTTACTGAGTATAGGATGCTGCTGCATGACTGCAATCCTGCAGTACTAGTACTAAGCACCAGATGAGCACAGTCGGACTCACTTCTGAGTAAACTTGCACGGGATTGTCCTGTGGTTTCAGCTTCTGTGCAACTAAAGGTTTTATGCAGAGGGTCTGGGAGCAGAGAAGGATGAGGCATGGTTTAACACAACCTTCGCCAGCCTGGCACCCTCTGGGTAGTTGGACTTTAATTCCTATCTGCTCCAGCCAACACTGAAGCTGATAGGAGTTGTAGTCCCAAACATCCTGGGAGTGCCTGGTTGGTGGTTTCCAGCTGTATTGTCTTTACCAAAGACATTGATAAATGTGGCAGTTTATAAAACTATTTTGGAAGTCATAGTAAGCACCTTACAAACGAACCAGACCAGAAAGCGTCTTAACCTGAAGAACTTATGCATCAAAGGTAGTTGATGCATAAGCTCAACTACCTTATGCATAAGAAGAAGAATTGCCCATAATGTGTGCACGGACCCCAGTGTTACCTCTGCTAAACAAGCTTTGTATGTTTTGTATTGTTAAGGACTTCAAAACCTGGTTGACCAGAGATCAGAGTGCGACAATAGAAAGTGTGAGAAGTGAACTTTCTTCCAGACTATCACCTTTCTTTAAAAGCAGTTGCCTGTCTCTAGTGCCCTCAGCTGTGAAAACCAGAAATATAATCTCCAGAGATATTGAGGATGCCTTGTGATCTTTGTGGCTGCTCTCTCTCTCTGTTTGCATGTGTGTGTTTATTTCTAGCCACCCTTCACCCAAATAACTCCGGTCAGCAAACTTGGTTCTCCCCCTGCCCATTTTATCCTCATAACAATTCTGTGAGATAGTTTAGGGAAGGGGTGCGGGGCGGGGGGGGGGGGTTCAAATAATCTGCAAAATGTCCAGGTTTTTGCCAACATAACCAGGAAGTGTGTGTTTGAGTATAACTCTTTGCCTTTTGTGGGTGGCAACTTTTGTATCCAGATTTTTAGTTCTTGAAATATGGCAATCCTAGTTTAGGCTGATAGTGGCAGGCCCAATATCACTTCTGTGGCTGAGTGGGAAGTTGGTTTGCACTACACTGACATCTTTCCCAGGAAAGGTTTGACCCAGATTTACATTCTGATTTAGGAAAGAAGCTGCCATTTCTTGAATTCAGTGAATAAACAAAAAGTTCATGTGGGAATTTCTCTCCACACAAACTCTAGAAACAAAAATATTCTACTTTTTTAATCAGGATGAAAATAATGAGGGTCACAAATGGTTCAATATTTATATAAAAAGGTGAGTCTAGTGGAAATGTGTTCTTGTAACAATAGTTCAAACAAAAGGAATAAAAAGATTTTTTAAACTTTGTTTTCTTACTTATGCAGCAACTTGTAGATAAGCAAATGTCCAATAAACATTTATGAGATGAAAACACAAATGTGTTCTTAATTTTTAAATAGAAGCATACCACAATAA
The DNA here is from genome assembly GCF_009819535.1 of Lacerta agilis. Taxonomy (NCBI): domain Eukaryota; kingdom Metazoa; phylum Chordata; class Lepidosauria; order Squamata; family Lacertidae; genus Lacerta; species Lacerta agilis. Next base: position 59,646,912 of record NC_046322.1, read on the forward strand.
GTTTAATAACAATTTACTTGCACACTCATCACAAGGATGTATTTAGACAAGATACTTTAAAATCCAAGTATAAATTTGAGGTGTTCCCCCCTCCCAAATATGACCCAGGCTAATGAAGAAATGGAGCAGACATATTAGAGTGTGAGAATGTGTGAAAGTGACATAAAGTATAAATAGAATTCCTCCATCCCTGGTTCAACTATTCCTTTCCCACCCCCACCCCACCCTTTTATATGCAGGCATTGTGAAAGAGGTTTCAGGTTTGCAGGTTTCTTTCTCCACTGTGTGAATCATAGCATCAGAGAGAGCATTGTAGGTTATTTCACAGAATTGTAGAATTGGAAAGGATCCTGAAAGTCATCTAGTCCAATCCCCTGCAATGCAGGAAACTGACAGCTGGAGCACCCCCCAACAGATGGCTGTCTGGCCCCAGCTTGAAAATCTCCAGCAAAGGAAAACACACATGCACAAACAAGGCAATTGGTTTCATTTTCAACCTGTTTTCACTGTTAGCTTAATCTTACTAATAGTGTATTTGCCTGTCTCCCCTTTAATCTAGGGGCATCTTCACGAAGTCCTCCCGGACCTTCCCCTGTTTAAATGTACACGTGTGTTTTCAACCTTGGCTATTTTACACTTTCTAAGGATTGAAAAAGCCCATGCTTAATGAAGGGAAAGTCCAGTGTTGTCATTGTGATGGGGCAGGTGCTTTGTGGTTTTACATCCTACATCAGCAAATCCACATTTCGCTTCTGAATGGACGAGCCCTAAGGCTACAATCCAAACCCCAATTACCTGGGAGTCAGCCCCACTGAATTCAATCGTTCTGGGTAGACAGAATTATACAGGAAATCATCTCGACCTGCATCCTCAAGCAGCAGAGAACCAATCTTAAACTTCCTCTGTGTGACAGACCTTTGGGTGTTTGAAGAATGCTATCATTTCCTCTCTTAGTCTTCTCTCTCTTCTCTGGGTTAAACATACGCAGCCCAATATTCAATATTTCTTTGGAGGACTTGTTTTCCAAACTGCTGACCATCTTTCTTGTTCTCCTCTGAAGGCAATGGCTATAATAGGAGATCCTACATTTATTTGAATCTGAAATCTCCATGAAGCAGGCTATACATAATCTCTGTGTTCCATTTCATGGAGTTATGAAGATTAATGTGATAGGGAAGGAGCAGGCAGGTTGATAGTTTCATAGGGAAAATGTGGGTCTAAATTTATAAAGTAACCACTATGTCAAAGAGCACTGATTTGATCACTAATGAGAATAATACCTTAAGACCTATGTAAAAGGGAAAGTATACTTTGCAAGAAAGTATCTATTGATTTTTGCCATGCTAATTGTTTGTTGCTTCTTTTGATTTCAAACAGATTTTTGGGCCAGTTCAGCAAATCATGAAGTTCAAGACTGTTGATGAAGTTATAAAAAGAGCAAACAATACTCATTATGGTCTAGCAGCTGGAGTGTTTACCAAAGACATTAACAAAGCTCTGACATTTGCAGCTGCTCTTCAGGCTGGAACAGTCTGGTAAGTACCCTTGGTGTTGCTATTTTAGCCAAATTAACCTTACATAGAAGACTTACGGCATGATTTAATGGGTATTTGTGATCTGAAGGCACACAGAGTACCTGAAGAGAGAGAAAAGCTGTGTAACCTCAAACCTGAATAGCATCTTTGAGACATGAACCTATTAAGTCTGTTACCTCTTCCCACATCTTTAGACAATGTAGTTTTAACAAGGAATCTTTTTTGCTTCAGGGGTCATATCCTTATCAGGATTGGCATCACACGCCACCCACCTGTCAATCATCTGACATCCCAATGACTTCAGATGCAAGGTGCTTTGAGGTCCCAAAGCTGGCTATTTCCTTCATTTTAGCAAGAGATTCCAGGCAAACGGCTTAGTTTTAGCAGCAGTTTCTGTGTAAATGCCTCTCTGAATCAAGAAGGAGTTTGCATGGACTCCTGTGAAACTGAGCAAGGTTTAACCTCTGCTTATCAGCTGACGGATCCTGCTCCAATAACGGGCATGTGCGGCCAACACAAAATACAACCCTGCCCATTAGATGGCATCATGAGTTAGGCACAATTTTGGAAAAACATTTCTCAAGGGATGCAATTCTACAGCTTCTGGGCTACTGCTAACTCACACCACCCTCTGCCATGCTGCAAATGGTGGGAGCACATGAGGTTGGGCCTTTGAGGAAGATCTCAGCACACAGGTAGGAACAAATGGGAGCAGGTGTTCTTTGGGGTTTGATGAGGTAGACCATTTAGCGCTTCAAAGGATAATACCAACTTTTTCATTTTGGTGCAGGAACTGCCTGAGAACCAATTAAGCTGGTGAATCACTAAGACCATTGCATTTTCTGAATATTTTTCAAAGGCATCCCCATTAGAGTAGTAGACTAAGGCATGCATCATTGTGACAAGGCCATTCTTCCTCAGGAAAGTGTGTAGCTGGTGAACCAGCTCAAGCTGACACACTGCAAACAACCCAAGGAATCCTTATCAGAGCAGGGATTTAAGTCTGAAAGCTCACTATCCATACTAATCGCTGAACAATATGCTGCTACACATGTAGACAGTACTGTATTTCTGTATTTTCTACGAATTGGGTTGAATAATTCAACAATTTCTACTGTTAGGTAGCAGACCTACAGAAGAGCTTGCAGCAGTTCTGAAAGCATACTTGTATTTTTGTGACATGAGAGAAATTCATGTTTCTTCTGGTTTTTAAAGTATGCACATAGTGCAAGATTCTGTAAAGAAACTCAGCTAGCTCTTATGATCTAGCACAGGGGTCTGCAACCTTTAAGACGAAAAGAGCCACTTGGACCCGTTTCCGAAGAAAAAAAAAGAAACTGGGAGCCGCAAAAACATTGCGACATTTAAAACAAATATAACACTGCATTTTATTTTAAAAAATCCGATTTAAATTTAAAAAATCTGATTTAAATAAAAAATCTGATTTAAATAAAAAAAATCCATTTTTTTTATTTTTTATTTTTTAAAATCATTCATTTTTATCCACCCTGGGGACCACTACCAGGTCACAGCCTGATCCAAGGTGGGTGGCAACAGCATACAAATATTTGATTTGTTGTTGTTTTTTTAAAAAATGAGTCCTCAACTGCACACTTGTGTTAAATGTTTGTCCCATGTCTAATTGAAGACTGCTGGCTTTTACAATAATCTTAGTGTCTTTTACCCTTAATATTCCAGACCAGAGGCTATGCTCACCTCTTCCAACCTCCTCTCTTGCTAAATAAAGCACAGAATTGCACCAGAGAAGCCTGTGATGTTTGTGCTGACTTGTATGCAGGTGGCTGTAGTAGTTCATAGTGTTCAAACCTTTTTAGGGGAGTTCTCTGCCCCCTTAATGACAATGGCGATAGATTTTGCACATGAACACAGATCCAAGTTAGGACTCCTCTCTTCCACGCCAACAGGTGCTTTGTCAAGGCTCCCCTAACACACACTCAGGACAGAGGAAAAACTGCAACCTTTTGGGGCGTCATTCTCCTACCCATGTCTCTGTGAGAACCAGCCCTTTATTCTGCCTCCCGTAGTACATCCCCCCTTCAAGAAATCATTTCCTTTGGACTTTCGGCCCATCTCCACCCCTATTACTCCTTGTCCTCGCGAAGGAAGCATTTTCACAAGTTTTCTTTTTGGTGGGCTGTCCGTGCTTCTAAACGCCTGGAAGTCACGACAGGGGCTTCTCCCCCACCTAGTAAATTCTGCCTCTGCATAGGTTACGCAGGTTTGGTTTTCTTTACCAGCCCACACCCCCCCCCCCGGTCGAAGTAGAGCAATAAGTCATTTACCTCAGCAGGGGACAAGCTCAGCTCCAATAATGAAACCCTTCCAAGGAGTGGGGGGGGGGTCGAAACTCGTGACAAGCAGGTAGGTGGTTGGAGAGCAGCATCGGAGGGGGAGGGGGGAAGGAAATGAGAGGGGGAGGGGGGAAGGAAGCGAGATAAAGCTTTCCCAGTTTTTACGCAAGCCGGAGCCTGAAAAGTTGCCAGAGCGCGTGCAGCAAGGAGACTAAAGAAGTGCTATTGTGGGTCGAGTGACCTAGAACTGGGAGAAAAGAAAGCGCGGGAGAACAAGCCCCTCTTTCAGCCGCCGAGGAGGAATCCCCCGGATCTCCTCCAGCCACAGGCTGCCCAACCAAACCGGGGCAAAGCCAAGGCACCGCTCTTTGCGCCGCACGTTTGGAGAGGCCACTTTGGAGAGGCCACAGCCGGAGGGCGCGGCGCAGGCGGCCAACTTGCGCTCCCGTGCTCCGCCCGGCAGCCTAAGCAACACACCTGAGGAAGCAGCGGCAGAGGACTCCCCCTCCCCAGTCCCAGTCCCCCACCCCAAGGGACTCGTTGGGGGGTTGCAAAGCCCCCCGCCCACGGCAGGCAGAGAGCTCGACGGCGGTTTCTGCCCAGCCAGCCTAGTTTGCGCCCTGGAAGGCGGGGGCGACGCAACTAACCTTGCCTGGTGAGGTCCGGCAGCGGCTCCGCTCGGCGCTGCTGCGGAAGAACGCACAACTGCCTTTTCCTCCAAGCAGCCTTTTTAAGCAGCCACGTCCCTGCTGTGCGTGCTCGGGCTCCTAGGTACCTCCAAGCCCCCTCGCGACACGTGCACCCATTGGCTCCTGAGACACGGGTCCCGGGCAAGGGCGAGTCCCAGCCTTGCTCCGGGACGGAGAGAGACGCGCGCCCGCGAGAGCGCGGTCTGAGGCTGCGAACGGAACCAGGAGCGAAGGAGGCAGCGGCAGGGAAACAGGCGCTGCTTCCTCGACCATTTTTAAAAAGAGGGCTTCCCCCCTCACCCTCGCCCACCACCCGCCGCCCCTGGCCCAGCCCGCAGCTGCCTACCTCGTCGTCGCCTCGACGCAGCGGCCAGCAGCAGCTCCACACCAGCAGCAGCAGCCACACCTCCGGAGGGAAACTGCTGCTGTCTGCTGCTGCGCCTGCGCTGGCAGAAACGAGGCGCGACGCATGAGCAGAGCAGCACAGCAGCAGCGCCCTCAGCCTCCGGAGGGCGGGCCGCTGGCCAGCTGGAGGGCGGCCGCTGCCGCTGGCCAGCTGGAAAAGTGGACAGGCGTATCCGCCCTAGAGCCCCAGAGCCGCGGCAAAGGTGTAAAAGAGCCGCATGCGGCTCCGGAGCCGCAGGTTGCAGACCCCCGACCTAGCAGAATTCCTGCCCATGACTAAGTTGTTCCATCTTCTCTTTTTCTTCAGGGTGAACTGCTATAGTGCAGTGGCTGCTCAGGTTCCTTTTGGAGGATTCAAAATGTCAGGAAATGGCCGAGAGCTGTAAGTAAAGTCAGTGGGGATTTGTTTCAGATACAGATTTCAGAGATTTTATCTGAGCAAGTTTGTATTTTATCACAAAATGTCATCACTACAACATTCTTATTTCCAGGAAGTCTGTCTTTGCTCTCTTGGCATTTCCGCTGCTTTAGCTTATAAAGAATGAGTAATCAGTCAGGGAAGACAGGAAAGGAACATCGCTGTGTAGAAATTGTGGGTTGTATTAACTCATCCTATGATATGCTGTCCATATCAGTCACAAATAGGAAGGAAATAATCTGTGCTGTGTATGTTTTGCTGTGGTTTCTTTTTCACCAAATGTCAAGTTATTCATCTCACTGTTCACTATTTAATGTAATTTACATAATTATTTATCAATTTAACATAGTGAATGATGCAATTACTGCCACACTATTCATTTCAACACAATTTAAAATGGGGGTGGGAACCATAATCAAATATATATATATTTGGGACTGAGAAACAACAACAGCAAAGACTGATCCGTATTTGCTGAGCATGGGGTGAATAAGTGAACATCAGCAGCTTTTGCTTCTGTTTTCATTGCAATTCTTCAACATTGCTAATTACATTTTCTATCCAGAAGTTTGCCCTGTTGGATATTCTAGTGGCATTTGTTTTCCTGCTAAAATGGACTGTTTTGTAAAACTGAAATGAAAAAATGTGAATGTACAATTCATTTCAGTTTTACAAAACAGTCCATTCTAGCAGAAAATCAAATGCCACTAGAATATTGCCTGAAGCTACCCGAAACTTCCATTTTAAAGATATCATAAAATGGTATTTGATAGCACAGATCCATACAGAATGCAATCCTCTGTGCCTTCTTGGTGAGCAAATAGCCTTTTTTGGTGAAGAAGCTGATTTCTATGCTGAAATGTTATCTACCCCAGATCATGCATTAGGCCTCAGAGGAAGACAATAATTTCTGTAGAGTCTGTGCCCGGGTCCTGTTGTGTCTAAGAGAATTTGGAGACAATCACTAGAAATATGCCCTTTGTCAGACTCTCTTGAAGCTTCATGGAAATGAATAGAAATTGTACCAGAATGTTGGTCCTTTCACTTCCATAAACAGGAAATGCCTTCTATCAGACTTGATTGGAATACCCCCTTATCAGTCAACCAATTGACACTGCCAAGTTCTCATTTGAAACCCCCTCAAACAACCAATGTAAGCTGAAGGAGGCACATGGTTTAACTTTCAAAAGCAGCTCATTGACCTTAGCATTCAGATTCCACTCCTAGCCACTCAGTTGCCAAGCCAAAGCTTCCCAGACTCTGTCTGTCATCATAAAAAGGCCGTCACAGAGACTGACATCTCTGTCTATCCAAGCTTCCTGTAACATCTGATAGATCAAAATACACTGTCAGATTACATTTGCAGCTCTTGGACATTGAACATGCTAGATCACAGATATGTTAGATATGGTTGCTATTCTGATGGTCTCTCTCTCTCTCCCTCTCTCTTTAAGTGGAGAATATGGCCTTCATGAGTACACAGAAGTCAAGACAGTCACCATCAAGATTCCACAGAAGAATTCATAATGTCACTGCAGGGAACAGGAGGACTTGACCACATCAGATGCTAAGCAGACTTGCAAGGCCAGCTATAGGGCAGAACATTTTGTAGAAGATGTTTTCATGTAATTTGGGTTTTCTTTCTATCTGTAAAAACAAATGTGTTTAGCAATTAACAATCATTTAGAAAATCTTGAATCTGCTTAACTAAGAAAGGGAAATCTTAATGTCTGAATCTAATTAACAAGCTTTGAATCTTGATGAAAAAAGCAATTTTAACTTTCCACCGTATTTGAATATATTTGGATATATCTGTAGTGCTATGGTAAATAAAATTGTGAACATATCATATTTACACAATTTGCTTTAGTGTGCTGTTATAGAATCGTAAGCTGTCATCTCTTTCTTCGTTAAGAGCTTGGCAAAAGTATTTAAATATGTCTATCTAATAGAGACTTTGTAATCAAGAGCAAAAATCATTAGCAATCTTCTGGGCCATGCTGTAACTTTGATTCTGTTCATAATAACTACTGTGCAGAGGCATTTTGGATGTAAACTTTTAAAATCTATCCTTTTCTACTGTTATTCATTCAGTTGTCTATCTCCATTACAAACTACCCATCAAACACAACGAGGCTTATTTGGCAGAGGTATGTAAGGCATCACACCATAAGACGTTATGCTTTGTCATTAAGACATTGGGAATTTTTACATGCAGCGTTTTAAAAGCTTAAACTGATTCAGTTGGTAGTAAGACATACCAGTACCTATACTGCCCCATCTACAAATTTATTTTATATATTCCATTTATATACATTTATCCAAAGATCCCAGAGTGGTGTACAACATTAAGAACATTATTTATGCAGCATAATAATAAAGACATAATACACAGCATAATAATAAAATAATCATAACAATACTGCCCCACATTTAACAGGTCATAGATTATTTAATGGCTGAAGGTAAAGAGGAATGTTTTCACCTGGCACTTAAAGACATGTAAAGATGGCAGCAGCACCCACAGATGTCTTGTTCTTGTTCTTGACCTCTCTCGGATGGGGGACATAAAGAAGAGCCTCAAATGACAAGTGCAGGGTCTGGGTCAGTTTGTATGGGGAGAGGTGGTCCTTAAGGCATTTATAGGTCAGCACTTTCAATTGGGCCTGGAAACTAATTGGCAGCCAGTGCTGTCGGGCCAGCATTAGAGATATACAGAATGCTCAAACCATCTCATTTTGGTGAGCAACCTGGCTGTCAAATTTTGCACTAGCTGAAGTTTTCAAACTATCTTCAGAGGCAGCACCACATACAACACCTTGCAGTGATCCAACCTGGAGGTTACCAGAGCATAAGCCACAGAAGTTAGGCCAAAAGCTGATGGAAGGCACTCTGTGCCATTGAGGCCACCTGAGTCTCAAGCAACAGCAGAAGTTCCAGAAGTACCCCTAAGCTACGTATCTGCTCCTTCAGGAGCAGGCAATCTTCCATCCGGTTCTAGGGAACCACCCACTAATGGTGCCTCACTCTTATCTGGATTGAGCTTCAGTTTGTTGGCTACCATCCGGTCCATTACTGGGACAAGACATCCACTGCCAAACCTATAGGTGTAAAGGAGAAATAGAGTTGTGTGTTCTCAGCATAAAGCTGACAACACACTCTAAAACTGGATGACTTCACTCAGTGGCTTCATGGAGGATAGAATTGAACCCGTAGGGACCCCACATTGAAGGCCCCCATGGTGCCGAAAAACACACCCCAAGCATCACCCACTGAAGATGACCATCCAGGTAGGACCAGAACCACTGCATAGCCATGCTGCCAATCTCCAACTCTAATAACTTTTCCAGGAGGACACCGTGATCAAAGGCATTGAAAGCCACTGAGAAGTCAAAGAGGATTAACGGGGAAACATTGCCCCCCCTCCCAACAGATGTCATCATGTAAGGTGATCAAGGCAGTTTTTGTGCCAAAGTCACGCCAAAACCCCAATTGAAATGGATCTAGAAAATCAGTCTCCAAGAACTCCTAGATCTGGTCAGTGACCACTCACTCAAGAACCTTGCTTTAAATATATAAAAAAAAGCTGGCAACTGTCTGGTAGTTACTTAGGCTCTCAGAATCTAGGGATTGTTTCTTAAGCAGTGGTCTTATCACTGCATCCATCAAACAAACAAACAAACAAACAAACAAACAAACAGGAACCACCCCCTCTCATAAAGAAGCATTGACCACCTGCCCATCTCAGAAAGCTGTCTCCTCCCTGCTGGATTTTATCAGCCAAGAGTGCAGATAGTTGCCCAAAGCAATCCAAGCTTCTCTCAAGCTACAATGTTGTTTTTATGAGGACATACGCTCGGTCTTCATCACCCCTGTTATACAGAAAATTCCAAGTGGGTCTGAACCTCAATGCTTAAAATCCCTGATGGAGGCTAAGGATCCAGAGATCACACTAAGGGTGGCCAAATTTGGTGTGTTGCCATAAAACTCAGGGAACAAAGACTAAGGCCCTAGATGATATTTTAGAGACTATGACCTAAACCACATTTCTAATGGCTGTCATATTCATATTGCTTATTGTTATATTCTATTGTAAATTCAAACTTTATTCTATTTGTGTTTCATGTTTGTTTAGTACGGTATGTGAATCTGGTCTGGGACCGTAATAAACTTCATTTCATTTCAATCCAAGTGCCTTGTCCACATCATCAAATCACAGCAACTGAAATTCATCTAACGTCTCTTGAGATTCAAATGCTATTACAGCAGAGACAAGGTTCTTACGGATTCAAGTGATTTTACCCTCCAAATGCTTGGCAAGCAAGTCAGAGCAAGCTACCTTCAGTTCTACCACCTCTTGTAGCCAGTCAGCAAAAGTCCCTTCCCTACCCAGAAAAGCTCTGCCAGATGACATAGTGAGGATGCAATGGACGTAGCAAAGTATGCTTTTTTTGCTGCCTTCACTGCCACTGCCATTCGTCTGGAGTTTTCCTCCACCTGCATTCAAGCTGTATTGCAGTTGGATTCTTCATTTAAGTTTGAGAGGATACCATGTAGTCAAACGGACTCCATGAAGCAGGAGAGGGTGCTCAGGAGTGATTATGTCAACAGGTGTTCCACTGATCGACCAGGGCTTCAATGGGAGTGCCTGCCATATCAGCAGGGAAAACTCCCAGAGTCATCTGGAAACCACTTGGATCCATCAATCATACTAATAGGTCCCCCACCTCTGCAGAGGGGAAAGGGTGTTGAAAGCCTAAAGCTCAACAGGAAGTGGTCTGACCATGACAAGGGGCTGGTGTCAATATCCCCCACTTTCAGATCACTCTCTTCTGGCCCAGTCAAAAAGACAAAATCCAGAGTGTGACCAGCCATAAGTGTCGGGCCAATGACATGTTGGGACAGCCCCGTTGTCATGGCAGCCATGAAGTCCTGAGCCACCCCACCTTGGCATGGATATTGAAGTTCCCAAGAACCAACAGTCTGGGAGTCCTAAACATCGCTGCCAAGACCAGGTTCCCCAGCTCTGGCAGGGAGACTGCTGGGCAGCGAGGCGGGCAGTAAACCAACAGAATCTCTATTTTGTCCCAATTACCCAATGTCATAAATAAATAATTAAAACATAGCAAATATTCTAGTCTGAACTAAGCCCGGCTGAATTCAATGGGACTCACTCCCATAAAAGTGAAAATAGGAATGCAGACTAAATGGCCTGAGAAACAAAAAAGGTTTTCATTTGGCATTGAAAATACAGCAAGCTCAGCACCAGACAAACCTGCCTGTGAAAAGAAAACTGGGGCCAGAGCATCACCATGGAGAAGACCCTGTCTCTGTTGATGTCAGTTTATCTCTGTTTCTCATCCCTCCCCCCCCCCCCAAGAATCTTAAATTCATCATCACTTCATGGATTTTACTTCAATGCTCTATGTGCAGCTTCCTTTGTGCGCGATCCCAAAGCTACAGCTAGTGCAGAATGTTGCAGCATGATTGCTGACAGCAGACTCTGCTACCAGGCCAAGTTCAAGGTGCTGCCAGTGGCGGAGCCAGCCGCTCGGGCACCCAGAGCAGCGCACATGCTGTGCACCCGGGGGGGGGGCGATCTGGCATGGCGGCAATTGCGTTCAGGGGGATTTTGCCACACACTCACCCATCAGGAATGACACCTGGGGCGCTGCGCCCCCACCGCCACCCCCCTTCCCCTCGGTGCTACTATTAGTATCTAAAGCCCTAACAGCTTGGGACCAGTTTACATCTGAGTTCTTGCAAATGCAAAACAGGTCTTATGTGCCACCTGTAATAGTGCCAATTCTGCCAATCAAAGCAGTCAAGTGGGCATGTGTGAGTTAAGGCAGTCTCATAGGTAAACTGATCCCAAGTTTTTAAGACTAGACAACCACCTTAGATGCATTGTGCAATGATTTAGCACAAAGGGGGTGGGGGATCAGGAAGTATTTCAGGTGTTGAAAGAGCTAATTTAGCATTAGGAATTAATTTTGTTGTTGTTCAGTCGTTCAGTCGTGTCCGACTCTTCGTGACCCCATGGACCAGAGCATGCCAGGCACGCCTATTCTCCACTGCCTCCCGCAGTTTGGCCAAACTCATGCCAGTCGCTTCAAGAACACTGTCCAACCATCTCATCCTCTGTCGTCCCCTTCTCCTTGTGCCCTCCATCTTTCCCAGCATCAGGGTCTTTTCTAGGGAGTCTTCTCTTCTCATGAGGTGGCCAAAGTACTGGAGCCTCAACTTCAGGATCTGTCCTTCTAGTGAGCACTCAGGGCTGATTTCTTTGAGAATGGATAGGTTTGATCTTCTTGCAGTCCATGGGACTCTCAAGAGTCTCCTCCAGCACCATAATTCAAAAGCATCAATTCTTCGGCGATCAGCCTTCTTTATGGTCCAGCTCTCACTTCCGTACATTACTACTGGGAAAACCATAGCTTTAACTATACGGACCTTTGTCGGCAAGGTGATGTCTTTGCTTTTTAAGATGCTGTCTAGGTTTGTCATTGCTTTTCTCCCAAGAAGCAGGCGTCTTCTAATTTCGTGACTGCTGTCACCATCTGCAGTGATCATGGAACCCAAGAAAGTGAAATCTCTCACTGCCTCCATTTCTTCCCCTTCTATTTGCCAGGAGGTGATGGGACCAGTGGCCATGATCTTAGTTTTTTTGATGTTGAGCTTCAGACCATATTTTGCGCTCTCCTCTTTCACCCTCATTAAAAGGTTCTTTAATTCCTCCTCACTTTCTGCCATCAAGGTAGTATCATCAGCGTATCTGAGGTTGTTGATATTTTTTCCGGCAATCTTAATTCCTGTTAGGAATTAATACCTACAAACAAATACAGATTCCATCCAAAGGGCAATTCAGCCTACATTCTTTTCTCCTGTATTGAAACCAAGCCCTGTTCTATATTATTAATCTGATTAATCTGATGTACTGAATTTGCCCATGGGTCCTGCCAAAGCAAAGAGATAGACCTTTTGTCAATTTAGAATTCAGGCCAGCCTAAGACTGAACATGTTAGTGTTTGCTCAAAACATTTGAGATATGCTTGAAGGAAGAAAAGCAGCCACTCAGCAGGATCCATCATAAGATGTGGGAAGGGACAAACAACCCTTTTAGCCAAAGATCACATTCCACATCTCTGAGCCCAAACTACACTTTGAAAAAGGACTGCACAAAAGCTCATGAAAACCAGAGCAGTTTATCAGTTTATCAGCCTTTTGATAATCTTGGCCATTTCAGAAAAATATAGAAAGGGGGTGGAATCCAGAGTTCTCAACTTCAAGAGAATTGTGGTGTGGCCATGGGATGGACTGTCTTTGTCTACTCTTCAGGTAGCATAATCTGAAGATGTGAACAAGATATTTGGAGAGGGAAAAATGCTACTTGCCTTTATTGGACTGCTGGAAAGCAACTAGGGCACTGAGGAGCAGATATTACAAATATTGAGGGAAGGTGTGGTTCTGACACTCCCGAAAGTCTTAAACAGACTAGCACTTCACCTGCCTGAACTGAACATTGCAAATTTGCTTGAGTATGTAGTGGGTCACCCAACTTCTGAGTTTATTGGATGAAATTGGTTTTTTAGGTGCTTTCCAATCTGGTTGCCTGTCTGGTTCTTGAACAGGAACTTCCATGGATGATCTTCATCAGGAGATGGAGAAGGGGAGCAAGACCCTATTCATTCTCTTCATTGGCAATGTACTAGCTGGAATGTGGCTTGGTGGGTCCATTTTGTTCTGACTTCAGTCCTTCCAGGGAAGATGGGCTGAGGAGATGGTGGTAGGAGATTGCTGCAGTTTTTGGTAAGGTTGCCACAAGGATGCTGCCACAAGGATGAAGCTTGCCTCCTATGCTGTTTAACATCTACAGGAAATTGATATCTGGGTATCATGACCTTGGACCCGGGTGAATGCCATAACCTGGGGCAGATGTCAAGACAGCACAGCACTGCATGCAGCTATGCTCACATCCTCACATGTCTCTGATACCTGGGTGCCATAATTCAGAGGTGCCATGACTCTGAAAATGTATACATGAGCTGTCCACGTGTTCTGTTATCCAATGATATTGCAGGAAAGCTTCATACATGTGACAATCAGGAGCTAATCATGTATAGAGAATGTTATAAAGGTTTGTTGGATTTTATATTCTCTGCCCAGTCTTTCAGAATTGTCCACTCTGTCTCTTTATTCACACAGCTGCATGTGATATATCTGAATGCTTTCCATGCCCTGTGTGTCTTCTTTTTGCTTGAAGAATTGGCGTTTTCATTGCACAAAATGACTTGGTCATGTTCCTCTCTGATTTCTATCTTCTGATCCCAGAGAGGCAGAGGAAGTCTTGAATCAGTGTCCTGTATCACTTTTGGATTGAATGAAGGTAAACAAAGCAAGGACTGATGCTCATAATTATGATGTGAATGTAGTGTTGGTTTGGTTTCTGGTGATCTTAGAGTAGTTGTAGAACACACTCCAACATTCAGTTGCTCTTTCGGGGTCCAGAGGCCATGTTCAACTTCTTCTTGTTCTTCCTTGTAAACTTACCTACTAGGCTTTTCGTGAAATGCACCCCACCCCTCCATCAATTTATCCACCCAAATTCTCATTCTGCAAAAATGGGCAGAGGGGAAGGGAGCATTGAAGTGGGCATTAAAGGAAGTAAAAACAACAGCAGACAATACTACTGGGAAAACATGGTTCTGGAACTGCCAGCAGAAGTTCATGTTTCCCATGAGCCCCTACAGTGGATACTAGGACTCCATGAAGCCAAGGAGAGTGAGGGCAACTGCCGGCTGCTGGGGCTGCTGGGGCTGTGATTTTAAAATAAAATCACCAAAAGAATTCCTGTTAAAACTTTCAACCAGTCTTAATTACAAATAATTGCTAGTGTTGTGACAATTTGTCAAGGGGTAGATGCAGCCAGCCTTTGGGGGGGGGAGACAGAGGAATGATTATTTTTCCTTGCAGCTTTTCTCAACATGGCCAGGTAGCAAAGAGGAAAGCTGCACCAATTTAATTTCTGTCTATGGTGAAGTGCTTAAAAGCAGCACTGGCATCTTGTTAGGGGAGGGGGTGGAGCAGGCAGGTGTGGAAATGTCCAGGAAGAAGTCGGCTTTAAATCCTCTGGGCTGGGGTGCACAAAGGAATTACAATGCATTACAGTGCGAACCTATAGGCATTTGCTCAGAAGCAAGTGCCATTGAATTCAGTGGGTTTGCTCCCAGGTAAGCAGTCATAGGTGTGTAGTTTTATGTCACAGAACATTAAGCCATGACTGGGAAAGTGCTGCTTGACAGCTAGGAATAAATATTGGATGGAAACACCCTGACCAAAACAACCACAGAACCATGAAGGGAGAGTCCTCTGATAAAACTTAAGCAGCTGTGAGTCATGCAAAGCAAACCACGGCAAGTGGGCATTGTCAGAAGGAACCCAAGGTGCGCCCGCCTCTTGCCAAGGTGCTTCTGTGCTTGGGCAGCACCCAACAAAATGCAGCCTAAGCACACTTGGAAGCTCAGGTCCGTCAACTTTCAACCTTCATGATCTGTGACAGGTCATTTTCTCAAATCATGGCAAGAAATTTCACAAAGGAAATTGGGTTTTTTAAGCAAGGCTTCACCCCTAGACACCCCCCAAAACACACCTGCTGGTAGCTGACTGGTGCTTCTTTGCTTCAGCCCAGGAATGGATTAAGAAAGTTGCTTTTGGCAGACCAGGGGAGCATCAGGAGAAACTGGATCAACCTTTATTTCTTCATACAAAAGATTCCAGGTTTAATTATTGGCATCTCTTAGTAGTGCTAGAGGTAGCAGAACCTCAGTTAGTTAAGTATTTTTATTCCTTTTTATTGATTTGGGGGGCAGTTGCCCCCTGCCCCCCTTGGCTGCCCCCATGAGGACTAGCAGAGAGCCCTGCCTGAAATTGTGGAGAGCCTTTGCCAGTTACTGTAGTAGACAATACTGAGCTGATGATCCAATTCAGCTTCCTATTGTCATTATGAGCTGGAAATAAGCTAACCATTTAGTAGATATTTCAAAAACCGCTGCCTTCTCAGGCTTTTATTTTGAAGGAGTCCAATGCTAGCCACGAACTGATTATTATGTTTCTTGCATTCAGATCATAGCAGAGCGGCTGGGCAGGGTTCACACACAACATAGCAGCCCAAGTGAGAGGATGCAAGTGTCCCAGCTTCCCAACACAGTGGGTTGCTGGCCCTTACCAAGAGGGAGAGGGGAGGGCGAGGCATGGCCCGGTGCTGTGTGTGACCGCTGAGCCAATCTAGTGCTCCCACCACCATGCACCACCCCAGCCAAAGAGCAGTGGTGTTCCACCTGCACCTCCTCACCAGCTGCTAGCCATAGTTGAATGTAGCTCAAAATACCATGCACCAATCAGACCAGGTTCTGTGGAGGGGCGAGATGACCTCCTGCTCCCCCCTCCTGTTAACAATGCCCATTTGTTTACCATCTCACATGGGGCCTAACTCTACAGTCACTCGAGAAAGTGAAAGGTGAGCAGAGGCTCCTTGCTCTTGTCACTGCTTTGCTTCCTTAGAGGGGACAGGTTAGCCATCAGTGACACCAGAGAGGATGAGCAGTTAAAGCCAAGGAGGCTGTGGTACTGCCCCAACTCCAGCTGGGATGTCAACCTCACCAGGTGCTGGAAACAGTGAGCCAGAAACAGAGGGACTGGATGCAAAGGAGAGATATCCTGCACCTTTAACAGAAGCACTGAGGAGGAAAAATTGGCAAGTACAGATTCATGCAATGGATTTCTGAGGCTTATCTTGAATGCAGGGAGTTGAATAAGTGATTAAACATATTCATAACTGCAAAAAAAAACTATTTTGTTTAGGCAAGACTAACCTGACATGCAATCTTACTACATTCAGTTTTTTAAAAAATAATAATCTTGATTTTTATCTATATTTTTGAAAATTTTATTATGTCCACTATTTTAAAGTCCATTTTTATCACTATTTTACTGAATATTCCATATAATTTCATGAAAACTGCTTAAATATCTATTATTATTATTATTATTATTATTATTATTATTATTAAATATAAATCTTGCTAAAGGACTCAGTATCTTGTCTTAAACCTTGGTTTTATATACTCCTCAAAATTGCTTGGAGCTGGAAAGTAATCTGAGTTGGAGAACTAGGGAGATTCACGCCGACTGTCTGCTTTTTAAACATATGAAGCTATTCTTCCTAAAACAGTCACCTTTGGATGTTCATAAAATAAATTATTTATTTTGAAGGTGAGACATTTAATAACAGCCCTAGACCAGACACCAGGGAAATGTATAACAAACGGGAAGCCAAAACACAAATCTTTGCAGAGACAAGAGCCCACGAACAGGATGAATCCAGAAACAAGTTAAATATTTAAAGCTAAAAATTCCCATAGTTTAAGCAAGGCATTGTGCAAATAAATAGAAAACATCTGTTGAATTTTTCTTCATTACAGCTTGAGGGGGGATCAGTTGCTATTGTGAAATGCCCAGATATATTTATCATGCAGGGACTCAGTGTCAGATCACATGCTTCACAACTAACCAGCTGATCGCAGCAGAAGAGGCAGGATAAACTGTTCTTAATAAAACATTCTACATGATGAGCAGCTAAAGTTGCTCAGGGCAGCGGATTCGTTTTCACAGGTGTGTAACATCTCAGCGCAACTGGGTCCTTGTTGCAGGTACTTCCACTTAACAAATCTGTGATGTGGTTGACTTAAGCCCTCTTTGTGCACTCAGTCTGAATGGACAAAGTGGTACGCAGCAACATGTATGATAAGCCCTGTCCCCTTGACGATGCTTCAGCACCAGGCACAGGGCAATGCAGGGTTGGTGCCAGTCTGCCTCACAACATGGGGACATCTCACTAAGGCAGAGAATGCAGCAGTGGGATCAATGCTGTTCCTGCATGCAAGTTTGGTGCAATGTCCACTCAACGCCATGCACATCATTTTCCTATTTAATCCAGATTTTTTGGGAGGGGGGGGGATAAGTCACAGCAGGAATGGTAACCTAGATATAATGGAATGGTGTTCTGATGAGGATGATGTCACGCCACGTGGATGCTGCAAAAATCTTGCATGCTGTCATGTGGGGGATGCCCTCTTCTCCAAGGCGCCACTGCCCACCTGCTTGCCATCTCCCTCTGGACCAAAACCACACAACTGTGCAGCAGAAGAGCTCCATTTCCCCACTCTTGTCATTTCTTGCATGCTCAGAGGGGACAGGCGAACAGCCATCAAGAGGGGAGAAACTGCTGGACCAGGAGAATCCACAGAATGGCAAATGCTGCCTGCTGCAAGGGTTTGGGTCTTGGCAGGTGCTCAATGATGCCTGCTCCACATTTCTGGATCAGGTCCACCTAGTCCAAAAATGGACAATATGACATCTCTGGAACCTCATATACAAGATGTAAAGATGATGCTTCTGGTATAGCAGCTATGGGGAACCCGTGGCCCTCCAAATGTTGCTGGACTCCAACCAGCCCCATCTAAGCAGTGCTATTTTTCTAGAAAAAGAGGTGCCGGAACTCACCATGAACACCTCTCTCATTCTCTTAGAATGACAATGGTGCCCACCTGAGAGGGGCTGGAACTGAGTTCCAGCAATTTCCAGCTGAAAAAAGCCCTGCATCTAAACATGGTGCACATCTAAACATAACAGTATGTTCTTTTAAAATGTGGGGTTCTTTTTTAGGAGGGTTATTGGGTTGTTATTGTTGTTGTTGTTGTTTTGATTATGTATTTTGTGGTTTTATATTTCAATTTTATTCTGGGAACCATCCTGCTACCTCTGGGTATATAAATTCAATAAATAAATAAATAAATAATAAAATAAAATAAAATAAACAGTATGCCTAAACATAGAAGCTCCATGTATCATTCATAATAGTTGACATCTGTATTCTGCGCAAGCACATTGTTACAATCGATTACTGTCAGACCAACTCTCCGAGGGCTTCTAGCAAGAGGAAACTTATCATCTCACTAGAAGGTGGGGCAGAGCTCAGGGCAACCTGAAGCCTGTGGATCTTATATCAGCTAGCCTCTGTTGTCTCAGGTAAAGAATAGTTCGTAATCTACTATCTTGTCTGAAGTATTGTTTCCTGACCTAAATAAATGTTACATATCCTCCATGAATTTGTCAGGGTGGTGGTGTTTGTTGAGCCATCTAAGCTAGGTGTCCTCTGGAGTTTGGGGCTGGGTTGTCATCAATATGCTGATGACACCCAGCTTTATCTGCTGATGGACGGCTGCCCTGACTCGGTCCCGGACACACTGACCAGATGCTTGGAAGCTGTGGCTGGATGGCTGCGTGGGAGCTGGTTGATGTTAAATCCTTCAAAGACAGAGGTCCTCCGGCTGGGTCGGGACATCATGGGGTTGGGGGGCCAACTCCCATCTCTTGCAGGGGTGCAATTAGTGCCAGCGCCTTCTGTCAAGAGTTTGGGTGTAACCTTTGATGCCTCCCTTTCCATGGAGGTGCAGGTTGCAGCCACAGCAAAGGTGGCATTTTTCCATCTCCGCCATATCAAGCAGTTGGTCCCTTACCTTTCTCGCCCTGATCTGGCCACAGTGATCCATGTGACGGTCACCTCCAGGCTTGATTATTGTAACTCGCTCTACGCAGGGCTGCCCCTGAAGCTGACTCAGAAACTCCAGTGGGTGCAGAATGCCGCAGCGAGGCTCCTTACCGGGTGTTTGCCGCGGGACCACATTCATCCAGTGCTCTACCAGCTGCACTGGCTCCCGGTGGAGTACAGGATCAGGTTTAAGGTGCTGGTTTTGACCTTTAAAGCCCTGTGCGGCCCAGGACCCTCGTACCTACAGGACTGCCTCTCCTTGTATGCCCCACGGAGGACCTTAAGGTCCACAAATAACAACACTTTGGAGGTCCCAAGCCTCAAGGAGGTTAGATTGGTTTCAGCTAAGGCCAGGGCTGGCCCCGACGTGGTGGAATGCTCTGTCACAAGAGACTAGGACCATGCGGGATTTGACATTTTTCTGCAGGGCCTGGAAGACGGAGCTGTTCCGCCTGGCCTTTGGCTTAGAATCACTCTGACCCCTTATATGGGATTTGGTATATAAATTTTCCCTTGGCTTTTTTGCTGGCCCATGCAGGACCAGCATGGATATCTGGCTCAGGTGAATATCTGATGTTTCCTCCCTTTATGGTCTTGATTTATGGGCTACTATTAAAATGAGGCTGCATTTTAAGCCGTATTTTAATTGTTTGTTTGTTTGTTTGTTGTTTCCTATTACATTTTATTGTAATTCATATTTGGTGTTAGCTGCCCTGAGCCCGGCCCTGGCCAAGGAGGGCGGGGTATAAATAAAATTATTGTTATTATTATTATTATTATTATTATTATTATTAGTTCGACCATGTCAACAAGGTATCAACGAATAAAAATGGAGCAGTGAGCTTAGCCAAGCCAAGTTGAGATCTGCCCTCTGGTGGTTCTGTGGTTTCACTACATACAGAAATGAAGGCACATTTAAAAAAACAACAACCAGTGGGCTGTTCATAACAAGTCATTTTTGTATAAAGCAGTGTTTCCTCCAAAGGTTTTTGGACTACAACTCCCATCGTTCCTAGCTAGCAGGACCAGTGGTCACACTGGTATCAAGGGAACTTTTTCTACCCACTCCTTTTCATCTCTAAAACTTACGATCTAAATAAAAAAAAAAATTAAAATTAAAAACCATTGAAGTACACATAAAAATATATTTGTATTTTTTAAAAAGAAAACATACTGCAGCCTTCAATATTTACAGAGAGTACAGTTTGTAATATTCTCCAAATTACATCCCAATTCAGTTAACAAAACTTGGAAACTTAATTCGCCAATATGTTCCCCTGCATAAGGTCCACGGTTCTACAGCGCTCCAATACCTTCACACGAGCTTGTGCAGGAGAACTTCCCATTGCATTTTATCCAAGGCGTTGGGTAAAATGCATTGCCATCTGCAAGCACTCAAATTAGAAGTCAGCATTCCTTCTCTACATCTCACTTCAAAGTAACATTGGCTTGGATTCCTTCACTCCCCCACCCCATTCCTGAGGAAGGGGGAGACTCTCTGGAACAGTAGGAAGAAGTCCGCCCCAAATGAGGAGAGCTTTTCACACATGCAACACCACCTTTGGACTCAAGCCATCGGGAAATAATGGGAAGGCGTTAATTTTTTTAATATGTAGAGTTGATTCACATATATTTCAAAGTAAATTTTGCACACACTATCTAGATTTGAAAGTCACTAAAGTATTCAGGTTTGTTTGTGGTTTTAGACAATGCTAGCTCTTCTACAGAAATATTTTCAAAGCAACAGCACACTGACTACATTTTCTTTACATTCTAATGGCATAAGTTACATAGCCACTTGACTTTCAGACTTCTAGCTCTGTACTAATGTGTATTTGCACCTGGCTTGACCTGCTACTGCCAGCCAGTCAATGACACAGGCCCCCATTCTCTCCTGGGCTTGAATCCTGGCCACCGTGGCTCATGAAGCTAGGTCCCAGCCATATCACCTCTGATATTCCTGCTTGTTCTAACCCCTGCATCTTTCTGTGAGGGTGAAAAATCTTATTGAATACTTCCCTTTACTACAAGTACATGAAGTCTAATGTTGTTTAATGAGTTGGAACACTTTGCTTATCAGTAATTTGGAGGTGGTCCTGGCATCCTTGGCGGCAGGCCTGCAAAGTGTGGGTTTCTGGGAGTGTATCCATTCATGCCACTGACCCTTGGAACCATTGGCCGGGTCACTGCTATCTGTGGGGGAGGCGCAGGGCCACCTCGACCTCTGCCACAGGGAGGCTGGCTTCCATTTGCAATACCTGGTTTTTCTTCCTTCTGTTCACCTGGCTTTTTCTTGGTCTCATTCGCTCCTTTTTCTTTATCTGAAAACATTGTTGGAGGGAAAACAGGACTTACTTTTTGAACCCAAAGCCAGAATGCAAATTCTGGACTGAAACATGGCACATGTAAGATATGCTTCTGTGGTTGGCGCCTAGTGGTCAAAGGTTGGAACTGAGCATGCTCTAGGCCTGTGGTCTTGGGAAGGGTTCCAATATGGGGGCAGAATAAAAACTGCGTAACAGAAACGAAGAAATGAAACTAGTTATTGTTTCAGCCTACCTACGTTATAGCACCCTTCACAAATATTTGCCAAAAGGGTTAGGCTGCAAAGGAGCGACAAGAGTATCAGTAGTTTCTTATCAGGCCTCTGCTTCAAACAAAACAATCTTTAATGTTTTGACTGAGCTGAGGGAAGGCAATCGCAAAAATAGTTTGAAACCAGCTAGGAGGTCTTGGTACAGTATGTAAGGCATAAGACACTGGACTTTGTGCAATTCTCCTCATCCTGATAGGGAACTGCAACTTCCATCAGACCCAGCTAGATTCCCAAGAATCAGGAATAATCGGAGTCCAAAATATCTGTAGGGTGCAGGACTGGAAAAGACTGCATTAGCATCCTTCATTCATGCATAACATGAAAGAATGTCACATATGTTTTTTGGTTGAGAGACGGCTAATCCCACCCACCAAGGTCTTGCGGCCCCTGCCCACTATGCCCCCTGCCCACAGCAGGCAAGTACATTTGTAAAGGGAAGCCTCTTAAGAATGGACTTCTATGCACATAGATTCCAGAATGGGGGGAAGCATAATTGCATTGGTTTTCCTTTGCAGACCCAAATGCCTGGTGCATGAGCATTTGGGGTGCTTCTGCATAGCCCCACAGCCCCATTCTACACCCCCTCTATCTGTCCACCCCCCTACCAAGGCTCCCCAAAAGACCTAGCTGAAGACTTGGGAAAATATCCTGAACACCACCACCCCTCAACTGTCCCGACAAAACCGGGAGGTCCTTTTACTTCACACGAGAGCACAGCAGACATTTTAGGTGCCATGATCTCACCCCACCACCAAAAAGCACTTTGGGGGGGCAGCAATCTTGCATGAGTCATGTGACTCGTGCAGGAGGGTGGCCCCAGAAGACGGCACCCTGGTTTTTTGCCTTGAAATGTTAGAGGGTATGTGAACAATGGGACAAAGCTGAGTTTCTGGAGGGTTGTCCAAAACTAAGCTGATCTTCACCTGGTTTTCAACAATCCTCCTACCCATCCCACATCTGCAAAGGCTTTTCAAGGGGCAGAGGTGCAGGGGAGAAAAAAGAACGTTTTCTTTCGTGAATTCCCTTCCATTCACTTCTCTTAATATCCAAGTCAATATCATCTCCTGCAGTTTGTAAACTACAAGTCCCAGAATCCCTGGCAGGAAATGATGTTCTGTGCATCACTGACAGCTGAGGAGACAGCTTGCTGAAATGGCTTTCAAACTGTTCCTCACCTTGACCCTCTTTTGGATTGCTTGGTTTGGGCACTGTCTCAAAGGGGTTTTCTTCAGCCTCCCCCCGGGCTTGCTGTGCCTTTAGTTTGTTCCTCCTCTTGTTTTCCTCAGCTTGCTAATGTGAAGAACAAAAGTGAACATCCCAGAATTAGTTTCACGAATAATCACCATCCAATGACAAACAAACAAAAAAACCCATCAACAATCTTTTGCAGCATCCTTACATTTTGCAATTTCTTCTTGAGCTCGAGATTCATATCTTGGTACCCCTTTGATATAGCGTTGAGGTAGTAGATACTCAGGCTAAATGGAGGGAAAACCACATATGCTATGTATGTCACATAATTATTACAACCATTAAAAACCATTTTTAAAATAGAAATAGGGAGAAATTTCATTCAGTTCGCATTTTGAACCAAAACAGTTATTTTTCTATTATTTATTTTATTTCTTATCTGCACTTCACCATAAGGTCCAAGGGTTGTTTACAACAAATATAATATTAAAATAAGCTAAAACTAATTACTATCAAGGGAATAGGGTGGATCTTAAAATAAATATCTCATGTGCCAAAGTCCAGGGTAAAGAGGTTAGCTTTTGAAATTCACACTTCTCTGAATATTTTGATACAGTTCTCTAATGACAATGTGGCTATTAGGGGGAAGTGTTAATAAAACTGCATATATCAATGAAAATAACATACAAAATGCAATATATAAGAAGAAATTTCTTTCACTTGAGAGAATTCAAAATTGACATCTCTATTTTAAGCAGAGTGATATAACAACCATCTTCCTTACCAGAAGCTGATGCAAGTGAATTGGACCCTAGACAAAAACTATGGTTTGATGTTTCTAGAGTCCTGTGTCAAGTACTACTTTTACACAATCACATCCTTTAGTTGCTCCTTCTCCCTTGCCCCCCAGCCCTGTTTGGCTGCTTTAAAGGAACTCTGAGGTGAAGCTGCTGTCAACAATAATCTCAGAATTCTGGCAGGGATGGCCTAAGACGTGGTCTTGCCTGAGGCCAAAGGCAATATGGCACCCTCTCGCCTGCTCCTGCTATTGGCAGAAGCAAGTGGCCTGAAAGATGAATTGTGCTTCTAACACTGGCAGTGGAATAGCATCTTCCACCACACCTGAGTGTAACAAGCAAGTTTAGGGAGCGTATGACAGGCCTGAGGCACACAAAGCTGAGGAAGGGAATAGCTGGTGGGATCAGGAAGAAAGGGGGGGTGTTGCTGTGCCCCCTGCCAGCTTCTGCTCCCCAAGGCAATTATCTCAATCTGCCTAACAATAGAGCCAGCTTTGAATTCAGAGGCCATTAAAAGAGAAGTCCACCTTCCGTCCCTTTACCCCTCCTGCCTCCATTGGGGAGTGAATACATTCTATGTATGTCTAAATAAAAAATAAAAAATGGGGATGTATTTATTTTTAAGCATATAAATGTGTGCTGTACATACACCATCAGAAGTATGAAGGGCAGGATCACACCAGGGTTTGAGAGAAGTCTGAAAACCTTCCGAAACCAGGAAGGGAAATCGTGCTCCAGAGTTTCTCCAATGACCTCAAACATTCTGGTTTTCCCACTGTTAGTGCAAAGACACACAGAGATAAAGGGTGGGAATGTAAATACTGTTTTTGTTAAAGTAATACTAATAACAAATACAAATATTATTTATTTGTGTAAGCAATTACAAAAAAACACAAATAATTCACATCCATACTTAGTAATGTCAGAATATAACCCAATCAGCCTTTATTGTTACCAGATATATTAAACCACTCAAGGAATTGTAGCTTTTGGAGGTGAACAGGGGTCTCCCAACAACTCTCAGCACCCTTAACTAATTACATTTCCTAAGATTGTTTTTTTTGGGGGGGCAATGACTATAAAAATGGTATAACAGTGCTTTAAATGTATACGTAGAGCAAATGTGGCAGTTCACATGACTGAATGCTTGTTCGTCTTTTCAAAAAGGGTGGTGGGCTCCTCCATCCCAAAATACCCCCCACGAGGAAAATTAGAGTTCACAGAGGAAGATTGTAGCCTAGCCTTTTCACTGATATGTTAATTTTCTATATGTTGGAATGAGGCGTGCATGAGCTTGCACCAAAAGTCAAGGCATTCTCTCTAATCAAGTGATACACACAACAGTGGTTTCTCCACTGGGCTGAAGGTGCACCTGGCACACCTTCCTTCCTATAGCCCAGGGCAAGTTACTAGGCAGCAGCTCACAGGAGGGAGAAGAGCGGGGACTTGCTCACTTCCATCCTGCTCACTGACGTTCAAGCAGGGGCACTCGCGTTTGCAAGCAACTCAGCTGAACCCCGAGAACCTCTGGAGAAGAATTTCATACTGCTGACACTCTTGCATTAAAAGAGCCCTGGAGGGCATTACACATTTATTTGCTATGGGGTTTTCCATGTGTTGTTTCATGTGCACTTTTTACAAAATAGTGCAAGAGTGCAAGCAGTTAATGAGACAGTAGGGTTGTTATATCCTTGCACAAGTTCTGGGGCTGCACATATACAGATCCACCTCTAGATGTCACACATGGCCTTCCATAATTATAAATGAAAACTAGCATTCCTCAGCATCCCCTGTTTTGTAGCTATTGACTTTCTTGGGGTCTTTTCCAGGTTTTGAAACAAAGGAGCATGTTAATGAATCTGGGCCTTATGTTGAGTTTGAGAGCAAAGGACCTGGGTTTCCACACAGATCAGCAATAATTACCGGCATTGTTGTTTACACCAGTGGCCCTTTGCTGAATAAGAAAAGCATGAACTTGTGAGATATTGCCAAGACCCAGCGCCACATGGCACCACTGTGCAACCCAGGTGAGGGATGTTTTGGTGGGACGGCGGTGGCAGGGCAGGGTGGTACTTCCTGTTTCACCTCAGGTGGCAAAGAGGGATGCACTGCCTCTAACTGGAAGGGAAAGTGATAGGTAGGTAGCATTCTAAGTATTTTGGGAAGCAGTCCAGGCCAGCGCTGGGGTACTAGATCTAGCCAGCAGGCCAGGACCTGAAGGTTGTGGACCTGCCCCAGTTTACTCTGCATCCAGTGCACTCCCACTGCTGGTTTGAGAAGCGGTGCACACACAATGTTTGCCACAATCCATATCTATCTATCCTTATCTTTCCAATGTAAATATCCCTCATCTAGCCAATCCCAGGAGAGCTTGCTCTCTGCCAGCCCAGTTTACAAAGAAACAATCAGGAACTCACTTGAAGTTGTTAATTGTTCCTTTGTAGCCATGTCCTTATCTGCCCCACAGTTAATGTCACATATCACATCAGATATTGGGCAGGTGGGTATGATTTGAGAAAAACAGTCTCTCGGGCCAAACAGACCTGTGCCAAGCATGCACAGTTGTTGAAGGAAGCAGAAAGACACAGAGCAGCAGCATTTTACTATTTATACCCCACCCACCTGATTGGGTTGGCCCAGCCACTCTGGGCATAAACTTTCCTACACAGAACTTCCTTCAGATGGCTCAGGAGTCACATAACTCCATAACCTCCAATATTTCTCTGACGAAAATAGGGACGTCCTAAGGAAAAGCGGGACAGTCCGGCATCAAATCAGAAACCGGGACAGCTTCTGTAAATCCAGGACTGTCCCTGGAAAATAGGGACACTTGGAGGATCTGGGCAAATAATGACAAAACTCCAAAGAGATTTAAAAGGTAAAGACAAATAGCTTGTTCTGGAAATGCAAAGGGGATGGGAAGTCGGTGTAAGAGTTGAGGACAATGTGACCAGCTAAATTCACAAACACTCTTCATTTAAATAAAGCAACAGGCCATATTCTCTTTTTTAAAATGCCATAGATCTGTGTGGATATGATTTGTCTTGGCAAGCAAAATATTTTCAATGACTTCTGGAAATTGAAACAAGGCATGAGTAATAGGCCCTTCAGAGACGTAGAAATTTAAAAATCAGGAACAATCCCACATTAACATCTAGTTCAATCTGACTTGTACTTTCCCCTCCTACATTATTTTCCCCCACAGTTATAGTTTGCGTGTTCAGACCCAGAAACCTCCCCCCTAAAGAATTCATACATGACTCAAATATTTGGTTTGGTTTTTGGCAGAATTTAGGCCACAACTTTATTGATTACAGAAAGTGAGTGGTTGCATAGGCTCTGGTTCAACTAGCTCCCTGCCATGCAGGTAGCGCTGACCCAGAGTGCAATTGTAGGTCAGCCAAGGGTGAACAGCTGGATAAGCGGAAAGCCGTGAGCAGGCTATCTCTGCCACCCAAATGTCCTCCTGGACTCAGGCATGGGCACAACCACCTCTCAGCATTCTCCCATCCCTATCACCTGAACCAGAGCTTATCCGCAACCTTACAAGTTGTGACGATTTGCTACGCGGCAGGCGAAACCCAAATGGCAAAAGCAAATCAGCCAAATGGGGAAAATTCCTGCCGTGCCCCTGTCCCAACGACAGACGACACATGACGGCATAGCAAGGTCAAGCGCACAAGCCTGAAAGGTAGGGAGAGGTGGGCAGGTATTCCAAATGCACACACCGAAAGTGGAAGCTCTGGGTCACATGCATGGGTATAAATAGGTCCCTCAATCTGTTTTGACTGCGCCCCATTGGTCTGATTGAACCCAGCATCCAGGGACCTACCAATCGGGTGTTGTGGCTGACCAATCATACCCACCCACAACACAGGGTGTCGGTTTCCAGGTCTCACCGCACTTCGTGCCCTCTTTGAGGGAAGACCCGACATCCCACTTATATATATTTGTTCCTGACTTTTCTCTCCATTCAACATAATAAAGGCTACATGCAGAGTGCAGATCTGAAGCGCAACTGAGACTTCCTTATCCAGGTACCCTGTGTAGCAGCATCTTTTACATGGTTACTCAGAAGTATATCTTAATAAGTTCAAAGGGACTAACTCCCAGGTAAGAATGCACAGAATACTTGAGATCCATTTATTTTGATGTGGTTTAGGCTACATACACAATACTTACTTACTTTGCCAAACCTTTATTAGGCATTAAAAATATAGGCCATCATAAAAACTTCCATATATGAAATTTTAAAATTTATACAAAAACAGACCTGTAAAATATGTTTCTTCTATGCAGTTTCTTCCTGCTAAATAGTGCCATTCACCACTCTAAGAGATGCTATTGACAAAAACTCAGCCACCCTTCCAGTTACTTTCGGGTTAATGTCAGACAGATAGAATCTGATATTTTCACTGTGCCATGATGTTAACTACCCCAAATGGGGGGCAGCACATGTTTGCGTAGCTGGTTGTACAATGGCCAGTAGAAAGGAATATGTTCTACAGAGTCTGGCACATTCAAAGAACATCTGCAATGTTTCTGGGGATGTTTAAATATCTGTCCTTGACAAAAGCTGAGGGGGAAATGTTTACTCAGGCTAACATAAAGGCCCTGCATTGGACTGGAATTATTAATTTTTAAATATGTGACCCTGTTATCTGTTGACATACACAAAATACCTTTAGAGCCCATTTGCAGCCCATTCCCCCCTTCTAAGAATTCTGGGCACTGTAGTATACTTGTTGTAGAGTTCAAATTTCCAGCAATACTGAACAAACTACAGTGCCCAGAATTCTTTGAAGGGGGGAATGGGCTTCAAAGGTGTAGTATGTATACAGTCTTTGTCACACCTATCTTTCATGAGACTGCATCCAATGTTATAGTTATTTATTCAGTAATCCTACATCTGACTTTGAAGAAATGGATATAAAATGCAGTAAACCTGAATGGACCACAATCAAAGGATGGAGGGACGGAAACAACTGTGTAGACAACCGGCAGCGTGGAGAGGAAGAGAATAAACAGCAGCATGGCCATGTAGAAGTTGTTGGATCGTGAGGCTTTGAAGACTCTCTCATGGGGAACATTGCAGCACATCACAGCCCAACACTGCAGGTACATGGACGTGTGGAGGCGGATGACGTTGATCGCCGGCAGGCATGGTGCATAAAACGAGCCCATCCTATGAACATTCAAGAAGCCATTTTCTCATAAAAATCTACAAAGGGGGTTCTATGGCAGTAACTCTTTAGCTTTTATATCCCTTTGCTTTCCCAGCCACAAACCCTTGTGGATTTGTCCCTCCCAACACTCTGCTAGTCCATATTGGTTCGTATTTGGAGATAGGTGCTTTCAAAACAGCCATGTTTATAAAGATTAAGTTAATATGGTTCTTCTTCTCTTATCACAGATACACAATAATAAACATGATAAGCCCCCCTGGGAAAATGCACACACACACACACACAACACAGTTCATCCTCCTCTGCTACTCTATTCCCCCAACCTGGTTGGATTGATCTATTACAGTATTATCATTTGTTACAGTTGCCAGATTGTTCGCATTGTTTCCTGAATCAAAGTGTATTTCATTTTGTCACAGTGTGATTGTTTAGCAATCCCTACAGGTAGTGCTTACTGGTATTTGCAAAAGCGTGAGATTAAACTATAGGGAGCTCATGTAGTTTTTCTCTGCTCTTGTTTTCTCTTCTGCCTGGTATAGAATGGTTTAAACTGAATTGGGATCTAGCAAAGATAAATGGAATTACACCAAACAAAAGAGAAGAAACATTATGACAATGTATGACCTTAATTTTGAGGTAACTAACATTTTTTTCCTAACATTTTATGCAAATTTCAGTTTGCATTGAAAGCTGATGTCATCAGTTTCTGGGAATGCATATGAAATCTGATGTTGGGGGGGGCACCTGTCCCCAAACTAATATTTGAATGAAATGGGGTGGGTAATATATTTGAAAAAATAATTTCTGGTATTTCATTATTCTCTGCCTTAATGTAATAGTTCAATATCATAGCTGGAAGGTCAAAACTACCGCATGTGTAAGATGCTGATGTGGAGCTATTCTGGGCAAACGTTGGGGCACAGAATTCTGCATTAGCTGCAATTTCAAAATCAACCTCAAGGGCAGCACACATAGAACACACTGCAGTAGTCCAGTCTAGAGGCTGCCAAGACCTGCACCATCGCTGTAGGTGGTGTACCAGTGGAAACTGGAAGAGAGCCCTCCTGGCCACTACAAACATCTACACCTCCAGTGACATGGATGGATCTAGGAGGAACTCTCTCAAGCATGTCTCTCCCATGTATCGGTCTCTACAGCCACAACAGGTGCTGTAACCTTCCAATAGTTTGACTTCACCCCCAAAGGCACATTCTTCCATTGTCTCCTGAGACAGGGATGCCAACCAACCACTCTCAAGCTGTGTTCCTGCTTCTTTATAATAGTTTATTTTATTCATAATTGAATTGTTGTTGTTGTTCAGTCGTTCAGTCATGTCCGACTCTTCGTGACCCCATGGACCAGAGCACTAATTGAATAGTTTATTAATTGAATAATTGAACTAATTGAATAGTTTATTCCTAAATTAATAACCGAATGCTGTAGCTGAAGGGTCAAACTGAATTTATTACAGCACAAATGTAGAAACATGTCTATCGTATAGCATTGAGCTCAGAGGGATTCACAGCACTGCTTGCCAATGGTGGAGTGTGAAGGCATGGATCTTTCTTGAAAGGTAAACACCAACTCCCACAGTCATGATTTGCCATGATATTTATATTTATAGCCTCCTGTGTTTTTGTCACATTGGAGGAGCCAAATGTAGGCGTAAGGAAGCAACACTGAATAAGAAACTAATAATGATTGCCCTGTATGTGCCCTGTATACTCCAAAAATCTGACAACAATAGCTGAATTTGTCACACCTGAATCCAACATGACTACCCATATGTCTTCAGAGAAGGACTCTTGATTGAGTCACTATTTGTTACTCTCAATTTATAACAGTTTATTTCACAGCGTCCAGGCATGATTTCAGTGAAGTCACACCACAGTAAAGCTGGTACAATGAAGTGGAGAATCAAGACCAGAGGTGACAAGTGTGATTTTCCACATTTATATCAGAGATTTGACAAGCAAAGCAGAATAATTCAGTCACATTGGCAAACCTTAACCTTAAGTAAAGCCACTTCCACAAGATCTCTTGTGCAGTACACTTACCAGATCATGCCTTGATTGAAGATCAGGCCCAACACATTTCCACTAATATCAAATTCTGAATATGAAGGCTGAAGGGAAAGCATAATTAATTCTCTTAGAGTTGCTACAATGCTTTAAAACAATGTGTAAAGTTTGCATATTGATCATTTTGCGTTAGGAAAGTTTTTCCTCAAGCAAATGAAGAAATCTGCAGAACCGGGGCAATAATATAATCTGAAACACATATGGAAAATAATATTTAAATGACACCTGACTGTAGAGTTTTTAATATAGAGTTCTAGGCCTGCATGGCACTATAACAGATGTAATAGAATCTAACATGTTGATTTTTAAACAATAAAATGAGTTTTAGGTTTTTTTTTAAAGTACAAAACAAGTAATAACCAGTGTTTCTTTCTGTTTCGGGTCATAGACATAGCTGTCAACTTTTCCCTTTTTTTTAAGGGAAATTCCCTTATTCCAAATAGGATTCCTCGCAAGAAAAGGGGAAAGTTGACAGCTATGGTCATAGATGTTGTCAGAAAGTTCAAGATCAGTCACAGAACTGTTCTCCCCCTTCTGCCTCTGAACCCCACACTAAACTGTACAAAAATAAAAGTTGAACTTCGTTGTGTATGCTTTGTTTCACTGAACCAAAATATGTAGCATAGGAAACAGTTTCTCTATTCTTCCCCAACCAGGTGCCTTCCAGGTGCCCTGGTGGACTACAACTCCCATGATCTCTCACCATTGGCTCTGCTGGCTGGGGCTGATGGAAGTTGTAGTCCAAAAGATCCACAGAAAACAAATTACATATGTGCCTCTAATTTAGGTTGAGATTTTATCTGTACAGTGGTACCTCGGGTTACAGCATAGCTGTCAACTTTCCCCCTTTTTTAAGGGAAATTCCCTTATTCCAAATAGGATTCCTCGCAAGAAAAGGGAAAAGTTGACAGCTATGGGTTACAGACGCTTCAGGTTACAGACTCCGCTAACTCAGAAATAGTACCTCGGGTTAAGAACTTTGCTTCGGGATGAGAATAGGAATCGTGCGGCGGCAGCGGGAGGCCCCATTAGCTAAAGTGGTGCTTCAGGTTAAGAACAGTTTCAGGTTAAGAACAGACCTCCAGAACAAATTAATTTCTTAACCCAAGGTACCACTGTATTCACAATGTGGGGCATTGTTATGGGGGCAGAAAGTGGGGCACAGCCTCCACATTATGGTCTGGACTCAACTAAGTACAGTGGTACCTTGGGTTATGAACAGCCTAGTTAATGAACATTTTGGATTATGACCACTTCAAACCCAGAAATGAGTGTTCCGGGTCGCGGGGTTTTTGATTTTTTTTTTATACGAACGGATGTTCGGGGGTGCACTTCCGTTTTG
Organism: Lacerta agilis; assembly: GCF_009819535.1. Classification (NCBI taxonomy): domain Eukaryota; kingdom Metazoa; phylum Chordata; class Lepidosauria; order Squamata; family Lacertidae; genus Lacerta; species Lacerta agilis. Next base: position 59,679,073 of record NC_046322.1, read on the forward strand.
TCGGCACAGCCTTCTGTCACTCAGCCTCCCTTCCCAGTTGAGAGATCCCTGCCCCCTCCTGCTTGCACGCAGCCAGGCTGAATAGTTGCTGGGCTCGGGGAAGGTGGAGGCAGCCTGGAAGCTGCGTCTTAGAGCCCCCGCACCACCAGAAGGCAGCCAGGTGCTCCCCAGCAAACCAACTGGAAATGAATCAAAATCACAAGAAAACATAAAACAACACTGACCCTGACCCTAACCCTAACTCTAATCCTTAACCTAACCCTAACCCAGTCCTAAAATTAACCCTAACCCTAACCCTAACCCAGAAATTGTCTTGTTAGATATTAAAATTCATGTGAAATTGCTGTTTTAGGGGTTGCTTTTCATCGTCTGGAACGGATTAATCTGTTTTCCATTACTTTATGCGGGGAAGCACGCCTTGGTTTAAGTACGCTTTGGTTTAAGAACGGACTTCTGGAACAGATTAAGTTTGTAAACCAAGGTACCACTGTAGTCCTGCAAGCAGAAAACGTCCGCTAGCACTATAGTGCTTTCTGCCCTCCCTCCTTCCCCCGATGCACCCCCAATTGGTTTGGGGGGTGTCAGAAGAGCTTCTAGAAGAGCACCAGGCAGAGGAGAGGGCAGATCATTCTCCCAGGAAAGCAGAAGTTCTGGCTCTGGTGGAGTGAGCTGCTTAGCACTACACTGAATTCCTCCCTTTAAAAACTTAAAGTTAAAATTAAAGAAGTGTGAGCCCTCCTTAATTTAGTTATAAACTTTTTGCTGGCACCGACTTCTATGTCTTTAACAGCTGCACTTAAAGCAGTTTTTTTTTAATTAACCAATGGACATTTTCCTGGCTTGCAGATGAGGTGCTGGGGGGGGGGGGACTCCATATGCTGAATCCCTGCTTGCCACACAGCTGTTGAAAACACAAGAGCCCAGCCAAAAAAGTGATTGTCTACATTATAAACCTAAAACGTCTGGCTGGCCTCAGATGCTCTGTGTTGGCAAACCAGCACAAAGCCCATCAGAATCCCCTGATACAAAACGCTCCCTTAATGGCAAGGTTAGAAAACTGGACAAGTCACAGTAATTAAATCTCAAATAAGACATCAATCAAACAATCAATGGTGCCAAATGGTTCATTTGGCACTATTAAAGAACAAATGCTTTGCTGCCAGGGGGGTGGGTGAGGGGGCCGGGCCTGCATGCCTCTGCCCCATCCTCACTTTGTGCCATTTTCTGCTCAGACCAAATGCCTAAAGAGAACTGTGTGGATACTTGCATTTTGAAGACCTGGCCATAGCTTGTTCCCTATCTTGTGACATTTTGGCTGGACTAGTAGTGGTACTACCCTATCATGTAATATTTTGTCCGCGGCATTCTTTTTAGATTTCAGACATATCCAAAATGTTTGCTGTTGTCACCACAGAATCCTGGACTTGGTGAACCTCAGTCTCATTCAGAATGACATCCCCCGAGGTCCTTTTCCTTATGAAAAATAAATCCAATGCAAAATCTTTCTTGGGAGTGGACCCTGTGCATGGAGCTCTTCAGGCAAAGATAAGATTGGCAAGGCGTTATCTGCATTACTTTTCTAATGATAGTTTATGGTAGTTTGTTCAAGCAGGCATATCCCATATATTCTCCATAAATTCAACAGTACAGTGTAGGACTGCTAGTATAGTATAGTATAACACAGCATAGTACAGTGGTCAAGTACAGGAACATTTACATTATATTATTATTATTATTATTATTATTAATTATTATTATTATTATTTCAGAAAGAATTCATTTTATAAAGGAGGAGCAAGAAGTCAAATACTTACAAAGCCATATTCCAAGTCCCAGCACCAGCAGTAATTGAAAAACCTGACAAAGACAGCTTTTAGGAAATCACCAATTAAAATTGTGATGTAGGTCGTCACAGTGTCAGAGACCGTCAGACGCACAAATTCCTGCAGAAACAATGTTTTCTTTTTTAGAAGCAAAGGGTTGGGTTGTTCTTTACTGGGAGCGTTTGGCAAACGCCAAGGAAGCAGCGCTGCTTATCCTCCTGCCATTCACTCCTGTTGTTTGAAACGGGCCATTGAAATAGTTTACAAGAAACTTAGCAGGACTCTTACATTGTGCACGCATGCTAAATGGGGAGCAGGATGCTGTCCTAAAGAGTTTTGTCAGCAGAATCATCTTGCCCATTGCCTCCCAGACACCTTTTGCCTCTCTGTAAAATTTCAGAACTACAGTGTTCAGAGCATTCCCTGGGTTCTTTGCCCACTTTTTCCAGAGGGGAAAGGATTTATTAAATGAATAGTCATGTGCAGGAAAAGAATTTCCAGGGGGGCAGCTGTGTTAGTCTGTTGCAGCAAAAACAACAGGCTTGTGCACTTTAACGGTGCCACAAAGCTCTTGGTTGCTTAGGCAGAAAGTGCAATCCATGGTTAGATAGAGACTGATTACACACTATACATTTTAATGCACATTTACATCATATTTCTCTCCCCCCATTGAATCCTGGGAACTGTAGCTTACACTCTCACAGAGCTACAATTCCCAGCACCCTTGACGAACCACAATTCCCAGTATTCCTTGGAACAAGCTTTAAATGTATGATGCATATTCCCACCTGTTTGCTTGTGATTGTTTGTTTATTTTTATTTTTTAATTACTAGCCACACTTTGCAAAAAGAATAATAATCCCTGGGTGGGGTACAGTAAGAATAACAATACAATAATAATTTTAAAAATTGAAAAATATAAAATACCAAATTCTGATACAGAAGCAAAAATGCACAGTCAGCCATCCTTGGCTAATTTTACTGTGTGAATATATCCAAATATGCTACCTAGCTCAGGCACACTATTAAATGGAATCCCTTTCATCATAGTGAAGACTTAAGTGGATGTTCCCAGTCATTCATTCTCAATCTGCTCTAAACAACTAGGAAAGAGGTACAGGTTTTGTTTCTCATATATTCATATCATATATTTCATGGTAAAAAGAGATTGATGCGTCCTGGGAGATGGCCCAGGCTGTGATATCATGGCTTGTTTAAGACCATGCAGTAAAGGTTGAGACGGAATTATAGACTAGACCTTCTCTGGCCAAACCCAATAATCCATCCATAGCAGGGCATGTCCCCATATACTGGGTTTCCCTTAAGTTTGTGGTTAGTGTTGCTGCCCCCTGACATTACTTCAATCACAGCTAAGGTAGATCAGGGATTTGGATGGAGGAGAATGCTTGTAACTCAAGTCAGGAAGACTTTCATGAGTCAGGGACTTAGAAATGCTGCCAAAACACTAGAGCAGTCTCGTTGCAGACCCCAAATTTCGAACCATAGAGCCCCTCCATTAGAGTGAGCTGTGATTTCCACACACACACACCCCAGGAGGAGGCTGATGCTCCCAGAAATATGGGTTCATCCACATCTATTTCTTGGGGCTGGGCTTGGAAAACAAAGCAACAAGATATCCTTCCTCCTTCTCTTGACATTTGTAAAGATTCCAGGCTGAAAGTTAAGTCTGTGAGGCCCAATTACTCCAGACAGAATGCATTAAGAATGAATAATCCTATGAGTATCAGCAAACAAGCATCGTTCAAAAAGCTTTGGGTGTTGTTGTTTCTTCCCAAATTGCTTTACCTGACCAACCATTGTTTCCCAGCATGGGCCTCTGGGGACATCCGCAAGGCTAACATGCGGAGGAGGGCCGGTGACGTTCTCAGGGAGGGTCCCGTTGTACAAGTTGGTTAGCCAAATTGTCATGTTCTGCCTCACAATCTTCTCTTCTTCCAGCTGGGAAAAGGGAGATGTTTTTCAATAGCACAAATCAAATTACACAGAGGCTGCAGCGAGGGGTAGGGGGGAATGCGGTAGCTACAGGCCTGGCTAGAAACCAGAGAGTCCAATGTTTAGATCATTATTAAAAAATTATAACACTTAATATGATAAAAATCTCTATGTGGTCTGCATAAAGACAATAAAAATATAACAACAGACAATAATATTTCATAAAAGTGAAATAAAATGGAACACAACTGTATATTGAAACAGTGTATAAAATATAATTAAAAACTAAGAGTCAGATTCCAGGAATGGCTGGGTAAACACAGAGGTCTTTAAGAAGTATTTCAAAGTCATTGCTGACGCCGCCTCACAAATCACCTAAGGGAGGGCATTCCTGGGAAGAACCACTTCCATGCTGTTGCCAGGAACAGCCAGGGCAATTCACTGGTTCTGGAATGACCAACTAGATCTCCTTGGAAGGCATTAAAGATTGGCTTGGTCTTGACCGGAGGAGACAAACAGCTAGATATCCTGGTCCCATGTCGTTTAGGGCCTTCGGCTCAGTAGCTAATTAGTATCAATCATTAGGGGTCATTTCTCCAATGAACCCAGTAGGAGGCCTTAAGCAAGCCACTTTTGCTTAGACTGACTTATGACTGAAATAACAGTATTCACCACAACCAATGTAAGAACCAATGAAATAATGTGCGTGAAGCATCAACACCAAGGTGGTCCAGCCCGCAATACCATTTTTGGCATCCCTAGGCCAAATACTTTAGAGGAAGGTGCGGAGGTGATTTTCACCAACTGAGCCTTGCCTGTCCTGCTCCCAGTTCCCTGAAAACGGTGGGAGACCCTCCAGGACAGTGGGGGCAGGTGAACCAGCAAAACCCACCACTCCTTTCCTCCCGTGAGTTTTGGCCCCTTAAACTACACCAGAAGCAGTTTAGTCATGCTGGCCACATGACCCGGAAAGCTGTCTGCAGACAAATGCCAGCTTCCTCAGCCCAAAAAGCAAGATGAGCACCACACCCCATAGTTGCCTTTGTCTGGAGTTAACTGTCCAGTGGTCCTTTACCTTTACTGGCAGAAGGGATGCTCTGAATCAAACTCCATGTCCCCAAGCCAGCTAAAGTTAGGTAAAGGTAAAGGGACCCCTGATCATTAGGTCCAGTCGCGGATGACTCTGGGGTTGCGGCGCTCATCTCGCTTTACTGGCCGAGGGAACAGGCATACAGCTACTGGGTCATGTGGCCAGCTGACTAAGCCGCTTCTGGCAAACCAGAGCAGCACACGGAAACTCCATTTACCTTCCTGCCGGAGCAGTACCTATTTATCTACTTGCACTTTGATGTCCTTTCGTACTGCTAGGTTGGCAGGAGCTGGGACTGAGGAACAGGAGCTCATCCCGTCATGGGGATTTGAACCGCCAACCTTCCGATCGGCAAGCCCTAGGCTCAGTGGTTTAGACCACAGCGCCATTAGTCATGGTTAATTCCAAGAGAAGCTCACTTGTTCTCTTGGTTTCCATTGAACTTATTTGTAACTAACTTAGCTGGACTGGAAAACAGAAGTATATCTTTGTAACCTTCTGGAGCTCAAGACTTCAAACTTGAACCTTCTAGAAAACTGCAAATAAACAGGACATGTAAAAATTAGTCAACTCGCCTTGAGATTGATTTCATCCATGAGAGCAATAATAAATGTGTACAGGTTGCCCAGGAAGAGAGCAAAGATGCGCCCCAGCTGCCACCGGAGGGCTATTCGAGGGTGATAGTTTTCCAGAGCACTGATGACATCAAATACAGTGGGACAGAACATTCCCAGGAGGGACATAACCATGTTTACCTGGAGAGGGAGGGGAGAAATAAGTTTAAAAGGTTTGCCCATGCTCTAGTAGTAGCAGTTTTAGTACATAGGCAGCCAACATGGGGCCCTTCAGCACTGATGTTTTGCATCAGTTCTCCAACTCCCATCAGCTGCAGCCAGCAGAGTCCATGGGCAGACATGATGGGAGCTCCAGTCCACAACCGGAGAGGCATCGCTTTAGTACACCTAGTATACAAAGAAAGTGGATCACCAAACCTTGTTTTTGTTTTAAAGTAGATTTAAAAGCTTCTTACATCATTTCCCATTTTTTGCGATGTAATTCTCCATACAAACAATGTTTACAAAGATGCATAACATCAGAGCAAAATGTGCATAAAAATGAACATATTAGTGGAAATAACATACAAAAATGCACTAAGAGAAATTCTTTGCAAAAATCTGTACATTAGTCAAAACCACATATTCAGTGAAATTTGCAGTAAAAAAAAAAAATTCATGATGATTAAAAAATCTGCAAATGCTGCAGTAGATTACAGAATTGAATTTAAGACGGGAGAATGAGAAACTGAGCAAATTGAAATTGACAGATCCTGGCATCCTTGGTCTGCACAGAACAAGAAATGGGACAGTATGTGTGTCCACATACTTCTATTCTTTTCAGCACCGGCTAAAGACCTTTTATTTTCCAAGGCTTTTTAGATGTGCACTCACTGATTTTTGGAATTTTAGATCTGCTGTTAGTAATACTGTGTGCCTGCTGCCACACACATACACATATAATTTGCTTTTTTATTGATTTATTGATAGTTATTATATTTTTATGTCTTGTTGTTGTAAGTGCCCCAGAGTGGTATAAAAACAGTGTAAGTAAATAAAAGAATCTGATTGTGTAGCAGTGAAACAATAAATTAATAAATGCATTCATTCCATTCATCAGACCTCTAGTTCCTAGTAGCAACAAACTAGTAACAAGAAAATGCAGCTGAGATAATGATTAACTGCCATCAAAGAGTGGCATCAAACTGCTTTTGCCATCAAAGAGTGGCATCAAACTGTTTTTGAATTTGCCATCAAAGAGTGGCATCAAACTGCTTTTGAATTATGGTGCTGGAGGAGACTCTTGAGAGTCCCATGGACTGCAAGAAGATCAAACCTATCCATTCTCAAGGAAATCGGCCCTGAGTGCTCACTAGAAGGACAGATCCTGAAGTTGAGGCTCCAGTACTTTGGCCACCTCATGAGAAGAGAAGACTCCTTAGAAAAGACCCTGATGTTGGGAAAGATTGAGGGCACAAGGAGAAGGGGACGACAGAGGATGAGATGGTTGGACAGTGTTCTCGAAGCTACTAACATGAGTTTGGCCAAACTGCGAGAGGCAGTGAAGGATAGGCGTGCCTGGCGTGCTCTGGTCCATGGGGTCACGAAGAGTCGGACACGACTGAACGACTGAACAACAACAAAGAGTAACCTTTAGCACCAGATTGTGAAGCCTGCAAAATTACTGTCTATAAAGCAGCTGCCCTTCCCTAGCTTCTGTGCAGTATTATGATTTTCAGCAAACAAGGCTGAGATTACAGCCAAATCTAAACTCTAGTGTTGAGCATTCCCTGGCATGACAGCGCCATAAAGAATATTTAATCTTGACTGCTTGCCATTAAAATTATACTTTCATTAAGAATTAACAGTTTAGTGCATATAAATCATGGTTTGGCTACCCATTGTTTGTGGCATGATGGCAGTCTAACATCTTCGCTGCAGAGAGCAACAATAAAAGTTTTCTTTCATGGAAACATATTTTCGTTTTTATATAATTAGCTGAACAATCAGATGAATGGGCTATTTTGTTATTTATTGCACTTGCAAAATTTACTATTGAGTTCAAAATGATGTTGCTGAATAACTCAGGATGTCAGCTATACATTTCGTAACAAATTGAAAAATCCTGCCGCATTATCTGAATTTGCTGCAATTTTATTTTTTTATTGTTATTTTTAAGCATTTACATCCTATGTTAAATTTTTAAATAAACCATGGCAGCTTACAATAAAACACCTAATACAAACAATACCCTTAATTTTTAAAAAAATTGCTAAAATTAGAAGATGGGGATTTCAACTGAACATTAGGAAGAGCATCCTGATGGTATAAGCTGTTTAGCAGTGGGGCAGATTTCATTGGGAGACAATGGACTGTCCTTCGTTAGAAGTTTCAATCAGAGGCTGGATAACCACCTATCAGGGAGCTGTAGCAGTCAAATTTCCTGAATTGGCAGGGTGTTGGGAGTTGGGCCACATGACCTTTGGCGTCACTTCCAATTCTTTTTTTTTAAGTTAAATAAATCTTTATTGAGAATTGTAACATTCATACATTAAAAACAATACACAACAAAACAAACATCACACACACATAATACATCAAAAAGAAATTTAAACAAAACAAATCATACATATTCATTCATTCAATCATGCTATCTATTAATAAAATATCAAAATTCACTACTTAAATAAATAAATCATAACCGATCCGAGTTAATCATAAATCATAATACCTAGTTGTAAACTTGACTTAGGCTTCTGCCTGCCCTCCTCCCGGGTTGCTTAATTTACTCGTTACTGTGTTTTCCAATCATTTAACCAAAATTCATATGAATTTATCGACTTTTTGTCTTTCCTTCCCTTTTTTACCAATACAGAATGTTAGAAATGGATCCAAGTTTTTATATTCGGGCACTGGTTTTTCATATATATTCCAAATTTCTCCCATCTTTGATTAAATTTTTGATTACTACCACCTCTTATCACTTCTGTTAATTTTGCCAAATCCAGGAAGCTAAATAATTTTTCTTGCCATTCCTGTATACTAGGTACTTCTTGTGTCTTCCAGTAAGATGCAGTCAAAATTCTTGCAGCCGCTACTGCATACAGAAACAAATTTCCATCTTCCTTTTTTACTCCATCATCTAATATACCTATTAAAAAGGCTTCCGGATTTCTTTTAATGTTATATTTCAAAATCTTCTTAATTTCCTCAAAAAATTGTGTCCAATTTTTTTTAATTTTACCACAGTGCCACCACATATGAATGAACGTCCCTGTTTCTTTCCTACATCTCCAACATAAATTATCTTTGGTTTTATACATCTTATGGATTTTAACAGGTGTAAGGTACCATTTATAAAACATCTTGATCATGTTTTCTTTTATTCCCTCTGAAGCTGTGAACCTCCACCCTTCCTTCCAGAGTTTTTCCCACGATTTTAACTGTATGGTCTTCCCTAAATCCATTGCCCAATTAATCATTGTCTCTTTTACCATTTCGTCTTTGACTTCCCACTCGAGCAGAACATTATACATTTTAGAGATTATTTTATTATCGCTTTTTAGTAGGTGTGTTTCCAATAAAGAGGGTTCGTTTAAAAAGCCTTTTTGCCTCATATCCTTATTAAACTTACTATGTACCTGATGGTACTGTATCCATCCTGTTAGATTATGTTTAATATCTTCATATTTCTTCAGTTTAAGTATCCCTTCTCTCTCTTCCAATAAATCATTATATTTCCCCCAGCTTCTTTCCATATTTACCTTCTTTACGGTGATAATTTCAATAGGCGACAGCCATTTAGGTGTTTTTGGCTCTAAGAGGTTCTTATGTTTATCCCAGACCCTCAACAGAGATCTTTTAATAATGTGTGCATTAAATCCTTTATGGGCTTTTGATTTGTCTTCCACCATGTAAGCATGCCATCCAAATTTATTTTCGATTCCCTCCAGGTCTAATAATTCTAAATTTTCTAAAGTAATCCAATCTTTTAACCATAAAAAACAGACCGCATCATAATATAGATTTAAATCCGGTAAGGCTAATCCTCCCCTATTTTTTATGTCAATTAATAATTTGTATTTAATCCTAGCTGGTTTACTATTCCAAATAAATTTCGTTAAATCCTTCCTCCATTGTTTAAATTGTTCTGACCCTGTTGACAAAATTGGTAACATCCGGAATAAATATAACATTTTTGGGAGTATATTCATTTTGATGGCTGCTATTTTCCCCAATAATGATAGATTTAATCTATGCCAGATATCCAAATCCTTCTTAACCTCCTCCCATTTACTTATATAGTTATCTTTGAATAGATTATTGGTATTATTGGAGATCCAAATACCTAGGTATTGGCTTTTTAAACTACTTCTAATCCCACCTTTTCCTGTAATTTCTCAATTTCCTCTCCTGTTAAATTTTTGGTTAACATATTTGTTTTATTCCTGTTCAAGTCTAATCCCGCCAATTTTCCAAATTCCATAATTCTGGTTAGAGCTAGAGGGATACTTTCTAATGGTTTCTCCACAGTTATTATGATATCATCGGCGAAAGCTTTGGTTTTATATATATTTTTACCGATTTTAATTCCTTTAATATCATCATCTTTTCTTAGATTTTCCAATAGAAATTCAAGTACCAAAATAAATAGAAGGGGGGATAACGGGCATCCCTGTCTGGTGCCCCTTTGAATTTTTAACTCCTCAGAAATTTCACCATTAATTATCAGTTTTGCTCTTTGCGTTTTATAAATTGAATCTATTCCATTATATATTTTCTTCCCAAATCCCAATACTGTTAGACTTTCTTTAAGAAAGGCCCAAGACACTTTGTCGAACGCTTTCTCTGCGTCAAGTAAGAGAAACGCCACTTTTTTATCAATTTTCATATTCAAATATTCTAAGATGTTTATCACGTTTCTTATATTGCTATGGATGTGTCTGTTTGGTAAAAATCCTGCCTGGTCTTTATTTATTAATTTCCCCAGCACCCCTTTCAGCCTACTGGCTATAATCCCCGCAAACAGTTTATAATCACTATTTAGCAGAGAGATTGGTCTAAAATTTTGGACTTGGCAATTATCTGTGCCTTGCTTGGGGATCATTGAAATGTAAGCCTCCTCCCATGATTTAGGGATGGTCCCTCCATCACCAATTTTATTCATTAATAACTTTAGAGGCTCTGCTAATAATTTTCTAAACTTTTTATAATAAATAGCAGGCAGCCCATCCGTGCCAGGTGATTTCCCTATTTTGGCTTTTTTAATCGCTCCTTGTATTTCCATTAATGTAATCGGCTCTTCGAGTCGCTTTTTACTTTCCTCATCGATCTTCAATAGATTCGTCTTTTTTAGGTAATTTCCTATATCCAATTTGCTATAACTTTCTGATGTATATAGTTTGGCATAAAATTTCACAAAGGAATTGGAGATTTCTTTAGGATCACCAATTACTTTACCATTCTCTATTAGTTTATCAATAACTCTCTCTCTCTCTTTTTTTTTAACTGCCAGGCTAAATACTTTCCTGCCTTATTTGAATATTCAAAACTTTTTTGTCGTAGGTACCTTATTTTATTTTCAATTTCATTATCAATAATACTTGAGATTTGGGTTTGTAATAATTTTATATTCTTCTTCAATTCCTCCTTCTTTTGCATTTTGGCTTTCCCTAATTCAATTTCTAATTTCCTTACCTCCTTAAGAAGGTTATCTAATTTTTTCGCCTTTTCTTTTTTATTCCAGCTATTTTGGCTTATAAAGAAACCCCTAATCACCACTTTCCCAGCGTCCCACACCGTTTCTATATTTGTTTCCTGATTTAAATTGTTTTCAAAATATTCTTTCAATACCTGTTCTGCTTTGTTTACTACCCTCTCATCCTCTAATAAAATCTCATTTAGTTTCCATCTTTTGATTCCACTCTTTTTACCTACTAATTCCATCATAACTGGGCTATGGTCAGAGATAATTTTAGGTAATATTTCTGTTTTTTACACCTTAGTAGTAACTCTTTAGATGTCCAAATCGAATCAATCCTGCTTTCAGAATCTTTTGCATGTGAATAAAATGTATATTGTTTTTGGGAGGGGTGTCTACATCTCCAGACATCTTGTAAGTCAAATTTATCTGCTAATTGAAAGAAGGCTTTGGGTAGCCTTCCTTCATTAGATCCTGCTTTATTACTGTTTTTATCCAAATCTGGTGAAATTATTCCATTCATATCCCCCAATAAAATAATTTTTTGATCACAAAATTCTAATAATACTTTTTCCAATTTCTGGTAAAATTCAGCCTTTTTTCCATTTGGGGCATAAATTCCCACTATAATAATATTTTCCATTTTCCCCTGGATTTTAATTGCTATAATTCTGCCTTCATTGTCTTTGTAAATTTGTTCCGATTTTAATTTAGGATTCGCATATATCACCACCCCTCTTTTTTTTACGGAGTCTGAAGATATAAACTCCTCTCCCAGTCTTTTATTAACCAATAATCTGCGATGCTTTCTTGTAACGTGTGTCTCTTGGAGACAAATAATATCCATTCTTTTCTTTCTCAACACATGCTCTACCCTGTTTCTTTTGGTCTTATTATTTAATCCATTAATATTCCAAGTGATGATTTTCAGATCCATTTTGCTCTAATCTTATCAAATTTATTTTTCAATCTTTAATTCCCCCAACAAGGGCAGATATCATAACAAGTATTACAACAATGAAAAATATAACTCAAATTAACACAGTTAAAAACACTTATCTCCTATTAAGGCATTAGTTGGCAGGTGAACTAGTTGAAAGAAAGGATTTTGATTTTAATTATGTTCCTTTCTCACTTTCCTCAGCGTCTGACTCTTCTTTATCCCCTTTTTTTCCTAGGACACTCCCCCCCAAATGCTTTTCATACTTCCTCCAAAATTTCTCTATCTCAAATTCCGATGTCAATTTCTTCCTGCTTTGTTTGTAAGTAAATGAAATCCCTTCTGGGAACTCCCATTTAAAGAGGATATTATTTCTTTTAAGGACTTCAGTCAATGGTTTATATTTGGACCTCTTTCTCAACAAACGCGGAGGAACCTCTCTCATTATAATGATTTCCTTGCCCTCAATTCGAGGTTTTTCTTGCTTCTTATGTTGCATAATTTTATCTCTTAGGATTCTTGAATTAAGGAATAGCAGACAGTCTCCAGGCCAACTGCCATTTCTTGCTTGTTTAGATCTTAGTCTAAAGGCTCTGTCTATGCATATTGAGACGTCTTCTTCTTTTAATTGCATCCATTCTGCTATTCCTTTGATTAACGTGATTTCTACGTTTTCGTCCTGGTACTCCTTAAGACCCCTGACTCTCAAGGTCAGATCATTCTGCCTTAACTCTTGCATTGCCAGAGAATCCCAGATAGCTTCCTGGGTCTCCCTGATTTTCATCATCTCCTCCTTCGTACTTTCATAGTTTTTCTTATAGTCCTTACAGTCCTCCACATGTTTTTTCAAAGTTTCTTCCTGCTTGTTTAATCTAGATGTCATAGTTTGGGATTCCTTCTCCATTTCCTTATTCTTCCCAGATAGTTCTGTAAATTCTTATGACAATGAAATATTTTCTAGAACATCACTCCTGTGATGCAGGCTGAGCTGTGGATGCCTCATACCATTCATATTGGTTGGAGGAGAGCTTGCTAAAATGCAGGAACTGCATCCAGTGTCATAGTGACCCTCTGAGAAGCAGCAGAGATTACCCTGAGAAGCAGCTAAGAGGAGAAGAAACCCACCTGAATCTGCAAGGGTGGTCATCCCAAACTGGAGCCTTTTGGTTCCTCTAACTGAGACCTCTAGAGAAAAACCCCCCACGCAGATACTTCTGAGGGACCAGCCCTTTCTATACCAGGGGTATGTCCACTTGTCAGTGAACATGAGACACAAAACTGGAGCTGTCTTGGTTCCAGATGAGTACAGGCCTGAATTAAAGCTGCCCACCTGTGGGTTCCCTCTGTGGTCAGGACAGGGGCCCCAAGAGTCATGAACTTCCCTAAGTTGTGCATGCAGGCAACATTTGGGGCAGCGCAGCACTTCAAAAGTCCATCAGGGCTTTTCCACAGCTGCCTTTTAGTGTCCAGGACAAAAGGGCAGCACTTTAAACCACATAGAAAAACATACTGTTTTTCAGTAATGGTAACAGAAATCCCAAAACTAAGTAGATGTTTTGGCTCAGCTGTTAGGGCATCTTATTGCCCTTTTATATTCCTAATGCAACCGATCAATGATATACAGATTTCCACAGACTTGTAACTGGGAATACATTTTCTCGCAAAGCAAGAGTCTGTTGTTTCAAAAGCAATCCCTAGCACCACCCTATGAAGCAAAATGATTTGCCATAGCCTCAGTGTGTCTGCAATCAGAATTCAATATTTGGCTGGCATCCATCGTGTCTTTCTGTTGTTCAAACTGAAACACCTCCTGCTGAAAACCAGCAAACAAATAATACTGCTAAGTAATTATGGAGATTTCTCCCCCTTAGATGTGCTGAGAACTTTGGCATCAACATCATTGCTAATGATATTTTAAACCTGATTTTCCATCTCAACTTCACTGCGTGAACTGTTTGGTAACACCAATAAAATCAATGTCATCACATCATTGCAAAACCTTTCTATGTAGTCTGATAGAGATCATTATGGGTCTCTTTCAAATGAAATGGCAGCTTTATTTTTTATATACAATATATTAGATTGTACCTGATTATGTCATACTCAGAGTATGCCTACTGAAATCAGTGGACTTCAGTTAGTCAACTAGCTCAAGCCCATTGATTGCAATGAGTCAATTCTGAGTATGAGCTAGTCAGGTATAGCTCTTTATGTCTTAACATAGAATCCATTCTGCAAGTCTTATTTCATTTTCTGATTTATTTCAAAAGAACGTGATTTACAATATTTTTTTAAACTTGTCAGCTATTTTATGACGTGCAACCTAGGCTTTCATGACCATTTTGATACAAGAAGCAATATGTATCTTAATCTTTTTTATTTGCTATCATATATCCACTTTAAGAAAGCTATGCACTGTTAGTATCCTTGTGGACTTTGTCAGGCTTCTTGTTCAGCTGTATGGGCATTTCAAGCTACATCAACTACGTAATGCAGTTCCTTAAGGCTGAATCTGCAGTCCCCTTGTCCTCTATTCAGACAAGCTGACTGTGTTTCCTGTTACACTACAGGAATGATGTCAGACTAATATACAAAGTAAAACATGTAACAATGGGAAACGGAGAAGCGAAGAGGAAGAGAACGTAAGTCTAACACTGTAAGGAAATCCGACTGAATGGAAGCTATCAGACCAAAAGTGATATACTGTAGTCGGAAATCGTTTCTTCTTCTTATTTGCAAGGTAAGAAGAACAAAAGAGCGTCAACCGTTTTAATCCTAGCAGATGTTGCTCTGGTGCTGTAATGATGGCAGGCCAGTTAAAGAGTGAGTAGATGCAATACTGGCCAGGATCCAAAAGGGCTTGCATTTGCCCATTAAGTGAATAGGATGTTTTTGTAAAGAGCAAACCCTATGTGATGCCACATCATAAACTCCCTCAAGATTTAAGATTCTGTTTTTTATGTGTGTTTTTATTTATTGCATAGCTCAAGTTTTTATTTTTATGTTCATGTGTTTCTATTAGGTACCACCTGTACTTGGTTGCCTTATTCATAAATCTGAATATTTCACAATCACATAAACTGCTTTTGCCATCCATTATGGGAGGGAGGGAGATAGAAAGCACAATGCAATTTCCGTACAAAGTGAGAGAGAAGAGGGTAGGAGATGGGGGAGAGAAAGAGATAGCAGAAAAGGGGAGGAGGAAGAAAAGGCGGTGACAGCCAGCCCGATCATTAGGCAGAGTGAGGCGACTGTCTGAAGCAGCAGATGCTGTGAGACGCAAAGTGATGGCAAGATACTGGAGGACAGAGTTGGATTTGCTCTGCACACCAAAGCCAGTTTGCTGCTTTATAGTGGAGGAGAATATGCTGTCTGGTGTTGACACAAGGTTCAACTGCCAGTATGGCTACTTTTTGAATGTGGAAGTGGGAGCGGCTTTCATCTTGTACTCCTCCTCAAGCAGCAAAATGGTGGTGCTGAGTGATAGAAGAGAGAGAGAAAAAAGCCTCCCTAACCACTGTTGTGGCCCACCACTAGCATGCAGCCCAGAGTCCAGATGACTCCTGAGGGAATGTGGCTCCCAACAAGGGGGGCAGGCTCCCTCACCCCTGCCCTACGTCACCCTGCTCAGTAAAGACAACCCAGGCCTTCTAATACATCTGTTTTACAAAAAAACAAAACATGCTGATACGAACTTCATTCCTCTCCCACCAGCCATAGTTTTCAAGGCCTTCCAAAGCAAATTGTTGGGATCGCCTCACAACAAAGTAGATGAGGTAGCCACTCCCAGCTAGTGTGCAAAAGGCAAAGAAATTAGCGAGAACCCTCAGGAATCGGGTCAAGTGGACATTCTCTTCCTTCCGGCTCTCTTGCTCCTCCACAATCGCTTCCTGTATTTATTAGAAACAAACAAGAAAAACATTCATCAGTATTCATGATACCAAGAAATATAATAGCATTCACCTAAATTAGCCATCGCCGACCTGGTGCCTGGACTAAACTCTCATCAACCCCAGCCAGCAGAACTGTTCAAACCATCTGGAGGTCAACAGGTTGTCCATGAATGCAGACTATTTGAAGATCCATCTCTGCCAGTATAAACCTGACCACTCACTCCATTCATAAGGGTCATGGCCTTCCTCCGTGTCCTTTATCCTTCAGAGGCTGGCTGGCAACAGGGAGTCATGGCTGGGGTAGGAAAGATAGGGATAAATCTCCCCTCCAAGATTGCTGCAATCCACATAGTAATTGGTGTCTCACACGGCTAAAATTATTTTTTTTAAAAAAAACAAGAGATGTGGCCACTTTACACATTATGCATAACATGTTGTTTGACCCTGATGTGTGGCTAACAGCAGCAAGGTGTTTAATGAGATATGTAAGCAAAGAAACTTGCAACCAACTATATTGTGGCACAACTAAAGTGGGCTGAAAGCCAAGCAGCTCAGGCGTCTGTGTTTGCTAGTTCAGTGGTCAGCTTCCACAGCTGCAGGAATATGCCAGGTCTTCTTTTTCCAGGACTCTTCCTGCAGAATCAGTGTGTAGTAAGAATCCAAGAACCACCTTTGTTTACAGGCTGTTGACAAGGATCTTCTCGTTCAACAGGCCTCATAGACTTGTTCCAAGGCCTTTCCGTCTCTTTTCCCTCCTTTTTTTCAGGAAGCCAACCTCCCTCCCTAGGTCAGAGATGCAGCAATCTACCCCAGTATTGTCTACACTGACAGCAGCTCTCCCAGGTTTCAGGCAGGAGACATTTCCAGCCCTATCTGGAGATGCCAGGGATTGAAAGTGGTTCTTTCTGAGTGCAAAGACTATATGAACCTCAGTGACATTCATAACTGAGATCAGACTTTATACATTACCTTAAAGCTAGTTGTTATTGATGCAAATTTGTTATCTGCTGTTTCAGGATTGCCAATCAAGTAATCCCAGCTCGTGAACATTTTCCAGCTGAAGTTAAAACTGTTATCATCTCCACCACCATCGTCATGGGCATTCTTTGCCATTCTGAAAGGGGGGGGGAGTATTTTTTAACATGCTAAAAATGTAATGGGTTGGGCCTAGAGTTGCTCCTCCCCCATCACCAATGGGTCTGGGATTCAGCAAAGTCATTCCAATGGAAGAAACCCCCCACTCCCAGCGCCAGTGCTACCTCCCACACTGTTCAGGAAGATGCTGAGCCCCCCACCAGAGTGGCGTTTCAGAGGGCTGCAAGGGAAAGGAGAGCTCCGTGAGAATAGTGCCTCATGGTTCACAATATACAGGTGCTCCTTTAAGAAACTGAGGAAGTATAATTTACAATTTTACAAACATACATCACAACATTAAAAAGAAGTTTAAATTGCATAATCTGCAGGTTAAACAATTATTAGTTGCAATCCAATGCTCATTTTCTGGAGAGTGATCCACACTGAATAAAGTGGGACCTACTTCTCTATTAAGGAACTTAGGAATCTGATTTACATCAGAGTGAGCACTGGCAAAGGTCTTTCTCATCACCTGCTACCTGATCCACTTAACTGGAGTTGCAAGGGCTGTGGGACTTTTTGCATGCAAAGCAGAGTCTCTTCCACTGAACTATGGTCCCTCTGGGATTCACTAGACCGAACAGCATGGCTTGTGGCCCTTCTCTGTGTTTGTTTGCAACAGCAAGCAGCGTTATTGTTCAGACATCATTGAAATTCACTGAAATGGTGGAGGAGGAAATGGTCCTCCCACATGTGACATGTTGCTTTGCCATAGTGAGGGGTCCTCCAGACGGGTGTATTTTTCTGGGTGTATTCTGCAACATGTTCTTATTAGTTGTTCTGCCATGCTTCCCCAATGCTATAGCACACTGCTGCTGTCCAGAGGGGAAATAGCACAACAAAAGTGGGACAGAAAACAAAACAAACCTGAGAGCATTTATGAAAAGTTAATTTTAGCAGGAGGTTACTGGATATGTGCTGACTCAGAGTGAAGCTGTATGGCCCCCCATGGATGGAATTGAAAGCATATGACTGCCCACAGAGCACCATGAACACAAATAATCAATAATGCACAATAAAAAGGATGACTGAGGGGCCCTTAAGACCAGCAGGTAACTCGGTCAAAGAGCTAAAAAATGGACTGGTGGGAATGTTGATGGCTGACTTGTACTTTGATGGTTTATGTAAATGTCATACCAATTTCATTCTCCCTTTTCTCTCCTCAGTTGTTATGTCTTTCCAGGTACTACCAGAAAAAAGAGCCAAGCAAACAAAAAGCTCACAGTTACAGTTGGATTTTGCACTTATCATATTGTTTTCTGTGAAATCATCAACAAACCAAAGAATATAAGAGGATTTGCTCTTAAGGTTACCTAAATATAGATCAAGATTATCTCGTGGCCAGATGGAAATTTAACACATGCAGTGCATGTTCACCCCAGGGTGTTCCTTTTGTTTTGCCTCCAGGGATTGTGCTGCAAGGATTTTTGGGTGGTGGGGAGAACCCCACTGGGTGGCTGGCAGCTACTCAGCTGTAATTCCCTGAGAGGATTCAGTAGGGAGATTTTTCACAAATACAGTATCAAAGAAATATTTTTAATGGCTCCCTCTTAACTGGGTTAAAACAAATGGTAACTTTTGAAGTGAAATCTTTTGTACCTTAATCAAGCACACTCTGGAAGTGAAGAGACTAAAATAAATGCTTTTTTCACAGGGTTTAGAACAGGGGGTGGGCAACATTTTTCAGTCCAAAGGCAGCATTCTCTTGTGGGAAGCTTCCGCAAGCGCAGACTAGTGGTAGTTGGGTTAGAGACAAAGGAGAATGGAGTAACTGGTCTGATTCTCACATTGCACAGTGGGCTGTATCCTGGCCATGGAGACCATGGAACAAAGAGGAATCTGCCAAAAGGCAGATTTAGGACAGCACAACTGGTTCTGCTGCACTGCTCAGTCTCAGTGACATCCTTTAATAATTACCAATCAGCTACACTGACTGACCTTCCCTCGCCCTACCAGGAGGTGCCAGGACCCTTAGCATGCAAAAGATGGGCTCCTTTGTTATATCTCTTCTTCTTACCATCCCTGAAGTGAACATGGAAACCTGCACCTGCAGCTTTATATCATTACAGCTGATATATTTAAACATTCAGGGAAGGTGTCCTAGCCTGGGGCACTGAGTGCAGCAGGAGGCTGGTGCAAAGAAAGGAGAGGGCCAGCCAACCCAAGGCGTTTTGCTGCCTGAGGCAAAGGGCAAGATGGCACCCTGCCCCTATTCCATATACAAAAGCTAACCAGATAGGTATTAGAGTCTTAGTTTAACACTGGTAAAGGAATGATATCTTATCAAAGGGCTTGAGAGCAGCTGGCTAATTTAGGGAATGCAGGGCAGTCTGCATGGCACACAGCAAAGTCCCCTCCCTGTCCCTCAGCATCACCT
Source organism: Lacerta agilis (assembly GCF_009819535.1). Classification (NCBI taxonomy): domain Eukaryota; kingdom Metazoa; phylum Chordata; class Lepidosauria; order Squamata; family Lacertidae; genus Lacerta; species Lacerta agilis. Next base: position 59,698,538 of record NC_046322.1, read on the forward strand.
ATGGTTGGGCTGGCTCTGAAACAGGAAGGCAATGGTGGAGCCAAGCTCTGTGTGCGATTCTCAAAGAGAAAGCACCAGCAAAGATAAGGCTTTCAAGGCATTTTTATGCCCGTTGCTACTGACTGTGCACAGTTAGTAACAATGGCCACAAAAACCTTTTACAATTTATTATGAACAACCATTTACAATTCACAGAGGCATTCCTAACCGTTTGTTCCTGTTCTCTTCTCCCCATCTCAAGCCGCAAGGCCAGATAAGGAAGAATGATGGTGATTTCTGGATGTTACTTAGCACTATGCTAGATGGAACACTTTACCAAAAAAAGAGAGAAAAGTTGGCTACTCCCTTTGTTACACATTTGTTTCACACATCTTAGCTGTACAGAAAATGTGATGCTATTTTAGTTTAGGACACCTCTGCCAGACTGTGTAATTTGTTCCAAAGTGAGTAATAAAATAAACATGTGCTGTAAAATGTTAAATAACAGAGAAGTAGTTCAGGATTTCCTGCTCACCTTCTGCCCGCACCCCAAACCCTACATTCATCAATCCTACTGTTGAAGGTGCTGCACCAGGGATTCAATACAATGAAATTCAAGAGAAACATCCTTTCCCTCCCCACACCCCAACCTTCCATTTTAGATTGCCATACAGCAACTAGACTTAAGCTGATAATGGGAAATGGATTAATTTGAATTTGAATTTTTAGAGATTTGGTGGGATCTGTACTAAGAGGGGGGCAGGATGGAAAGGGCAGGATGATTTTGTGCATTTAGCTTTTCAGTAAGTGCTAAATGCCAAGAGCAGCAAGAGAGACAAGAAGGACAGCGTCTGAGTGGTTAGTGTATGGGACTAGGGGTTGGAGAGTCTCTGCTCAAATCTCCACTCAACTATGCAGATTATGGGCAGCCTTGAAACTAGTCCCAATTTCCCAAGCTAACCTACCTCACAAGGTTTTGTGAAACAAGGTAAGGACAATCAGCAGCTGTCTTGAGCATCTTGGAAGACAAGCAGGTATGAATTGCAATAAATACTAAATAGAAATACGGATCAGTCTGTGGAATATATATCCCATCCTTTATTTCATATACGTCAGAAAAACTTACGTGCGGATGACAACCATGAAACTGTAACCGATGGAGCCAACTCCCACCAAAAAGTAGGAGAGAGGCAACCGAAACTTCAACCACCCGATTGTTCTCTGGTTATTGTAATAGCCATAGAAGAGGACAGAATACTGTGCAAGACCCTGAAATGTCAATGACAAAGAACAATTTAGATATCTGCTCTAACTTCAAGCAACAACAAATGCAATGTAAGCACGGGGATACTTTTAAACTCAACTAATTTGACTCATGCATTGAGTTGGGGTCCAAGAGGCTGATACAGAAGAGGAGGGAGGAAAGAAACATGGGAAAGGGGTTGGCGTGTAGAGCTAGTGACTAGATGGCAGCCACCTTCTGCCCAAACCCCAAACACAACTTCTAGCTGACTCCTGAGGTTGCCATCAAAAGAGATTTTTTTTGGGGGGGGGGGAGATTCAAAACACACAAGAAATGGTCTCACCTCAGAAAGGATATAACAGAGTTCAGAAAAGGGCAAGCAGAATAATGAAGGGGGCGAAGCAACTCCCCTATGAGCAGTTTAGGGAAAAGGTAAGAGGTGACATGGATGAAGTCTCAAAGATTATGCCTGGCATGGAGAAAGTAGACAAAGAAAGGCTTTTCTCTCCTCTCATAACACTAGAACTCGGGGCACCAAATGAAGCTGAATGTTGGAAGATTAAAAAGTTCTTCGTGCAGAGCAGAGTTTAAACGATGGAACTTGCTCCCACAGGACGCAGCAATGGCCAACCAACATGGATGGCTTTAAAGAATTAGGCAGATCCATGGAGAATAAGTGACTGTACTGGCCATGCTGGCTATGCTCTGCCTCTGTGGTCAGAGGCCATCATGCTTCTGAATACCACTTGCTGGGAAATGCAGGAGGGTTGAGTGCTCAGGTGCTCAGGTTCTGCTTGTGGCTTTCCCACAAGCATCTTGTTGGCCTCTGTGAGAACAGGATGCTGGACTAGACAAGCCATTGGCCTGATCCAATCTTAATGTCCTTAAGATGGAGCAGGTTGTACAGCATATTGAACACAGCACAAATGTTTTTTTCTCATCATCCATCCAGGCGCTTGTGTAAGAAATACACACAACATTTCATATGTGACAGGCAGCAGATGTGGTATTTCCTAAGTGGAGATTAACCTCTGTATTAGAAACCAACATATGCCCGGGAGTTCATTATATGAATCAGTCACTAGATTTTATTCATGCAAGGGATATAACAGATCAACCCCCTTTGAGATGAGGGTATTATTGAGTCATCTGAAATATTGTGATGGAACTTAAGTGGGGATGCAGCCTGTGAAATAGTATGGACAAGGCATGCAGGGATTTGTAAATCAAAACCAGGGCTTTGTGTTGTGTTGGAAAAGCAATACCTAAATCTAATAAATGATATACCTCTAGGAAAGATTCTGATTTGCTAAATGAAATTACTATTGCTTTCCCCAATTTTTTCTAAAAAAAGTATTTTTTTTATTCAAGGTGTCTTTCCAGTGTTATTGCTTTCCAAAATTAGTAATAGGTGCACATGTTGGTGATGGATGACAAGAAGTAGTGATACAACTGGACAAGGGTTTCTTTTAGACAAGTCTTTTAGTTACAACAAACATCTGTCTCTACTGGAGACTGCTTCTTGAGGTGGGCCAGTGTTTTCAGCCAGATAGCCGTAAAGCTTGCAATGTGGTCATATGAATTCAAATCAGACCAACAAGAGTTCAGCGTGTGCCCTTGTAATCTGCCAAGGGCCTGCAGATCAATGGAAGGGTTTTAATGACTGTGGTAATGTGGAGAGGCTTAGGCCTCATGCATATATTTCCCTTCCCTTCTGCTGTTTTGCTTCTGGTAATTTCTAAAAGTAAACCATTAGATAGATTAAAATGTCAATAGGCTAACATCCTTCTGTTTCATTTAATCGCAAGCCATGCATTTGATGTATGTGATGGTCGGGCTGCCCTGAGACGAGTCCAGACTCTGCCTGCTAAGCCTCATTTGCAATCTTGGCTGTGGTGAAAATGACAATATTAACACATGGACAAGTAATATGTCTATATTTGTGGTATGACTATCAATCCATTTCCTCAGTTTCCTTAGAGCTGACATTGTCTCTGCTGGGGAATTATGGGGCTCTTGCATGGTTCAATTATTGTAGAACATTGTGGTGTGTGAAAGACGTACAATGGTTGCCCAGTATCCTTTGTTGTTTCTCTGTACCCTTTCCTAAATCATTATTACCCTGGACTCAAAGGCACACAAAGTTTCTGCTTATCCGTCTCAATCTTTCCCCTCGTTCTCTTTTGACTGAGCAGGGAACCAATGTTACCCCTTACATTCAAACTTACAGGTTTTGAAAAATGCAACTAGCAGGTATGATAATCTGGAACATCCCACGAAGACATGGAGGGGGGGGGGATTTCACCTTTTAGTGCTTCCCAGCTGTGATCCTAAGGAAAATCCCTCCTTTGAGGATTTTCACTGACACCAAGGAGGGAAATCTCTATTGACTCCCAATGCAAACAGTAGCTTCAGAGAAGAGTTTTCAGCAGGGCTGTGATAATGGAATAAAGGGTTGCATTTATGCCTTGTGTGACGAGGGATGGATGAATCTTCTATCAATTTCACTCTCCCAGTTTCTCATTTCCCCGTTTTAAATTCAGTTCCCCACATATCTGCACTGGTTGTAATTTAAAAAAAATCTTTATAAACATTGGTCCAGCAAAGTTGTTCATCTTAAAATTTAAAATAATATTGGTTATTACAGGGTGTTTTTCTGAAAGTGCAGACTTGTTTTTAGTTTGGGGGTATTTAAAATTATGAAAATTGCCATTATTCTACTAGATTTCAGTGAAAATTTTTCATTCATCATCCAAGATGAGGTACAAGGGTACCATTGGACTTCTGAATCTTGTACTTTGCATCCCGTGGTTTTGTATTATAAAAGTCCTGACGGAGAAAATATCACCTCACCCCATTGCATTATTTCTGAATATGGTATACAAAACTCAAGAAATAGCTTTGAAATATATAAAATAAAATTTTCCTCACATCAAACAGATACACTACTTTAGTGACGGCTGTGCAGCACAATACAAAAATAAGTTCAACTTCCTAAATCTCTGTCATCATCAGGAAGATTTCCAAATAAACGCACAGTGGTCTTTCTTTGCCACTAGTCATGGCAAGTGAGAATGTGATGGTATTGGTGGAACTACAAAATGTCTGGCTAGGAAAGAGAGTCTTTAGAGACCCCTTGACAAGCAGATTACTACTCCAAAAACATTTATTATTTTTTCTGTGAGATTTTTTTTTGAAAAGGTCAAATTCCATTATATTGCAAGGGAAGACATAGACATAATCCGCTCTTCCTTTGAAACCCGTTTCAGAGACGTGCACACAGTCCTTGGAACTCGCAGTTTCCACAACTTTGAACCACTCAATTCTAAAGGCACAACTGAAGCAAGAAGAATGAGCATTGATTTAAAAAAAAACCCTCCCTCACTTTCAACCTCAGGAGCCTCCCCAAAATTCCTGTGAATGCTGATTATCTGTATCCTGGATGTTTTGTTGCTTGGAAGTATGATCATTTGTGGTACAATGGTACCTCAGTTTACGAACTTAATCCGTTCCTGAAGTCCGTTCTTAAACCAAATCCATTCTTATAATAATTTTTTATTCATTTTCAATAAAAATCAACCAATTATTAACAAATCAAATCAAATCATATCAAATCACAATACAGCCAATACAGCCAATTATATATTCCAAATTCAAAAAATTCAAAAGGGGGACTTCCCATGTTCTGGATTTCAATAGATAACGTCTTGCATTCATTTTCTGCTCTCTTCGTTGTTGTTTTCCCATTTTCTAATTCTGATCTTAACCATCCTCATCTTCTCAGTCAGTCAGTCACTGGTATGTGACTCTCTATCTTGTTTAACAAATCCATATTTGTATATCCACGTAGGAGGCAAATTTTATTCCATATTGTTCTCTATTGTATTATTTTTAAAACACAATCCTCTATCGGCCCCATGACGCCATGTTCTCTCTGATCTCTCTTAATGAGCTTATGTTTCAAATGTGTATTTCCAGTAAACACCATGGGGTGTACTTCAATAAGTTATATAAATGTTGTTTCCGGTTTCTCTAAAATCCACGCCAGCTCTCCTGGTCCGTAGGAAAGCTGGCAGGAATCCAGCATTCATCGTCACTCTCTTATCAAACCATGTATGAAAATAGTCCGTGCAAGCAAATGCATTTTTGTGTGAAAAACACCCCTTTTGTAGTCCAAATAAAGAGAATCTCCAGCCTCCCACAGGTAAAGGAGGCTTTCTTCTTCTTTTTCTTGCTACCGTTTTTTCCTCCTCACCGTGAGCCACTTTCGACTCTGATCTTATTTTGCCAGTTTTAATTGGGGCTCTCTGCCGAGGGCTGTGCAGCCATGCACCCAGTTAATTTTTACATCTCTTGCGTTTCCTTTAAATAATTTATTCTTTCTTGGTGAGGTTTGCCAAATCATGAAATAACAGATATAATGAATACAGTAGAACGGCAGCTGCTCACTTCATTAATCAAAACACCAAGATTCAAGTCTCTCTGAAGTCCGAAGCTTGAACTCCAGAACAGGCATGTTCTGGACAGAAGGAGATATCTCCTTCTGTCCAGAACATGCCTGTTTTTAGTCCAAATCTTATTAATTTTTTTTAAAAAAACAGGGATCCCCTGCGTGTGAGCCTGACTCTGGAGAGTTCCCAGTTGATGCTGTGGTCATCACCCAGTGTCCCTGCCCTCACATCTTGTTGCAGAAGGCAGATAACGGATGGTCTGCAGGTGGCTTAGCCCCCCTTACCCTGGGAGGGTCAGCAGGGCTAATTACCCTCATATTAACCCTGAATTACTGGCACGACTGGGGGTCCGATCTCGTGGGAAGCAGCCATTTCCCACAGAAGGGAACCAGAAGTCTGAAACCAAATCCGTTTTTAAACCAAGATGCGCTTTCCCGCCACCAGTGCCCTTGCACCATTCAGCTTCCGTAAAGTTCACAAACCAGGACACTACTTCCAGTTATGCGGAGTCGTAAACTGAATAGTTCGTAAACAGGGCTGTTCGTAAACTGAGGTACCACTGTACTTTGGAATGATATTGAAGATTAATCAAGATGAGGGAGGTCCTTTCGTAAAATTTCTTCACCCAAATGGACGTTCACCTTCATTCTGCTGGCCTAGTCATGATGATTCTTGCCCAATATCAGGGAGAGCGGTTGCCCAGTATCATGGGGACTACAGGTTTATCTGGTAAATATTTTTAAAGGTCCACTTAGAGGCCCACTTCCTTATGCTGAGAAAGCACCCTGCCCTCATCACAAAGGGTGCTTTATTTTTTTTTATTTTTTTTTAAATAAATTTTATTGTTCTTTAAAAATATTCTTACATATCTCACATATGTGAGTGAATATACAAAAAAAGGAAAACACAGTCCAAAACATATGTCTACATTCACTATCCAAAGAAGAAGAAAAAAGAGAGAGAAAAAGGAGAAGAAGAAAAAAAACACAAGTGAAAGAAAAAAAAGAAAGAAAAAAGAAAAGGAGAGAAAAAAAGAAAGAAGTCAGAGGGGAGTAAAGAAACTCCAGCTGACATACATGGTTAAGCTTCACACATAAAAAGAACTTCCACTGCTTTAACAACGCTTCATATTTTAAATAAATTACCTTATTCTATCTGTCATTTGTACATATTTCACAAATTTTATAGATCTTCCACACATCGCTTTACTAACTTTACAAACTTTAATTCCTTTCATTATTCTAGACACAGCCAATATCTTCTATTCTTGTCTTGTTTCCCCAAATATTCATTTATATATTTCCATTGATTTTTAATTGTTTCTTTAGAAGCACCTCTGATGTAGTTCGTCAGCTTCGCTAGCTCCAGATATTCTACAATTTTGCTGACCCATTCGTCTTTTGATGGTAACTGATCCCCTTTCCAATATTTGGCCACGAGCGTTCTTGCGGCGGTTGTCACGTATAGAAAAATATTTATTCTATCTCTTGGTATTTCATTGGTAATTATTCCCAATAAGTATAGCTCTGGTCTTTTAGTATACGATATTTTGATCAGCTTTTGGACCTCTTCGTGGATCATCATCCAAAATTCTTTAATTTTGGGGCAAGTCCACCAGATATGGAACAACGTCCCAATCTGGTCTCTACATCTCCAGCACTTATTGTTCCTGGAGTTACTTATCTTGGCTGTTCTTTCTGGTGTTAGATACCATCTATGGTGTACCTTCATGAGGTTTTCTTTTATTTGGTAAGAGGCTGTAAATTTAATGTTTTTCGTCCAGAATTGCTTCCATTTGTCATATTCAATTTCATGCCCAAAATCTTTTTCCCATTTTATCATGTTGCTATTTTTTGTATCTGAGGTCTGCTGTTCACTTTTTATTAATCTATATACTTTAGATAACATTTTTTGTTTGCAAACAATTATTTCATCTATTCTTGTTTCTTTATTTTCAAACCCTTTGTTTTTTAAATCCTGTTGAAATATCGCTCTCAATTGAAGATACTCTAGCCAGCTTATGCCAGTAGATCTCAAGTCTGCATAATTTCTTAATTTTGGGTTTTCTTTCTGCTCTTCCACTAATTCCTTATAGATAGGCCATCTCCTTTGGTCGTGTTCTTAAAAGTTGAGGTGGCCTCCACCGGTGAGATACACCAGGGTGTTTTTTTTCACTATTTTTGTTTTAATTCTTTCCCAAATTTCAATCAGCGCTTTCCTTACCAAATGATTACTGAATCTTCTGTGCATTTTTAATTTCTCATAAAAAAGGTACCCGTGCCAGCCGTAGAGCTTGTCCCAGCCTTCCAGTTCTAATATTTCTTTATTTTCTAATGTGATCCAATCTTTGATCCAGATCCACCCTGCTGCATCATAATAGGTTAATAAATCCGGAACTCCGAAGCCACCTACTTCCTTCTCGCTTAACATAATTTCTTGTTTTATTCTCGCTTTTTTCCCCTGCCAAATAAAGTCCGCCAGATCTTTTTGGCAATTCTTTAGGTACCTCGTCCCCACGATTACCGGTGCTTTAAACTCTCATTGATTTTAAGAAGCAGCATGAAATACAGTATGCAGGAGCCACTATTGTCGGGGGGGGGTGGGAGATAAATAAAATAATGTATGCATAGATCTTCCCATCACAGATTTTATCCTAAACCATGGTTCTCTGCCCATATGGTGTTCTTGCTGGTGTGTGTCTTCAATTAATATCTGCTTAATGTGCAATTAGGTGCCAATTTTGATGAAACATTTTTACTCCACAGAGGAACAGATGTGACCGAGATTACAACAGAATGTGAATTTTACATGGCAGATCTGTAAACAGATTATTACATTCCTGCCAGCTCCTGCTCCCAGATCTCTCCTGCAATATGGATTTTTCATTTTGACACAACATTTTTCAGGTATATGCTTCCCTCCACTAAAGGAAAACACTATATGGAAGAAAATTGGCTGTCAAGACTTCGGCTGTTTCCTGGGCATTATAGCTAAGTTTAACATTTGAAGAAGTGTGCAATGCACACGAAAGCTCATACCAAGAACAAACTTAGTTGGTCTCTAAGATGCTAGTGGAAGGAATTATTTTTATTTTTTTTTTGTTTCCATATTTGTAATCATGAAGAATAGATGAGAGAATTTCCCTCCATGTTATGATCTGTTCTTTCCCTCCCTTTTTTTCTCCTTGTGTTTCTTTCCTCCTGAATTGGTTCAGTGAAGAAAACGTCTACAGGTTGCTTTCACTGGGTATTGCCTAAGCCAGTGTTTTTCAACCTTTTTTGGGCAAAGGCACACTTGTTTCATGAAAAAAATCACGAGGCACACCACCATTAGAAAATGTTAAAAAATTTAACTCTGTGCCTATATTGACTATACATAAAGTAATTTTCCCACGGCACACCAGGCAACATCTCGCGGCACACTAGTGTGCCGCGGAACAGTGGTTGAAAAACACTGGCCTAAGCATGACTAAGACTAGATCCTTCACACTGTGTGGTTTTACATGGTGCTGCTGTGAACAAAACCAAAGGGGCCTGCATTCTCTTCATCTGCCAACAAAGGCAAACACCAAGGAACCAACTGGGTAGTTTTCCCCACCCTTCAGTTAAGGCAGATTGCAGCAAGTATTTACTGTAGTATTTACTGGAATTGCAACTGCCTGTGTCCCATAGGAAACGGCTCCCCCACAGCACTTTAAACTACTGCAAGAGGTTCCAGCGGTAATTTACGGTAACATGCACTATCAAGTCACTCACTGTAAATCCAACAGTAGTTTTGCTGCAAACAATATCTTTGATCCCAAAGGGTAGAAAAGGCAGTGAAACACATGACTAGGAGCTCATTTCTTCAATGTCTTCATTTATCTTTTTTTAACTACCGGTATCTTGCCGTTGCCTGTTTGCATGTTTCTTATTTCATCTAAGCACAAAAGGCCAAATGAATCCCACAGGGCAGTGCCACTGAAGCAAATCCACCTATAGTAATTTTATACCTCATGAAATTGGCCAGCGATGCCTCAACATGGTGGCCTTTGGGGATCTATTATATATGGCATGTAAACTTAATAAATATAAAGCAAAATGACAGTTTTTCAGCTGCACGTTGAGCTATTCTTCATCTTGCTCACTTTTAACTTGCTGTACATGTCAGAAATCCCAGTGGGAAGTCAATGTAAGAGCTTATTTCATGACATCAGAAAGTCCCACTGGATCTTGGGTGCCACATTTGATCCCATTTCCCAAAAACAATTTGAATTTATATCTTTTCATTTTTACCTACTTAAATTACATATCCCAAATGGGTAGTCTTGCTCAATGAAGTGCTGGCAGAAAACAACATTTCACACAATCAAAACACAAAGCCTAGGGAACGGTTTTTGCAAAGTGCACACTTACACTGAAATCCCACAGAGTGGCAAAGTTCATTGCCGTCGCTTCCTCTGCTCTGGGCACAGTTTTTCTAGGTAAAGTTCCATATGGTTTCCCCATCAATGCCTGTTTTCACACGTAGGTCAGCCAGAGTGTGGAAATTGTAAACACAACCAAAACAAAGAAAGAAATCAGCATGAAAAAAAACATTGGGGAGCTCACTTTCGAAGCTATTTCTTGTTTTCCCACCGCTAATTTTAATATTAATTTTAATGTTTAAATCGTTTTTGTGAAATTACAGCAGGCAAGGGGAGGAGGAGGAACAGGTGAAGGACTGGTGGTTAGTGCTGGTGAATGAGTGATACCTTTTTCATAAAGCATCTCCTCTCAAGGCAGGGACCAAATAGAGAAAGTGATTCACCAGGGAACCATCTCTAGTAAATACAGACAGAAAACAGGAACCATCTCTGGTAAATATGAACAGTGCATATGCTGTATGAATTAACAAGATAAAGAATGTCTGGAGGACAACAAAAGATCTCTAACAAAATTTGAATCCTACTGAATTGCAAATGTCAGTCTAGCTCTGATCTTCCTGACAGTGGAATTTTATCCAAAATGCCCAGTCCCCTGTTGTTTGCTTTGGTCTAACATCTATTACTTTAACCCATTTTCCTGTGTGACATTTAAGCCTAAAGAGAAAAAGCAAAACAGGCTGGGCATATTAATTTAGTTATCCCCACCTCAGGCACCATGACAAGACCAAAAGTCAGTCCAAATAGGATTATATTTATTCCATACATCCATCGCAAAAATATGAAGTAGGAGGCAACAGAAGAGCCAAAATGACCTACAAGACATGAAGCAAGATAAAAGGGCAAATGAATCATTCTTCACATTTTTTGTCCTTTCAAATAGGATATAAACCGGTATATTTATGCTTGCTTAACACACCACAAATCAGTGGCTGCCACTTTCCTCTCCTAAAACTTAACCACATATTACTGACTATTGATGTGATCTGGTAAAACCATAGTAAATTATCACTTATGTTGGTATATGGGTGATTCGTATGCAAATATATGTTACAAATTCCAGCAATCCTTGATATGCTATGTATTTGTTGCTGTTTAAAAGCTACAGAATGAAAGGAGCAATGGTATGCAACAGTGGAGGGGAACTCCAGCCCTGTTTCCCAGCAACATGAAAATTACTGAATTCTTCTTCTCTCACACTTACTTTCAATTTCTTTTATTTTCATTTCCCAGGGTATGCAGGCTGTCCGAAAATTCTCAAAATCACGTTGAAATTTCATCCATTTCTGAAATAAATATTACAAAAGCAAAATAGGACATTAGTGTCAGGATGCTTCTCCCGTGTTGCTGTCATGGGGTTCTTATCATATGACGGTGTATGTTTTCATTCCACGTTGTGGGAAGTGACAGAGACAGGATGTTTTTATTACTGTGTTTCTGTGATGTAGGACATTTGTCTTTTGTTCTCTCTTTGCTGTCTGATGCTGAAGAGGAAGGAGCTGAGTTACGATGCTCCAAGTGTGTATATGTAAATAAACATAGGTACAGTTAAAGGTACCTCTGACCATTAGGTCCAGTCGCGGATGACTCTGGTGTTGCGGCCAAGGGAGCCGGCGTAAAGGTCAAGTGGCCAGCATGACTAAGCCACTTCTGGCGAACCAGAGCAGCGCACGGAAATGCTGTTTACCTTCCCGCTGGAGCGGTACCTATTTATCTACTTGCACTTTGACATGCTTTGGAACTGCTAGGTGGGCAGGAGCTGGGACCGAGCAATGGGAGCTCATCCTGTCACAGGGATTTGAACTGCCGACCTTCTGATTGGCAAGCCCTAGGCTCAGTGGTTTAGACCACAGTGTCACCCACATAGTTAAGCCAAATTGCTGCACTACTGAGTCTGAACGCTGACTGCCTATACTCTGCTGATTCAGAAGTGTGCTGATGCCTCTAGGTATCAGTCGCTGTGATGTTTGGGCTGGAGAAAGTCTTTGAGTCTCCCAAACGAATGACCAAGAGGGAGAGAACATGCCAGTCAGGCATGTGTCTCTACCAGACTCCTACTCATGTGTAGCACCTCCTGACAATTAGGACAATACGAAAAGAATGAACACTTTCAACTAAAAATCTGTCTGATGAGCTTAAACCTCTGTGCTTCCAAAATCTGTGTGCACGCTAGGTTGTTAGAGTGGCCTTGGCAGCAATGTTTCTGTTGAAGGCACAGGAAATGCAAATGTGTTTCCTGTCCTACACTTTTCTTTCTTCCATATCTCTCTGCAGATATGCTAGTGTCCCCATCTTCCTATCCAAGGACTGCTTCTCACTGTGTGAACAAGCAGGGACCCTGCATTTGTCATATGAAACTCTCCTCCACATACCCCTTCCAAGGCGGATGCAGAGGGTGTTGACATGAGAAAAAGGTATTTTACTCTTAACTTGGAGGGTAGTCAAGTATGCCTTTGGCTTCTTTTTGTGCTCATCCTTTTGAGGAGGGGGGGTGCGTTTTGTATGTTTATAAATATTTTTAATGAGCATTTTGCCTTCCTGCTTTGGTTGGTTTAAATGTTTCTTGCTATTTCTATTTTTACATTGTAAGTCGCTTTGAGACACAGTCATGTAAAAAGCAATCAACAAGTACAAAAAGCAACAACACCAAGGGAAATCTGAAAATCTACATTATATTAAATGGAGGAGACATGAAACAGAAGGTTCTTCAGCCTCCTTCCATATTCCACATTTATTTCTCTCCATCATTTCAGCTGCACTTCAGCTCCATCCAAGTGCCAGAATGATATACGAATCTTAATTCCAGAGGTTCACTGAGATTTGTTAAGCGTTTATTAATTAACTTACATATAATATTTCTAGTCTCCACATTTCTTGAAGGTTTACTTGGGTCTGCAGCACTAAGTCACACTGAAGCATTGGTTTTAATATGATTTCAGCCTGTCTGTATTTCTTTAGATTACTTACAGTATCCTTTCCCTAAGCATCATCTGATTTTGATACCTTCATTTATTTTTTGTGAATGTTCACCTATGCTCCACTGACTGTGATACATACCTGATTGCTCAGAATCTTTTTGATTACTATGATTTGAGGGCACAAATGTGTTTGAGGGATGAATAGAGAACATTAGCAGTTTTGCAGCATTTACAGAACTAAGATACCCAGAAAACTCTTCTTTCTTTTTATAGCTGAAAGTAAATGCAATCCAAAAGGAGAGTGAAACCATTAATTCTGGAAGAGATATTTGAAAAAGGCTGAGTGAGCAAATTCAAAGCCATAATGAGAGACGGTCCTTACTTTCATCATCATCACTTTATATGCATAAAATTTCTTCCCTTTGCCTTTGCCAAGGGCTCCCTCAAATTTTTCCACAAACTGCTGAGCATCTCTGAAAAATAAAAATAAAGAAGTGCTTGTGGATTTATCTGAAATCATCTTTCCTCTGACTGTCTCTTCTGCTGAAACATTGAGACAACTTGACATTACTGAACACCCCAATGACATGTTATGCCAAACACTTTTTCTTCCACTAAACATGGGAACCACGTTCCTTATTTCCTCTTCCCCTCAAGCACAGTTTGCCCATGTCCTGGCATTATGACACGCCACATTTGCCCACCCACTCAGGGGCGTACCCAGGATCAAAACTAGGGGGGGGGGAGCCATGGTCGCTCAGGCTGCGACATTTCAGCACCGAAAAGGTGAATGAAACCAAAATTTTAAGAAAATTATATATAATTATAGCAGTGCTTTATTACGATAGTTATTACAATGATTTGCTTGGAAATTTTTTTTTTATTCTAGTTACATGTCTTATACTAATATCATTTTTCTTGGGTTTGAAAAAAACTTGTTCAAAACTTTCGTTTCAATCCAGTCCTGAGGGTAAAATCCCAACTTTACACAGTATAGAAGCATTTAAATTGGTTTATTCCTACAGCCTTGACCGTAAAGCATGCTTAAATTCAAGTGTGCCAATTTACATAGAATATTTCTCCTTTATATAGAATTGCATTCTTCTATTTATACTGATCCAACCCCAGTGGATCAACCCCAAAATCTGATTACAAGTGACTTTAAGCCATGTGAAGGGGGGGGGAAGAGATGTAAACAACATTAAGGATAGCATTGTGGCGGGTTGGACTAGATGACCCTTGGGGGTCCCTTTCAACTCTATGATTACATTCCTTCAGTCTCTGCACTTTAAAGCCTATCTGCTACCCTTCTCCTTTCAACTTACTTTAGAAACAGGAGTTGTCTCCTTCAGAGAAATTCTTTACATGCAAAGTGGAGATCTCTCTTCTCTCAAATAGCAAATTTAAAAACTGGAAGGTATGACGACATGGCTGTGATGTGAGCAGCCAGCTGCTCTCAGGACAGCATGAAATAAGAAAAAAAAAGTGTGCGAGGATCAATTATACGAGAGAATCTCCTAAATGGAAAGGTGGCGGCTTGCAGTGTTGGGGGTGGGGAGATTCCTTGCCGGCCTCGCAGTGTTAAGGAAGCGGTTTGAAAAATAAAGGCGGGAGAGGTGGGCACTGATTTTGACACCGAAGAGGACTCTTTAAAAATATTTTTAAAAATAGGGAGGGAGGGGACGCAGTTCAACTGGGGTGGGGAAGCCTGTGCCTGTGCCTGCAAAACGGGGAGCCCCATGGCAAGGACTTGGGGGGTGTCGAGGACAAAAAGGCGCTGGGGGAAGGGTCCCCCCCCCCGGTTGCGGCAGCCGGCATGGCCAGGAAGCCAGCGCGGGGGGGGGGCCTTCTTCCCCCAAGGCTGAGGCGAGCGGGTGAGACCTCCAGCAGCAGCAGGTCTGCCGCTCTCCACCGACTCTGGTGGGGCTGAGGACTCCCTGCGCCCCCCAGTGGCAGCTTCAGGAACTGCAGGGCTATTTCCTAGCTCTGTTCAGCTGTCAGCTCTACCCTGGAGTCCTGGTCTACTCCAAACGGACGCCGATCATTTTTGCTTCTGGGGGAGGTAGCTTGCTTCTAGGGGGGGCATCTGCCCCCCTGCCCCCCTTGGGTACGCCCATGCACCCACTGCCCAATAGCCAATGATGTAGAGCCAGATAAGGACACATAGAATATCAAGGCATCAAGAAAATTACTACTAGATGTCACGGATCAAGAAACTAGACACAGACATGTCATTTCACAATAAAATGTTTCATTTGCAATATTCCTGCCTTTCTTGTGCACTATCTTGGATTATTCTAAATTCATTAGGTTTCTCTGTAGCAACAATGGGGGGCTTATGGGCCTCCAGATGTTGTTGCATTCCAGCTCCCATCAGCTGCAGCCAGCACGGCCAATGGGCAGCGATGAGGGAAGGGATCGTTCAGCAACATCTGGAGACCACAGGATCCCCTAGAGAACTGTAAGCTTCATCCACAAGCAAAACAATTCTATATTTGTTTACATGGTCATTTATAGTGGGATTGTGATGGGTGCTGCGGGCCATGGCCAGCAGATGTAGCCCTGTTTCTGTAGGATTTGTGAATAACCCTAATGTGAAGATGCCATCCCAGGAAGAGTAGTAGTAGGAAACGAAACAAAAAAGGATGCCAGCACTTGTATTCTACCCACATGCGCAAAAAATAAATAAATAAAACAATACAAAAATACGACAGTCATTTTACTGGCCCTCGTCAAGTACCTGTATTCTCCAGCAACTGACATCTGTTCCACTCATGGAATATTTACATGATTAATTCAAATAGCTTATTTTACAGGCACTTCAGCACACATCTCAATAAGGCTTTGGTTTTAGGAAGTATTCCCAGTGGATCTTTCTTAAAAACAAAACATATGGAAAGCAACTCTGCTGCTTGAGTATCAGAAGATAGTCAGTGGGTAATGATTCAAAGAAAGCGTGTTCTCCTTCATGGAGAGCATGTGTTGCGGTGGGGTCTAGCAAGTTGGTTTAGATGGCCACGACAGTGATTGGGCTCTTCTGGGTTGTTGGGGAGATTTTGATGTTGCCAATTTTTGATGGACAGCCCAGAGGCTATACTTTCCCTGCATGCAGCGTTGAGCTTCCTCTTTTCGCTGCGTGCATCGGATCACCCACCCACCCTCTCTATAATTAGGGCTTTTGCGTTTGACCTTGCTACGCCTGTCATGGGGTCGTCCGCTTTTGGGGCAGGGGCCTGGTAGGAATTTTGTCCATTTGGCTGATTGGCTGGTGCCATTTGGTTTTTGCCTACTGCGTAGCAAAGCAAATCATCACAACTTTTAAGGTTGCGGTTAGGCATTGATTTAAAAATTGGTTGGTGGGGGGGGTATGGATTGGCTGTGCCTGCCCCTCCAATGTTGCTGCTGCAAGAGAATTCCATTAAAGGAATCCAGGGGCTTGCTTTTGTCCGTACCCCTGGCAAGGGGCTAGGGCCGCGCAAGAGCCCCTGGGAGCATTAGGGGAAAGGCGGGGGCCTGGCGCCCAGCTCCATTCTCTCCCCAGAAATGTTTTCCCTTACTGACTTCCACAGGTTTGCGGATGTCAGTTCTGTCCCTGGGCGGGGACAGATAGTCTCAACCAATGCCTAAGCAACCACTCACATTTTGTATTTTAATACAAGTTGTGGCCAAAATTATGCCAAAAACCTTAAACAAAATATTCTGTGTCAAGTGTGATTTATTAGGGGGTGGCTTGGGGACCTCAACGCGCAACACAAAAAACTATTATGTTCAACGAGCTAATTAAAACAAAGCTTTCTGTGCTGCTGCAGCCATCCATCCTTTGTTCAGCTCAACTTTCCTACCTTAGATATAGTCAGTCAGAAACATAAGGAGTGCAGCCCTGGCATTTCTTTCACAGAAAGAACAACTTCATTTGCAGATGTGCTGTAGTGTAATTTGATGGGTGGACCTAGCACATGCTCCATGTGTTCAGTAGTCGGGGCTTGGGCTGCCTCAAAGTCAACCACCAAGTGAACTTCATGGCTGATCAAGGATGTGAACCCAGGTTTCCTCAGCCAAGTCCAACATGCTACACCACGCTTCCAAGCTCACTGTTCACAAGTACTTAAAGATTGCTTCATCAAATATCAACCATCTACAGCAGAGGTAGGGAATCTCTAGCCTGTGGGCTAACATTGGCTTGCCAAGGGGTTGAATTTGGCCTGCAAAGCTTTTTTTTAAAGTCATATCCACCTCCCAATCAGCTGAGATCACTCCAATGGTGGTGACATCACCTGATGAGCCAGGGTTAAATCCTGCTCTGTTTAGTTGCACACACTCCCATGATCATAGTTGTCAACTTTTGGATGTGAAAATAAGGGATCAGCAGCCTCACCTGACAGTCACATGGCAGTGGTGGGCGGAGCCAGAAGCAAAAGTGGGCGGAGCAGCTAGAACGCGCTTCGGCCGTCGCTTTTGTGTGGCAGGCTGGCGCTCCAGCGTCGGCGCTGCGCCCGCCCCGTCTGCTCGCCGCTCCCTCGCCCGGCTGGCTCAGCGGAATGCTCAAAGCGCCGCCCGCCCGCCCCGTTGCGCCCTGCACTGGGCTGGGCTTGTGGCGGCCGCCGCTAACGGCCAGCCAACTCACTGACTGCCCCTCAAGCCAATCCCTACCCCGCCACGGAACTTTCCTCCCAGCTGCCTCAGCGACGTGGCTTTTCCCGGACCTGTCCAGGGTTACCTCACGCGCTCTCCGTCTCCGGACGGCCGAGCGAGCGCCTCGATTCCTCCGTCCAGACATGTCGCATTTGAGGGGAAATTAAAACATTGGGGGGGGGGTGAGAAAGCCGGCTGCGGCCACCCCTCCCGGCTGCGCTTTTATTTTTTTATGGAGGCTTTTATTGGGTGTTGCTTAGGGAAACGGGATACGCGGTGAACTTTTGATAAAAGAGGCTGGGGCCGGAGTGGCTTGACCACCAAATCTCAGGAGCCAGTCCGGAAGGCCCCGAGGGTCAGGGCAGGCAGCTAGCAGCCCCGCGCCTCCAGGCTCAAACCGGAACCAGAGGATAGCTCACTTGGTGCCGATGCTCTTTCTCTCCACCCTGCCGAGCAGGGCGGGCAGGCAGGCAGGCAGGCAAGCAAGCAGTCCCTCCGGCGAGCAGAGGAGGGCGAAGCAGGTCAGCCAGGGAGGAGAGAGAGAGAGCGCTTGGCCGGGCTGCCGATGGAGCGCTCCCCCTAGCGGCTTCTCGCTCGCTCTCCTGGCTCTCCTGCTCCGCTTGCAGCTGAGGGAAGCGCCGACAGCTTGTCTCTCCTCCCCCCGGGCATTCCCGGCCCTCCTCCACCTCCACACAACCTGGGAAAATACGGGTTTTTGAGGGCTCCGGGAGAGGGGCGGGAAACACGTGTAAAAACGGGAGAATCCCGGCCAATACGGGATACTTGACAGCTATGCCCATGATGCACTTTGAAGTCCCAACAGCTGGGGCTTCAAAGCACAACATTGTCATAGGTAGGGAGATAAGAATTTGGCCCACTGGGCAGAAAAGATCTGCCACCCCTGATCAAGGGCCTCAAAGTCAGCAAGGTCAAAACACTGAAACTAACTGATAAACCCCTCAATGAAACAGAAGCATTCTGGGGGGGGTGTGTTCTGGCCTTTTCACTCTGGGTATAAAAGTTGGAGAAAAGTACAAAAATACCATCAGCTTTGGGATCTTGTTAACTGACCTGTTTGTAAGCTTTATGCTCACTAAATTTTCTAAATTATTTAAAATGAGCTGTTCATTGTTGAATTGTTTGTGTTATGTTGTACAGATATTGTAATTTTTATTATGTATTATGGTTATTGTACTACTGCATTTTTACTGTTTTTTTTCTCCTGTCAACTGCTTTGAGAATAAATGTGTACAGAAAACACATATAAATTGATTATGACTTTAAACATGAGGTCCTTAATTTGCCAGATATGACAAGAGAGTGAAATCTGTTTGTCTTATGTTTTGAAAATACATCACCACAAGACCAGTGAAAGCATTTTAGTTTATGAAAGATATCTGGTAACTGCCCAGTCACCTGCTGGAGGAAGCAAAGGACCTCACTTTCAAACTTCACCAGGCACTCCCTGTGTGTTCTTATAAAGCATGTTTGAACATCAGAAACAAATCTTGCACATCTGTACTCAAAGATGCAAAAGTGTCAAAACACAGGTAAGTGGATTGTGTGCTATATGTAAATTATCGATAATACAAGATAGACCAAAATGTACTCTCTTAGCTAACCCATTGAAAGCTTTATTAAATTCAAAGAAACATTAATCTAATTACCAACACAAGGGGCATGAATATTTCATGAGCACAGGTATTATTGTCCTTAAATGGCCTAGCTTAATAATTCATGGGAGGTGTGGGGTTGCAGCTTTCAAAGTGCGAGGTATACTGTACTTGGGCTGTTTCAAGGTTGCAAACTTAAGAGGTGGCTTCTGAAGAGGAGGATTCAAGTGGATTGCTCAACTTTTCAGTAACAGGTCAAGATGGTTTCAGGCACCAGCTCAAATTTCATTAAAGAGAAATGCAGCGTTGCTCCAGGGTAACTCTTTAAAAAGATTAATTTTATTTAAAAAAACAAGGCCAGAATTTCAAGGTGATATATTCAGTTGTGGTGCAACAACCTCTGATTGCCCAACCAGGATTGACATTTCCACCTCTTCCCCCTTGCAGTTCCCTGTTCACACAGAAAATCTGCTCCAGAAGCTCAGGGAACTCTTTAGAGCAGATTGTGGTGCTGCAAAGGAAGGGGAATTCCACCACTTGTGACAGGAGTATAATCCGGGCAGGATATAAATAATTTCTTAATTAAACCACAGGTCCACATGTGGCCCCTGGTCTCATTTAATGCCATCCTCAAGAATTCTGTTGGTTTTCCACCTCATGTTCCTTCTCCTTTCTTACCGCTCTAGATTCGCTTTATATAGCGCATTAATGTCAGGAATGAGTTACTTTTCATTGTTTTCCAGAACAGTGACTGCATTGAACTGTTGCACTGATAAATAAATGTCTTTATAGTTATTTGAGGGTGATCCCATCAAACCAAGTGGGGCATAATTCTGAATAAACATCATTAAAAATTGGGACTTCTAGCCTGCTGTAGCTCTGGTGAACACTGAAGAGGGTGGTCTTTATTCCAGATCCAGAATCCCCTGACAGATTAACCCTGAGGAAATGTGGTCACCCATGCAAAAAGCTTGCCCACCCCCAACTGAAATAAAGCTGTGGCCTTGCTTCAACATTAATTACCTCTGCACTACATCACAGATGATCAGAAATCCCACCTTTGTTCCTATTTCAGGACCTATTGTGTCTTTCTAGTCATAGTTCTGGGAACTAAAGATTTTTATTCAATGAATTATAGTGGCTCATGCATGGAGTTACATCACTAGATCACATCTGACAGCTGCATGTGTGAACTGACTTCATTTTTAATGGGAAAAAGTCAACAAACTTGTGACACGTTAAAGATCCACCTGTTTATTGAGCTTTCATAGTCCACAGCCTTCTCCACCAAACATGCTGCAAAAAATGGTGGCTTGATTGTATGCATGACTACAAATGTCACTGATAGAATTTTATATTACCTCTAACCCAATGGGCTTGTTCCAGTGTAAGTCATATCTAGGTCACACTGCAATCAAGGGGGCTTAAGTAAGTCATGGCTGACTTGGTCTGGATCCAGCCCAATGCTTCTCTGTGGCACCAGTTCACACATTCACCTGTGAGTGATCAAATGCTGAGTAATCAAGCAGTCACAACTAAAACATGTGCGAACATGCCCTACAAGTGACCATATACAATATCATACTTCAAGACTTCCAGTTTCTTTTTCATATTCCAGGGCTTGTTTCTCAATGTGGCAATTAGCTTCTTTTTCTCTTCTACTGCTTCCTTCAGCTTGGCTATTTCCTCCTCTGTAAGCTCCTCTTCAGAACTTGAATCAGAGCTTTAAAAAAGAGAGAGAGGTGAAAAGAGGGGCGGCTTCACTGGTAGGCTTGTGGGCAGCTGCTCCACCCACCCCTGCCCCACAGAAGCATTTCCTATCAGACGAAGGGCAAGTACCGCCACCACTGCCCCAATGGGACACAGCACACACGCCCTCCGCTGTCCTGGGAGAATGCTCTCAGAAAATGCTCTTCTTTTTTTACAGTATTGTTATTTTTGTTTTGAAGAAACAGAAAACATATTAGCAACCACCATTCCCACCCCCCGAATGCTCCAAACATTGTGCTTCTGCCTCCCTTTCCCATGCACAATATCTCAGAATGATGCCGGTGCAGCACATTGTGGAGGATACAAAATAGGGGCCAAGTTGCCAACATAGTTCCTCCTCCTCCTCTTCTTCCTCCTGACATGTGGACAAAGGCCTTAGAAAAGGGGAAACAAGGACACTGCCAGAGGTGAGGTTCCTCCCTGAGAAAGTGTTGGGAAATTTATCTTCCGACTGGACAAGCTCAGCATAAATTGTCCTATCAATTCCTCTGGCCATAAATAGGGATAATAACTCTGAGATGCCACTTTGAACGTATCACTAAAGCTTAGACCTTCAGCAGTAAGGTATGTCATTTTAGGGGGGTGAAACTTATTTTTTGCAAGTGAGGGGTCTTTAAAATATGTTTTGGGGTGTGAGGAACTCAAATCTGCTATTATTATTTTGGTTGGACAACATTTAGCTTGGTAAGTCAACGTTTGATGAAGAAACACATAACATGCTTTCAGAATTTTAATTTTTACCTTCTGAATTTTAATTTTACCTTCTGAAAAGATCAGGTAATGCAAGATAATAATAAACATTAATAATATTAATATATTATATAACTTGGCAGTCATTTTTCATTATTTCTATGCGATTTTAAACATATTTTACTTACAAAGCAAAACTAAATTATATTTATTTAACCAAAATATATTTTGAATTCCCAAATCATGTCACAACTTTTTAGCATTCCTCATATTTTGGAATTTGAAAGTTGAAAAATTCAACATACCCTACTGCAGTAGGTTCCTGTGAACATTAATCATAGAAATCTTTAAAAAGAACGAGTGATGTAAAACATTTTCCATGGTGGAAAGCCCCTTCCATTCCAGCCCTGATATGGTGGTGTTTCATCATGTTTTTAATATTCTGTTGTGAGCCGCCCAGAGTGGCTGGGGCAACCCAGTCAGATGTGTGGCATAATAATAATAATAAATAATAATAATAATAATAAATAATATATCTCACAGTTGGCACATTCCCACCACGTATGAGTTATTGTCTCATTATTTCTACTGTGTTTCAGGAACAGACTAAATGTGATGATGACTTTCTGATATCAAGATTGCTTCGGATTCCTGAATGTATATGGGATATTTTGGTGGGAGCACCAACAGCAGTCATCACTGAAAATACGTAGTTGCGGCCAGATATTGAAGCTAAATAGACCCATTTGCTTCTGCAACGTCTTCATGCCTGATTAATTTTAACACTAATACCGTACATGGGTTTGGGGAAGGATGCGGAGAACACAGGGAACTAGGAAGACATGCAAAGGTCAAAACTTTCAAAAGCAGCTCTGAGTAGGGTGGGGGGGGGCTATAGCACAGCAGTAGAGCTTTGCATGCAGAAGGTCCAGGTTGAATCCCCAGCATCTCCAGGTTGGACTGGGAGAGACCATATGAAATCCCAGAGAATACACACACTATGCTGCATTCCTATTCTAGCTCCAGTCGCTTGCAATGGCTATTTAGTTAGAAAACTAATTATAGGCACATAGCAACAAACTACATGACAAACACCATGCCTAATTTGGCTCTTTCTCCTTTGGGTATTGAGGTCTCAGAATCTTACAGACATTGCGCATACAGCTTTGAACAGAAGTGGCCAGTTATGCATTGCCAAATAGGACATCAATTTGCAGAATATGTGCATGTGGTGATTTATATGCATAGATGCAAATTTAAGCTGTACTGTATCTCAGCACAGTGTGGAAGGCACCCAGGTGGCATGTGTGTGCTCAAATAGAAGATGCTTTCAAACAGAGAATGCCGCCCCCTGACAACCTTCAGTGTAGTGGACTGCACTCTGTTGAGCACAACACACGGTCACTCAAAAGTGTCTGGCCAAAATTAAACTGCAGAGCTCTTTTGGAAATACTCAGGTTTTATGAGAACTGAGTATGTGTAGATCTGGCTCCTTGAGCTGAGGGAGTATCTCAGAAGGTGATGTTCTCTCCTTCATTGGAGGCTTTTAAACATACAGGTTGGGTGACCATGTGTCAGGGATTCTTTCCCTGTGATTCCTGCCTTGCAGAGGGTTGAAGAAGAAGAGAAGAAGAGTTTGGATTTGATATCCCGCTTTATCACTACCCAAAGGAGTCTCAAAGCGGCTAACATTCTCCTTTCCCTTCCTCCCCCACAACAAACACTCTGCGAGGTGAGTGGGGCTGAGAGACTTCAGAGAAGTGTGACTAGCCCAAGGTCACCCAGCAGCTGCATGTGGAGGAGCGGAGACGCGGACCCGGTTCACCAGATTACGAGTCTACCGCTCTTAACCACTACACCACTGGCTCTCACACTGGTTGGACCAGGTGACCCTTGATAGCCCTCCCCTCTCTATAGTTCTAGGAGTACTGCAGATTGCTGCAGTATGCCTAACACAACCATCATTGACTTTACATTCAAGAGATCATCATAATAAGGCATTACCCTGATCCTTTCTTCTTTTTGTCTTCTTTTTTTTCTTTTTCCCCTTTTTCTTGTCCTTGCGTTTTTTATCCCCATCTTCTTCATCACCATCCTTGGTCATCTGGTTGGCTCTGTTCTTCCTGCTTTTACAGCCTTCTCCATCTGATTCGCTGATGTCTAATCCACCATCTTTCATCCTCCGCCTTTTGTATTTTCGCCTACGATCTGCAGCAGTCTTTCATCCTCATCCTCGCCCTCTTCATCCTCTTCATTTTTCTCTCTGGTTTTTTTACTTGACGCTCCCTTTCTCTGAACAGATTCTTGCTCTTATTGTCAAGAACAGAGAACAAAAATACATTCCCTCTGGATATCAGCCACCTTCCCCCCCTCCTCCTCCACACATAAACCTACACACACACCCCACAACATTGTTTTCTGATGTCATTGTTTCAAGCCAGGTAAAAGCAGTGAATGATCCCTGGGCCAGTCACAGTGCAGTGAGAAACCACAGTCTCAGTTCTCAGTCATTATGGACCATATTCAGTAGCCTTGCCTTAGTCATGCAGCCTCACATACCTCACAGGTAGGTTGGACAGATGCACACGTGACCAGGGCTCCTCCTGCACCTTTAATAGCTACTGGTATGCAGAAGGGTGAATGTCAACAGGTATGGCGTGTCTGAACCACTACTAATTCCACATAATTGTGAAAAGGGCAGAAGTCCAGCCTGGCCAGACATTTCCCAGGACTATTATGAGGCAATGCACCTCTCTGGGCTCTTCAGAAGGATCAGATACAAAAGTAGCAAAACAAAAATGGAAAAGTGAGTAAATTTTGTGACAATCTTGGTGGTCAGTTAAAGTCTGCAGTGCCTCACTTGCCTACCCCATTTCAGAGTATAGTACCTTAATGGGATATTAAGAGACCAGTACAATTGCAGCCATTTATAAATAGCATTGGAATGACATAGAACAAAGTTTTTCCTAGATGGTGTACACAATTCCAGGACAGTGTTCAGCTCTGACAAAGAATGCAAACAATGCTGTGCCAATGCATTGGAGCTGTGTTGGAAATCCAGGGCAGGGCATTAGGAAAATTTTGGCCCCAATCCAAGGAATGCTAAGCACAGCAAAAGCAAACAAACCACACACTTCACTAAAAGCTAGGAGTGCATTATCACCTATTAGGTATAAAGGGAGCCCTTGGGTTGAGTCCAGTCCTTCCCATTCCCTGCTCCCACCCTGCTACAGGTGTTTGGAACTATCAGAAATGGCCATAGATGAAATCTTAGCCGTGTTTCAAACTGCTCACTAACTCTAAGGTGCTGAATGCTATTGCTCTATTCTCCATATCAGCCTCTTATAGTAGAGATTAGATGTGGACTTTTTACGACACAGAGATTGGCTTTGTCTAGATTGAGGACATCACCACAATGTGATGTCAACAGATTGCATTCCATCATTACCACTGTTTAGCCTGTGTACTCTTATTTTAGCCATATAGGTGGAACTACAGTGGTGCCTCGCAAGACGAAATTAATTCGTTCCGCGAGTCGTTTCGTATTGCGGAAATTTCGTCTTGCGAAGCACAGTTTCCCATAGGAATACATTGAAACGTTTTCGTCTTGTGAAGCACGGCCATAGAAAAATTCGTCTTGCGAGTCACCTAAAAAAATCGCAAAACCCTTCGTCTAGCAAGTTTTCTGTTGCGCGAGGCATTTGTCTTGCGAGGTACCACTGTATATGTATCAGTCAGGTCCACCACCTTATGGGAGTTTTTCAAAAGCATAAAGCAGCCAGGCCAAAATTTGCTGTGGAAGATCAATGCATATATGTTGGCTTTTCTGTTAAAAACTGCCTTCCTAGTTGCATTTTCCACACAGAGGAAAAATAGGGAAATGTATGGAATGATCCTAAGATCACAGATAAAACTCATACTCCATAAATACAAGCAGAATGTTAGGAACAGAGTGTATGCCCTGAAAATGGGAAAACTTCCATTTAACACATGGTTGCCATTTTAATACTGTTAATTGAAATAATCGTGACATGGTTGCTGTCATGTTTGTTAAGTACCATATCAACAAGAGGACATTATTCATGAATTTCTACCACCATTTGTAGGTGATGACATCTTGGTTCTTTTGCAGTGTGAACCATTGTGTATGAGGAATTGGCCTGTAGGTCCTGCCCAGCTTGTTGAAGCAGAGATCTATAGAACCTTTTTACACACATGCTCTCTCTCTCTCTCTCTCTCTCTCTCTCTCTCTTTCATTCACTCACTCACACTCTGTTTTGGGCATTCTTACCTTCTTCACTTTCAGCAGCGCTGCCTTCGTTATTGTCAACCTCTATTCTCACTGTGGAGTAAAAGTAAAAACTCTTTGTTTTCTGTGTCCTTAAGTCCATTTAGCGGCTCTTTAATTCCCAGATCCTTAATGCATCTGCTGATTGTTCCCATCTCTGCATAGTCATTTAAAGACCAATTCTAGCATTCAAATCATAAAGACAATAGGCATGACCAGAAGTGCATCCACCTGCAGACATCTTGGTCTCATTTAAAATAATTTGAGCTGTGCTACTGCTAATGGCCCACTCCTGATAAATGGTTGGAGAATTTATCCTTCTCCTGGAAGAGGTCTGAAATGGTACACTGCATTCTGAGCACAACAGGAAATGCTTGTTTGCTCATAGAGCATCTGCTTAACAACAGAGAGCCCGGCCTGCATCCATTGGTTCTGGCCTATACAAGTCATACAAACATCAGTTACAATTGCTGAAGAGGTACAAGTAATGGCGGAAGAGCTGTAGCATCTGATGTCTATGTAGAAGATCGCAGGTTCAGTCTGGGCATCTCAAGATAAGATGCGTTACACACCTGTATGGAATTCTTGAGATCTACTGCCAGTCAGAGTAGACAATACTGTGCAAGATGCACCAATAGTATAAAGCAGTTTCCTATGTTCCCATGAAGTAGTAATGTTGTACATTAACAAATTACAGTGGTACCTCAGGTTAAGAACTTAATTCGTTCTGGAAGTCTGTTCTTAACCTGAAACTGTTCTTAACCTGAAGCACCGCTTTAGCTAATGGGGCCTCCCACTGCCGCTGCGCCGCCAGAGCACAATTTCTGTTCTTATCCTGAAGCAAAGTTCTTAACCTGAAGTGTTATTTCTGCGTTAGCGGAGTCTGTAACCTGCGTTGTAACATGAAGCGTATGTAACCTGAGGTACCACTGTAATACAGTAGCTGCAGTTTTCATATGCAGCACAACCTTATTTATCCAAATAAACTGATAACAAATTGTTAACCATCAAGAAAATCAAAACATGACTTCTGACTGCTGGCTATATGCTTTTTTTCTGGTGGGTGGGATGCAGGGGTACACATACCCCTAAACATTTTGTGAATTTTGTACTTTTGTCCATTTACTGAATTTATTTTCCCCAATTTGAACTATAAAATGGTGGTTTCTTGAGTCAAAATGAGAGTACACCAAACAATTTTTTTAGAAAAAAAGTGCTGGCTTTATGTATGCTTATGAAAGGTGTTACATATGGAACAAATGGTCAGTTTAGGTCATTTAGTTTTATAGTAAAAAGAGGCAAGAGATTTATCATGACAGAAAGAAAGGAACAAGTTCCAAGTGGAAAAAAATGAAGGAGAATCATGAGAAAGGGAGGAGGTGCTTATTTCTATTCCTGCTATTAATCTGAGCAGGAAGTTGGATTTTATGTTAAGATCACTGGAGATGAGGATACACATCACAAAAAATACTCATCTTTGAAAGATTAATGCACCAATGAGTTGCACAAAATGGATATCCAGGGGTTCCCCCCCCCCTTCATGGGCCTTGTTATCCTAACTCCAGTTCTCCCTTTCCCCAGTGCTGCAGCCCTCGTCCAGTTTCACAACCCATCTCACAGCTACATTAAAGTATTTTTCTTTTAAAGTGGGGTGGGGGCAAAGTGACCCAATCACAGATCTCCCATGTCACACCATTTTGTCCTTCAGATTGTTCTAATTCCATAGCGGCAGGTTCACCACTGGTGAGCTTTTTGTGACTTTTCCACATTCCCTCAGTCACATTGTTCCCTATTTTCACTTATCATCTGAAGGAACCTACCCGAATCTTTTTTCAAAACAATGGCGTACATGTTAATTTACTGAGTGAAAACTCCATTGAACAAAATGAGTACTGCTTTGATAAAGTGGGAGATTAAAGAATGGCAAAATATGTGATGCTGAGAAAAGAACAGCATTATTGTTTTCTCACTGGCAAGAGTTATTCAGAAGTTGGGCAGGCTGGTTTTTTTTTAAAGGATCATACATATGCAAGAAGCAGAAATTCCTTCCAAAAAGCCAATAATATGTTCTGTCATTTCAATTTCCACCAACATCTGCATAATCTCCCCCCACTCCCAAATTATGCAAAAAATGTTATTCAATATCAAGAGTGGAACGCAAAAATGAGTGTTCTTTGTTTGGTCTGAATCTATGCTTTTGCCTGGAGGCAGCAAATGGATCCACATTATACAAAGATCATTACAATTGCCATGAAGTCCTTGCAGTGATGAAGACAAAACACTTTTGAAAAGATGCTCTGCATGCTGTATTAGGACACCTTGTTTTATTTGTAAGGAGTCCCTTCAGTGATCTACTTTCAGCCAAAGAAAAAATTCCCATGGAAGCCTTCTAAAGATATGGGATTGGCTTCACAGAGGATCCTGATGAAAGCATGCAGTGAGGGAGCAGCTGGAGGCTTACGGATATGCATTGGAATGTCCATTAAAGCAGGGAGTATATATTCTGCAGAAACCAACCATGCTGATATCTATATCATAAAAAGGCACTGCTCATAACTGGGGCTTAAACACATCATCAATGTAATTGATTGAATTTAATTAAGCACAGTGGCACAGAATAAATAACAAGCAAAAGAGAATCCAACGGGCAGAGTAATGTGTTGATGTGAAGAAGCCGGTTGCTTATCCGCCTGGTGAATAATGCCTTGGGGAAGGGCTGTGCATTGGTAGTGCATTGACCTCACATGCAGAAGGTCCCAGGTTCAATACCTGTATCTCTGGGAGAGACCACTGCCGGAACCCTGTTGCCACTAGACACTGTGGATGATACTGAGCTAAAGGAACCAATGGTCTGGCTTGGCTTCCAATTCTCCTTAGTCCTATTCCTGAACTCTAAGCACTTTTCGGGGAGTGACAGTGAATCAATGAGAAACTTTAACTAAAAAGGTAACTATAGTAAAGTTTAACTGAGGAAATGAAATATAACAAAACATTCCAGCATCCATTTACTCTGTTTCTGCAATGCCTTTCTCTATCCCACTCCTTCCTTCCTTCCTTCCTTCCCTTCTTTCTTAAGCTGCAGAGATGCACATATCCGGAAGCAAGTCACTCTGAATTGAGTGGGAATCATTTCTGAATAAGCATATGTGGGACCGTGGGACGATATAAAATATCTGCCCCTGGACATAGCCAGGATTTATGTTGGGGGTGGGGATCAGGACATCCTCTGTCTGGCTCTGTCTAGCAGATACGGAATGAAATAGTATTTTTTTTCATTTATTTGATTTAGGAGGGCAGCTGCCCCCCCATCCCCTAGCTACACCCATATATCTGTCTCTCTTAGTCAAAAGTAGTTCCGGAGCATTTATTTGGTGACAGGAAGGTCCCAGCAGAGTCGCAGAGCAGCCTCTCTCAGTGCTTGGCCTGCCCAACCAGCTCTACCTCTTGCCACAGGTCTTTCCGATACTTTGAAAGGAACAATAGGGCTGGGTGGGGCTGGGTGCAATTGTCTCTTAGAAGGATCCCTAGAACTGATGCCTACCTCTGAATAAAATATGCTTGCAGTTGCACTCAGTTAGTATCATAGACATACAGAGTGGCTGGAGAAACCCAGCCGGATGGGCTGGGTATAAATAAATTATTATTATTATTATTATTATTATTATTATTATTATTATATTATTATTATTTCATGAATCAACAGAGGCATTCTGAATTTAACAAGTATTGCCATAACTCCTTCACTGAAAGATACTGAAGACAACCCCATGTGATCCTTTGAAACCATCCCTTTTATGCTGAAAATGAAAAGCCAAGATTGTGTATTTTAAAATGTTAACAAAAAGTCATTTGAGGACTGAGAATGGTATCTCAAACAGCTTGTTTATTAGACTGAAATGGCCCTTTCAAACAACACTGCAGGATGGTCAATAACAATGAAAATCAAAACCCAGCACCAAAGAATATCTTTGGTAAGAATGCCTGCCCCTAAAACCACAATGTCAGCTGAACTGAAACTCCAAATGAATGGGGTCACCTTATTACTACTGTAAATTCAGTAAAAGATCTGAAACGTACTTTTGGAATTGATTTCATAACAACCACATGAAACTGATTAAGACAAGAAATTAAGACAAATAAATGAAAAAAACCGCATTTCTGAATTCATATGAGTCATTTTAACCATGCCCTACACAGAACGCCACATAATAAAAAGGTTTGATAGCTCCTACTGGTTCCAAGAGAACTATAGACTATTTTTCCTGTAAATATTCTTTTCATAGATGGTAAAATCTGGACAGTTTTCATGACTATTTCAGATGTGAATTCCATGACTTCTATATACAAATACATATTTAGGTCCATATTTTAAAGTGAATATTTATCCATATGGTAGTTATATATGGGTTTATTGTTGATATTGTTATTGCTAATAGCTTCAGGATGATTTATAGGATGATAATAAAAATAACAATGATAATAAAGTCGTTGTTTTTAATGGGAGTCAGTGTCCCCAGGCAGTGTTCACAAAACTGCAGAGGAGGCCAGTTCCTTAAAAGTCTCTGAAAGCACCTGGTACCTTCCCAATATTCCAGAATGGAAATCTTTGAAAACATGGCTCAGAACAATGGTTTGTGGTGCCAGCAGCAATATCTCGGGGAAACTGTTATAGTTTTCTCCTCAAGACTGACAATTCAAGTCACATACAGAAATATAGATATTGTATTCAAGTCCTATAAGTGGAAAAGTAGGCATCTGCATCAACTGAGCCAAAATTTTGTTTCTTTCTATTATTCTTTCTCTTTCTTAGTTGTGGTTCAAAAACAGAGAGTGCCAGCACAGAGTTTTGATTTACAAGTTAGTAGAAAGTTAATAGGCTGCCGAAACGAAAGGGAGAAGCTAAGAGCAAATGAAATGAGAGCAAATTTCAGAGACAATGCAAAAGTCCCCCCCCCCCCGCGCGCACACACACACACCCAAACTGGTGTTGGGAGGGAGTTTCAGCTATAAACACTAGAATTATGCACCTAAAGGATGCTGGAATAAGATGTATAATTAAAATTGTCATTACCATTCTTGGTGAGGCAGTGGCTTTTCACATCTAGGCATCCTGGCTGTATTTCACAGAGCTGTTGGAGCTGCTGCCTGCCTAGGCAATTACCAGGATAAGATAAAGTATCCAGCACATCAACATACTTTTGTCTGTCGGCGAAAGGGTGCCGGTGCCGTTCATTCTCTGAAACATAAGAAGGTACTAATTTCCTGAGTCATTCATTTTTCATGAATGTTGGTTTGCCATTTAGGGGTAGCGTAGAAGAGTCAATTGGTTTGGAGGTTTGTCTTGCCCTGTTCCCCCAACCTTTCTAGCGGAGTGGGAATAAAACTTCTTACAGAACCACAAATCTCACTGGAAGTTGGCACACAAGGCTGAACCATATTATATTGCTAAAGTGTTTATTTCTACAAGAGAGGTCTAGCCATTGACCGGGACAGAACACCGAGACACGTTAAAGTGGAAAGCTAGGAGTACACTTCACCCAAGGGTTGAGAGCCATTTGAGAATGGCTATTCCAGTGCAATGTCTCAAACCCAGGACAGGGAAGGGCAGAGCATCTGCTTAGAGAGAGACGGTCCTGGGTTCAATCTCCAGCCTCTCTAGGTGGCCTGACAATGTCCCCTTCCTGCAACCCTAGTCAGTGTAGACAACTAGGCTGATCTGGAAGGACCAACGGTCTGACTAGTGTAAGGCAGCTTTCTATGCTCCTAAATAGTAACAGAGGTAAGTGCTTAGGACTGGGGCTGGCAAGGAAGGGATCCTAGTTCAGTGATAGAGCACATAATATGGATATTTACAGGTGATTCAATACCTGCCATAGGAGCCAACAATTAAAAAGCTGATGGGTAGAAAAGGAAGAACAGGGCTTTGCTCCTTTAATAACTGTGCATAAGTCAGGAAATTTCAGCAGGTACAGATTTTCTCAGCCTTGCATAGCAATCTATGCAGGCCAAAATTCCCTCTTCTGTATAAATGTTCCCTGCCCTCCTTCCCTTGTGGTTCCCCTTGCTTTCACGGGAGGCTGCAGTACTCACACCAAGATGATGTGCAGGGACTGCCCCATTCATTGCTACAGTGTTAGACTATTGCAACTTGATATAGTACCACTCTGGTGTCTTCTGAAAACCAATCAGAAAAGGAGGCAGGATCCATACCCCCACTCCCATACAGATGATGCAATCAAAGTTTGTGTGGGTGTCTATGAAAGGAAACAAAGAGCATCAGTTTTTGAGCAAGACATACAGAAAGAGTCTGACATCTGACTTTGGGGATCTGCAAGATCTAGAAAGGGACCTTTCCACCACCCATCCAGGAGTGGGTGTGGGGCAATGAATTTTGGCTGTCCATTGGTGTATTTAAACTATCTGCCTACTCTTATGTGCAACCAGTATATTTGTAAATAAACTCAATTACAAAACAGAACACCATAAACCTCAGTGACTTACTTAGAAGATATAATACTTACTATTTATCAAGGTGCCGTGTCCCCTTTGAACCCAAAGTCCTACCCCCTCTCTTAAGACTGCAGTGGGGCTTGTGGGCTACTGGTGCCCCATGGAGCACACATTGGGAACCCCTGCGATACGGAATCTTAAAGGAAAGAGGGACTTCAAGAGGGGAGGGAATTTTGGTAAAAAGCAAAGTGGGGCACCCCTTACTTTCCATTTGTCAATACTATGTCTTATCAGAGGCTGCTTTTTTCAAACCTCCATTTTCCTCTTTGCTCCCCCCCCCATTTTTTTTTTTACTTATTTCCTCTTCCAGGTCCCAGCTTCCATGCCAGGTCTACTGGCACTGGGCAACATGCCCCCTGGTTTGCTCCTGCCTCCTGCCCCAATGTCATGCAAATTCAGCATTGTGTCACAGCATTACAAAACCTCCAATGAGAGATGTATGATGGCAGCCTTACATTTTAAAATAGGGAAATGTTCTCTCTTCCAAATAATCTGAGCTCATGGAATTTCACAGTTGTTGGAGAAGTGGGAACAGCATAACAATCAGTTATGCTTTCTTTCCTATCAAATATTGGACTTCATGCGCCAACAACTCCACATCTTTTCCTAATAATAAAATATTTTTAAATAACAATGATCCCTCAACCCTCTTCCTTTCTGCTATGGTGAATGTAAACAACAACAACAAATCTTTCTTTTTGAGGTTGTGGGGAGGAAAACACTTTTTTTTTGATCAATCCAGTCCTAAAACACAGTAATTTCATCTCATGTTACATCCTTTCAAATTCTTTCAAGAAGATTTCATCCCCTTTGGTCAAAAACTCTTATTGGTTCAGATCTGGTAACAGCAGCATTGAAGGAGCTGTTAGCTGTTTCTTAAAATGTGCTCACACACACACATGAGGTAACTGCTGGTTGACCAGCCAAACCCAAAAAGTACTCATCGGCGTCCTGGGGAAAAGTGACAAGTGGGACGCTGCAGGATTCTGTCCTGGCCCCGCTTTTGTTTAACATCTTTATAAACAACTTGGATTAATCAAATTTGCAGATGACACCAAACTGGGAGGGGTAGCTAATGCGGCAGAAGACAGTATTAGGATTCAACATGACCTTAACAGATTGGAGAACTGGGCCCAAGCTAACAAAATGAATTTCAATAGGAACAATTTAAGATTCTGCACTTAGGCAGGAAGAACCAAATGCACAAATATAAGATAGGGAACACCTGGATTACTAGCAGTACATGTGAAAAGGATCTAGGGTTTTGGTGGACCACAATCTTAACATGTGTCAACAGTGATGCAGCAGCAAAAAAAGCTAGCACTATTGTAGCCTCCATCAACAGAAGTATAGTGTCCAGATCAAGGTAGGTAGGACTCGAACCAGTAGCTTCAGATTACTAGAAAGGAGGTTCCTACTAAACATCAGGAAAACTTTTCTGACAGGAGCTGTTCGACAGTGGGTGTTGTGAACTCTCCTTCCTTGGAGGTTTTTAAGCAGAGGTTGGATGGGCATTTATGATGGATGATTTAGCAGAGATTCCTGCATTGCAGGGGGTTGGACTAGATGACCCTTGGGAATCCCTTCCAACTCTACAATTCTATGATTCTATTTAATAATGTCAAGCCTCTGTACCTGTGCACACTAACAGTTGAGTTGTAAACTTGTAGAGTTATTCACATGCAACATTTGACAGGCATGGAGTCTGTGTACCTACCGTGTTTCCCTGAAAATAAGACACTGTCTTATATTTTTCCCCTCAAGAAAACACACTATGGCTATTTTATGGGTATGTCTTATTTTCGGGAAAACACGGTACGTACACAGTAGTTGAGCTGTGCATAGACACATATTGTACCTGTTTTTGGTGTAACATGAACAAGTCTTGAGACTCAACTGAGAAACACACATGCTCTTAACACAAGGACTGCTGGGGGGGGGGGAAGATGTGTGTTAAATGGAGAGGAAAATTGCCTGCCAGCAGATCCTCAGCTGATCAGCTCCAATAATCAGCAGGGGGGGTAGTTTTGTTTCCAACTGTGAGGCCAAATTAGGGAGGAAGCAATGGGAGCATAATCTTGAAGAAGAGCTGCAGAAGAATGAGAGGAGAGGAGATCTGGTGTAGTCATGGATGGGGCCTGGGTGAAGGGGTGCGGCCTGGGAGAACGAAGGCCAGATTGGGTCTATCAACAGGAGATCCCCATGCCTGGCTGTCAGCTTAGTGAAATGTCACAAATAGGCTGCGAGTGTTCAGAGATTCCTTTGCACACATATGTACACTGAGCGCATGGTAGGTGTTGTAACATGGGGATCGTGATTCAGCCAGTGATTTCAGCTCTGACAGAGCAGGCAGGAGACAGCTTCTTCATGTAACACTCTTTATTCAGACAAACAAGACTGGGGAACTGAGGAGAGGGATGCTACATGGACAGTAGAGGATACATTTTGGAGGGAACAATCTCAAGCAATCACAAAGCTGCCTTTTGGTGGGAACCAATAAGACTGAGGATCCAAATACAGCAACTTGAATGAACCAATAGTAGCTGTTCCTTCTGGAACAGGAAGGCAGTTACTTTCCCCTAATGTGAATACAGACAATAGTAATCAGATATGATAACCCCTAAATCAATACACAACAGTAGGAGGCAACACCATTCCCAATGCCAATGTGCTCACTAGCCACATATACACCCCAGTGGAGCATAGGAATGAAAGAAACTGCCTTAGACCAAGTCACAGCACTGGCCTATCAGCTCAGTAATGTATGCACTGGCTGGCAGCAGCTCTTTAGGGTTCCAGAAAAGAGCCTTTTCTCAAGCCAACTTGGAGGTGCCAGGGATTGAACCCAGGACCTTCTGCCAGTGAGCTGTAGCCCTTTCTGGTGGCTGCTAAGAAAGGGCATAATGTGCATCTGGGTCACAGAAGGTCCTTCTTCATTCTGTATGCACAATCACCAGGACAGCAAGAAAAGCTGACATGTCATCTTCAGAAATGAGGCTAGCAGGCCACTCCCATTGCTCCCTCGTGCATCCAGTGGGGGGGGGGCAGAGGAGCTCTCCTACAGGTACACACACAAATCTCATTTGGGGGACAGACCAGCACAAGAACATGTCCTGCTCTGAATGCATCACTTGATCTCTTGTCATTTGATCACTCAGCACTTTGTGAGTCACAGCCAAATGTATCAACTGACTCATTTGGGCTTGAGGGAGAATGAAAGTTGTCTCTGAGACATTTGGTCTGTGGTGGCTTTTTCACACATGCAGATCCATTGCTTGATGCCACAGTTGTCAAAGGATGAGCATGGATGTGTCAGGTGTGAACCAGCTCTAAGCATGTCTCTCCCTGCATTTTCCTCACTACACGATACACATCAGGTCATTCATCAGCACCTGGAATTAGGGAAGAAGCTTTTCAGATGAGAGGGTGTGGCAAGGTGCTAGCCAACCACGTTATGAGTTTTTTAGTGAAGGTATGTTCAGCATACAGCACACCATGAATGCTTACTTGGTCCATTTGTTCCTTCATAGGATTTCTATTCCACTATTCTTTCAGTCCTCACAGTGGCTTTCAAATACAGTACAGGACAATAAAATGCTAGCAATAAAGCAGATAAAAATGATGAGAGCAGCAAAAGCAGTCAGCAACGGCTAAAAGCAGCACAAATAAACACATAAAGCAGTATAGATAGACAGCAGCAAGAAGCAAATCAATATTGTGATTAAGGACTGATGTAGAAATTGGGGTTTGGCCTTTGCTGTCCAACTCCACATGGGACTCTGAGTCCCCTAAGTCCATGACCAGTCAGAGAAGAATGGATGGAGGCAGGATCCAGTGGAAAGCAAGGCAAATACAGTGGTACCTCCAGATGCGGACAGGATCTGTTCTGGAGCTCCGGTCGGATCCCGAGGTTTCTGCAACCAGAGGGACCATTTCTGCGCATGCGCGTGGCGTGGTAGAGCGCTTCTGTGCATGTGCGTGCAGCAAAACCCAGAACAATACTTCCGGGTTTGCTGCGTTCACAGCCTGAAGGATACGCAACCAGAGGTGTGCTTATCCAGAGGTACCACTGTATTTATTTTTCTGTTGCAACAGAGTTTCCCTCCCTGACTTCCCAGAAGCGAGAGACCCAGAACAAAGGTGTGAAGGAACTTTTAAAGACTTTTGACATTGGCCAACCTCCTTAGCCAGAGACCACCCCAAAATCATCATACATACATCATAGGAGGCGGTCTACTGCAGAAATCATGTCTGCCAGAATACTGGTCACTGATTGCATTATCTGGGCAGCCTGGCCATTCTTTGGTGATGGATAATACTTTAGTTCCCGAATCCAGGTCACGGGCTCACCCTATTCATACTCAAATATGCCCCTAAAACAGGATTTGTAAGCAAAAAGACAAGGGGAGGCTTTTCCCATTTGCCTCCCTCCCTGCAGAGGAATATTTGAGTTCATTGGGAGAGTCAAAATGGCTTCATGATTGTTCTCCTGCACTATTTCAGACACATTGTTTATATATTTAGATAGTGTACATTATGAATATTTATTATATATTTGAGACCTTAAAATTCTTATAACAGGCCTCAGACTAAAAGAAAGTAGGGATGATGCCAGATGAATAATCCTGGTGTATCCAGAGTGATGCTGCAGAAAAGCTTCTCTACGCAATCTCTGGAGACCGGGGGCGGAGAGCAGGCGGGGGCAGGGGGACAGCCGCGATGGCACCCCACCGTGATCGCGCTGCTGGGGGCTGTGTGCTCCCCCTGCACTCCTCTTCCTCCACCAGGGACAGGGACAGGACTCAGTGAAGACCTTAGAGTAACCTCCTAATTTGCTGTTTACAAATGGAAGAAGGAAAGTGACCCTAAGCAAATATAAGATGGTTAATTTTTCCTTTAGGCCACTTGTTTTGCTGGTTGCAAAAGGAGTGACATGAGGAAAGGACCTTTGATACCTGCTAAACTGGTGGTGAAATAAATGATTAATATTAACACTCTTCTGGAAAAAGAAACAGAAACAACAGGTGGTCCCTCTGGGCCTCAGAACTGCTAAATGAATGTCATTTTTTCAGTTACAGGTGGTTGGGATATCCCCAAGTTGTCAATGTTCCTATGGATCTGTACCAGAAATTTCCAAGAATCGCTGTACAGCCCAATGAGGCGTGTGTGCCAGCCGATTGCAACAAGGCTCCTATTTCGTAAGAGGAATGTGCTTCACCTCCTGTGATCTCTGCTGATCAAACAGTTGGCATTGGATGGAGGAAGAGTGTAATGGGGTGCATGTTTCACTACTTCCAGCAGGTGGTGATAAATAGCATTCATTGCTCACAGTTCAGGATTAAAACAAACAAATATGTTTTATACTGTAATGCAATTTACTGCAACCTGATGTTTGCTGCGAATGCAACAAAACACTGACTTGGGGAAATACCAAGCGTGGCAGTGGCTAAGAAATACCCTCAATTTGTTAGTCATTTTAAGCAGAGCCGTAGGGGGGGGGGGTGTCTAGCCAGGGTTTCTGCCCCAGATGAAGCCCCCAAAGGGGCACCATTGAGGCTCCCAGGCTCCCAGCGCATCTGGGCTTCAGCTGGAGAAAAAGATTAAAAAGTGAATGGCAACCGATTTTTGTTTTTGTTTCAAAAATTATTATTATTATTATTATTATTATTATTATTATTATTATTATTTCTAAGAGAACCTACAAAAGAGAACCATAAAACAAATATAAAACAAATCAAAAACATGAGAAACAAAAGCAGTTATCGTAGCAACAGTAAAAATACAAAAGCAGTAGATATAAAATCAGCCCAGGATTTCCCCACCAAGCTAAAGAAGGCTCATTTACAACGCAATGCAGGGAGACTTGGAAAATCTGGAGAGACTGTGTGGCTCTCCCCAGTGAAGCAAGACAGGATCCCCTGTGGGCAGGGCCGTCTTTACCCGGGGTGCAAGGGGTGAGGGGACCCGGGTGGCAAATTGTGGGGGGCGCCCTAGACTTTGTGTGCTTTTACCAAAGACGTGCTGCGCCAGCGGCGGCGCTTGTCATTCACAACAGTGGCGCTTGTCAGACTCAACAACGGAGCTTGTCATTCACAAAGGCGCCGTGCACGCGAAATTAACTCTTACATCAAAATATTATGTTACGTATTGTATTGAGGTGCTATGCGGCAGCAGGATCAGAGGCACCTTTGAAACGACTGGTGTTTCTCCTAAGTAGGTGCCTAAACAATACTTGTAAGTTTAAGTGTGGTGGTGGTGTATACTTAAGTATAAGTGTATTGTACATAAATGAGCAAATTAAAAAGTTTGTTTCTTTTTCCTCCCTTCAACAAGAGATAAGGCGTAAGCGTTGTGTCTGACATAAGCATAATAAAAGTTAATTTGGGGGCTAAACTAAATTTGGGGGCGCTGGGCAGATCTTTGCACCCCGGCAACGCATATGCTAAAGACAGCCCTGCCTGTGGGTTATTGCTACTGTGTGAGAAAGAAATTATGGAGGGAAGCTGAGGAAGAGAATCAGTTGGACTAGATGATCCTTGGGATCCCAGTAAAGGTTTTCATGTTTGATTTTAAAAAAATACTATAATAATAATAATCGGGGCTTCTAATTTCTATGGAACTTCTCTCGGGATCACTGAATATTTTCATAGTATTTGTCTCCTACGCTTTGCTGATTCATCCTCCTCTTCTCTCCAGTGCTTCGCTGCTAATGCTTCAGGCACTGATGAGGTAACCCAGGAAGGTATCTGGCAATTGCGCGTCGAGGTCCTCAAGCCACCCCCCAAGAATTAAACACAGAGACATAAATTTTTGTTTGGGTTTTTGGCAAATAATTTAGGGCCACAACTTTATTAAAATACAAATTTGGTGAGTGGTTGCGTAGGCATTGGTTCAGACTATCTGTCCAAACGGGACAGCTGCTGACTTCAGTCAGCGTCGGGAGAATGCAGCTGGGGAGAGTTAAGGAGGCTGGGGACGAAACCTCCCCCTCACCAGCGGTCCCGGGGGCTCCGACTATGGCCCTAGCCCCAGACCTGGGGTTCGGACAAAGCATAAGAGCCGCCGGATTCCTTTAACGGAATTCCCTGTACCAACATAAACATGATTGCGGAGGTGGGGCCTACCATCATCGAGCAATCCAAAACATAACCAATGCCTAACCGCCAACCTTACAAGTTGTGACAAGTTGCTACTGCAGTAGGCGAAAACCATAAGGCAACCACTAATCAGCCAGATGGAAAAATTCCTACTGGGCCCCTGCTACAAAGCAGACGACCCCATGACAGGCAGTTGCAAGGTCAAAGCAGAGGCCTAAGAAAACAATGGGGGGGCGGGTGGGTGATCCGAAGCTCGAGCCAAGAGAGGGATCACCCTGCGTGCAGAGGATTATAAAGGACGCTGACCTGTCCATCACAAATTGCTACATCTCACTTTGCCCAGTAACTCTGCCTGACCAATCCTGACTAAGGCCAGCGTCCAGCCACTCCCTACAGGTATTTAGTGTCTTGCCAGGCCCCGACCGCAACACGTGCTCTTACGCAAGGTAGAACCCGATTACTCTGAAACAGAGCTGTGGCGCTAACTGCTGCTGTGGCAGTGGAATGAAACTCCAGTTTGTAGCACAGATGCCTTCCGGGTACAGCTGAGGGTTTCATTTCAAACTCAAGCACCCATCTGATTCCTTGTAAGGAGAACAGGCATTCAAGGTCACATCTCCTTGAGGGTGTTTCTTTCTTCTGCTCATTTGGTTATATTCTGAAATGGTTAAATAAGCACCGTGGAGATTTATTACCACTAGCTGTGAAACTTGAAAGTGCAGGTTCCCAGAATTGCAGTGCACATAATCTCTGGCTATGTGGATTCAGGTAAACCCTCGTGAACTTTAACCACCTCAAAACAGCCTTGAGGGTTCACTGGGAACCACCACCCCCCCCCCAACTAATAAAATCTCTTCATTATTATGTCAAGGAAAACCCATAACTTTCCCTTCATCTTAGTCACATTAAACCAGCCCCAGTTTAAATTGCTGGAGTTTAGCTCTCTGCAGAAGATCCAGTTTCAGACAGTCCTTCTCAAATGTGCTTGCAACACCTTATCTGAAAAGCAAAACAAACAAAATGTACTGTTGTGAAGCTGTGGTGTAAAGTCTAGCATTGCAGTATTGTTGAAAGGTCTCTCCAACATCTGTTTTACAGTTATTAAAAACTAAACATTGAGCTGTCTCCATCCAGACTGTGAGGTAGTTAAGGTGGAGATTCTGATCAGTGTTCTTAATGCAAGATGCTGTTCTGTTGCTCTCTGGATGGCTTTCAATAAGTAAGAAGGTCTAATGTCTCACGTTTCTCCCTCTGAGGCGTCAGAGGAATGGATGATACTGAAAGGTGTCTGAAGACACAACAGTCAATCATAACATTAAGTTGCGCCAAGTGGGAGGAAAGACACTGTCCTATCAAGGCCTATCAAACCATGTCAAAAAATAAATAAAAATAGGCATGTAAGATAAACAGGAGCATGGTGACTGGTGAAGGTTTCTGCACTTATAAAGGATGCTGAGAGAGTGGCTATATAGAAAAACTCGTTTGCTTTTTCATCACATTTAAGGTGTGGGGTGGAGCTGTTTGGTGAGGTTGGGACTATTCCAATGGCAAGATGGTGGCCCCCTTGATAAGGGCACAGGGCTTGAGCTGCGTTCAATTTTTGACGCTCAGTATGTTGTTAGGAACACACAGCACACCAACCTATTTCTGAATGTTCCAATGGAGATATCACAGCTGCCCTCTTTCCTAGGACAAGTGGTGGTGTGAGTATGAACATAGCATCTATACTTGGCAAAGCAGCAGGTTTGTCCTGAACATGACCACACCTTCCATTCTGAGGAAAATCTTGCATTGCACCTTATTTTGCATTCCCCCGCCGCCGCCACCACCACACACACATACCAACAACCACTTTGAAAGTGAGCCATGGCAAGTGACTGAGTGGGTGGAGGTCAAGCTGGTATTTCAACTTGAATGTAAAATTGTGTTCTGAATATGTGTACAAAATTTCATACTGATATTTCTGTCTCCAGGGCCATTATCACCTTGCAAACTGACAAATTCAGAAAAATAATACTAAGTGGGCCAATACCCATGGCCAAAGGCCTTTTTCACGTGGCCAATTAGAATCAGATAAAAACTATGAAAACTGCATCGAAAATAACCCTCCATCAGAAATTACATTATAAACTTCCCCCTAAGAAGAATGCTTGGGAGGAAGTTGCAGTCCCTGGTTCAAATCCTGGGCAGACCAATTTCATCTAAAATGCTACAGGTGGAATTGGTTTTTTGATTGTTGGTTTGGGGTGCTTGTTCACTGGCCTGTGGGCAATGCAGTGACCTGATGCCCAGCAATACCTGGGGCATCAGCTGCCTGTGTTACCTGTAACAGCTACCTGTAATAGGGAGAAGTATGAAAACAACAGAGCCATCTGTACACTTAGCCCTTTGTAAATATCATAGCTGTCAACTTTCGGATTTGAAAATAAGGGATCACCTATCAGTCACATGGCAGTGGTGGGCAGAGCCAGAAGCAAAAGTGGGTGGAGCCTGGCCGGAGTGACGAAAGAGGAGGGGCGGGGCGAAGCCGCCTCACTATCTGGCAGGAAGGGTCGCTGCTGTGTTAGTGGCACACTATCTAGCAGCGCCCCTCTCTTGCCCTCATTGATTCTCCCGCGCCTGCCCTCTGCTAAGAGAGAGGCGCCGCCAACGACAACGTTCGTCCAAGTTTGAATCCTTCCCGCCCCCACCTCCCCCTCGAAATAGCGGGGTGGAGGGAGGAGGGAGAGGAGCGTGGCCGGGGGGT
Source organism: Lacerta agilis (assembly GCF_009819535.1). NCBI lineage: Eukaryota > Metazoa > Chordata > Lepidosauria > Squamata > Lacertidae > Lacerta > Lacerta agilis. Next base: position 59,740,877 of record NC_046322.1, read on the forward strand.
GGGGGAACCCTTATGTAGAGAAGGCAGGGAGTCTGGCTACGGAGTCGGCCCGAGGGGAATCTCCCCCATAGCAAGTCTCCTCCACACCCCCTGCACCACGGGGTCTAGGGGCAGCTCCAGCTAGGTGCTGCTGCTGCAGCCTGAGTGCGAGCGAGCGGGCTCCTTGGGAGAACTCGGGGACACCGATTGGACAGCGGAGACCCAATAAGAGACAAAAGTAGCAGGAAGGTTTCTGTTTCTTTTCTTTTTTTCTGCGCGTAGTAGTCTGTAGCGGCTGGAGCGGCAGGAAAGAGTTTTCTCCTGTCCCAGGCGAATGTTTGCAGGAGCTGCCGCCTCCTCCTCCTCCTCCTCCGGGACTTGCTGAGGAGAGGAGAAGGTGGAGGCTGGCAGACCAGCGAAGGCGACGTGCCTCGGGAGCCGGGTCGGCGGCGAAGGTTGCTAAGGGCCGGGTTTGGAGCCGCCCCTCCGCGCTCCTCTCCTATTTCTCCCCCGCGCGCTTGCTCGCTGATCGTGAAAGAAGCCGCGCGCACGCCTGGCACTGGAAATGGAAGCCGGGCGGCAGGACGCACGGAATGGAGCCTCGCCTCTCTCACTCCCGCCCGACAGCAGCGCGCATGAGGCTCCCAAGCTCGCTCTACCTGGCTGAGGTCGCTCTGCCGGGCCAGCCAGCCCCGTCTCTATTTCACTGCCTCTGCCCAGACAAGGGGCCGGCTCTGCTGGGCGGGAATGCCCAAGGGCCTGGCCAGCGTGCCGCGCCCCTCCCACAACCCGGGAAAATACGGGATTTTTATTTATCCGGGATAAAAGCGGGAAACGCGAATAAAAACGGGAGAATCCCGGCCAATACGGGATACTTGACAGCTAAGGTAAATATTGATGTTAACAATTAGGATAGACAAGATAAGCTTTGCAAGACCGTTGTGCTAGATCATCTCAGACCTCTTGAAAACAGCTCATCTATTCTGCAGATTAAATGCTACATACTTAATATAACCTGTGTTGCAGGAAACAGTTGTCAGTCAGTCCGCCTTTCGATTTAGTGTATGGCAACATGAAATGTCTTAAAGTTCCTGTTTTTAACATAGCTTTAGGAATGTGAATCTGAATCAGCCAACATATTTTAACACCTGACCTCATTTTATTGGCTTGCTATCAACATCAGTTTGGAGGGTGGGAATATTTTGCCATGAGAAGGAGCCTAATTTTAATTCATTTGGATTTTCAGTGGCTGGAAGGTGTGTTCTTTAGTCAGATGATTTACTAATGTGAGTCACCTCACTTGAGGCAACTGTGGTAGTTTCTACAGGCGACTTCTGCAACATCAGTGGTGCAGTTTTAAAAAGACAGAGGATGCCTGTCCTTCAGTCTTAAGAAAAATTACTGACCATTGACTCCTTCATTAAAAGCAGACATTTATTGTTACAAATTGAGTGATGTCAGACATTGAAGCATGGAAAGGGCATCGGCTGAAACAACAATATGCTTTTCTTTTATAAGTGGTGAGGGGGCGTTTGGTCTTTTATGAGTGGTGAGCGGGATTTTGGCAATTTACAAGCAAAAAGAAATGATTAACCCCATCTGTTGCAAAGTGTGCTAGATGCATGTGCTCACCAATTATTGTTGTTTTTATAAAGAAACACATCTATAAAGGCCAGACAGCAGGGATTTGCAGTAGCAGTCCATTGTTGCCTCTTGAGATATTTGTTTATTAATATTAATAAATCAAAATTATTGTTCATTATGAAGGGTTCTATTTGAAGCGAATGATGACAGAAAGTTAAGCAGCTGCTTAGGAGTTGCTCAAAAAGAATAGGTATTACTGCTAGGCAAAGGGAAGTGACTGCCCCAAGCAGCTGATTGGGGTGTCCTAAAAGAAAATTGTTAAGTTATTTAGCATATTACTGCTGAGGAAGGTGAAAGGCACTTGTAGGATTTCCAGCCTCAGACACCAAATTACTTGACTGGTTGTGGGTATTATGAACTTTGTTTTGGTGGGGGGGGGGAGTGCCATTTGTTGCTGTGCCTCAAACAGCAAAATGTCTTGGTTCTGCCCTACGTACATGCATCAGAAAAGCTATACTAAAGAGATGGGTTCATTTTACTAGCCTGTCTGGGGCTCCTGCTTTCTGTAGATCAGCATTGCAGCATGAAAAATGGTCTTGCATGCTTTCAATATGGCCAAGCTAAATGTTTGCATGGTGTCTGCAGAGAAGGTTAGGGAAAAGAGAAGAGTGTGATAAATAGGCACTCCGCATGTGGGTCTGTGACACCAGGGTCTTTGGCACCATTTATGGGACAGATGAGTGTCTGGTTCATACAAGCCTGGGATGGGGGGAGGAATACTGGAGGAGCTGTATTCATGCAACATGAAACCCATCTGAGAAACGACCCCTATGTGTAGAAGTCAGAGCTGTAATGTTTACACACACTGGCTCACAAAGTTTTCCCCAATCATTTCTTGTCTGTGATAAATATAGCTTGGAGCAGATGAGCACATGATTCACAGCATGACAGTGTACTCTGGAGTAGCTTTCTTTTTCTAAAACAGCCATGAATCAAAGGGGATTGCCTAATGAAAGTAGTAATTAGAGAGCAGCAGTTCAGCATCAGACAGATAGGAGTGAAGGAAGCAACTTTGATGATTAACAGTCCCATCTCTGAGCAAACCTGGCCAGAAGGAGCAAAACATTCCTTCTCTTCCTGGGATTTCTGGAGCTATTTTGCTCTGTGTAACTGACCTTTAAAAGGCAAGCAAGCCAACCTCAGTGGACCTGGATAGCCAGGCGTTGTGTGAGTTCAGGATGAGTTTAGCAGCCCAGAAAGAAAAATGTAATGAAGATGATGTATAGATGGTATTTGACACCAGTAAAATTAGCTAAAATGCATAGGATGAGAGATAAAACATGCTGGAAATGTAAAGAAGCAGATGGAGACTTTTACCATATGTGGTGGACGTGTGACAAAGTAAAAACATTTTGGGAACTGATCTATATTGAATTTTAAAAGATGTTTAGATACATCTTTCCCAAAAAACCTGAAGCATTTTTAATAGGCTTGATGGGAGAGGAAATTGCGAAGATAGACCAAAGACTATTTATGTACCCCACAGTAGCAGCGAGAACTTTAATGGCCCAAAGTGGAACTTACAGGGGTACCAACGATTGCGGAGTGGTGTAGGGAAACTTGCCGTTTAGGCGTACTGACACAAAAACCACAAAACCGCCCTTATCAGGAAGACCATGCACCAACGTGCACTTCGCCTGCTAGGGGTACCTCCCTTAACAGAAAGGACATGCACCTCACCTACTAGGGGACTGGCTTTATCAGGAAGAACATACACCACGCCTACTGGGCGCAGGGAATATCACATGCACACAGGCCCATTAACCCACGTAAACATGGCATGTTGTACTACGTAAGCAAGTATGAAGTCCACCCTACCCATATATGGCATTTCCATACGCCTGGCTGATGCAAGAATGTAGTCCAAATATGGTGAAATGTTCCTGTATGCTGCCCCATAAATAAAGGCTCCTGAAGCCCTTAGAGTCATCAGACTCCTTCAACCCACATTGGTGTGAGACTGGTCATTTCGCCCATGACGAGCAGGCCCTCGTCAGAGTGGCAGGCGAAGATGATGGACTTTGCAGAATTGGCCAAACTGACCTGCAGGATTCGAGACCAAGATGATCAAAAATTTCAAAGGGACTGGAGTAAATGTATTGTATATTCGAATAATAATTGCAAAATTTGAAGACACTAGTAGGAATGAAATAAATCCTACAACGTGGACAATAGGTTAAAGAGCTAAAGTGCAAGATAGGACTTGAAAGTAGAAAACCTGCTGAAGGGAGGGAGGGAAGCCACAGGCTTGGCAGAGCTGAAAGTAAGTGTGTATGTTATTGTATTGTTGAAAATACTGTTAAAGGAGAAAAATAATAAAAATGTATTTTATTTTATTTTTAAAAAGAGTTTAGCAGCCCAGAGTGGCTGGGGCAATCCAGTCAGATGGGCAGGGTACAAATATAATGATGGTTGTGGTGATGACAATGCCGACTAATTCAGGAAAAGGCACAAACCAGGCCGAGCGTTAGCCTTCATCCCACTTCTCCAAGCAGTGGGAAGTCCTGGGGGTGCAGCGCTTAGCCAGGTTGGGTTTCATTTGGAAGGACATCACTGGGAGCTTATTAGCATTTATTTATTTAGTTGTGTTTATTTATAAATATACAGACTGGGCAGAGGTAGAGCTGAGATTTCACGCTGCAACCAATAGCCAAAGTCTAATGTCCTCACATCAGAACTCCCAGGAGACAGCCAACACTCTTGAGGTGCCTAAAGCTGGTCGTCTCTGCCTCTTCTCAGCAGCCTTCTTCAGCCATCCCATGTCTCCATCGCCCTTTGCAAGTTGGAGGGCAACTGTCTATAGCAAGAAGCCTGAGCCACTTCTGAAGGACTCAAGGTGGAGCAGGCTTCCTTCTTCAGACAGTCACCCTCCAACTTCAAAACAAAATAAAAAATTCTTTCCAGTAGCACCTTAGAGACCAACTGAGTTTGTTCTTGGTATGAGCTTTTGTGTGCATGCACACTTCTTCAGATACACTGAAACAGAAGTCACCAGATCCTTAAATAGTCACCAGATCCTTAAATAGATCCTTAAACAGTACAACGCATCATCAGAGATCTTATAACCTCTCCTAGACAATGACAGTTCTCTTTCTCAAGCTCTGGGAGGAAGACCCTACATCGCCTACAGACAGCCACCCAATCTCAAACAGCTCCTCACCCACAATAATACTACAACAGGACTCAACATGGACACTGGTACCAGAGCCTGCAATAAACCCAGATGCCAACTTTGCTGCCACATAAACCCGGACAACACCATTACTGGTCCCAACAACATCAAACATACCATCTCAGGACTATTTAATTACTCATCTTCCAACATTGTGTATGCAATCAAATGCCAACAGTGCCCTTCAGCTCTCTATATTCGACAAACAGGCCAAACCCTACGCCAAAGGATAAATGGACATAAATCTGATATCAGGAATCACAAGACAGAGAAACCAGTAGGAGAACACTTCAATCTCCCAGGACATTCTATAAAAGATCTCAAAGTAGCTGTCTTAATACAAAGAAATTTCAGAAATAGACTGGAAAGAGAAGTGGCTGAATTACAACTAATCACCAAACTTAAAACCACGGAGAAACCTGGTCTGAACAAAGACATTGGATTCTTATCTCATTATACATAACAAAGCTATCTTTAGCCATCTCACCCCTTGCCTTTCCCTGCAAGACTAATTACAGCCGTTAAGAGTCATCAACAGGTTTTCCACACCTATCAGCTGATCACCCATTCCCACCACCCTTCTGAGCAATACCCCTCCCCACTCCCTCACTATATTTAAGGATCTGGTGACTTCTGTTTCAGTGTATCTGAAGAAGTGTGCATGCACACGAAAGCTCATACCAAGAACAAACTCAGTTGGTCTCTAAGGTGCTACTGGAAAGAATTTTTGATTTTGTTTTGACTATGGCAGACCAACACGGCTACCCACCTGTAACCCTCCAACTTGTGGAGGACAACGGGATAGTGGCAGAGTGTATGATGAGAGCACACTTGTCTTCATCCTGCACACAGTGTCAATTGTGTGGAGAAAGGAACACTTGAAGATGGCTTGTTTCACTCAGATTGCTGTGGCTTCTCTCACAAACACCAAGATCATGTCATCTATTAGTTGGGGTGGAGAAGAGCTCTCCCCCTTTCAGGTATTTCCTAGCCATTCAGAAAGCCTTCTATTGAGAACATCTGCCATGCTGCCTAACACTTAGCAATGTGCTAGGACTACAAGGCATTAAGGTAGCCTACAACTTTCTCCGGCGTCCACCCCCCTCAAACCTAACAACAGTTTATTTGTTGTTCAGGCAACACACGAAGCCCAGCAAAAGATCTTGGCCTGCTTTCAGGTGGGCTCCATTGTCCCAGTCCAGGCAGTGCCTCCTCACTCCCCCACCACTTGCCTTGCCTGGCTGGACTGGTCCCAGCACCAGGAACTCCCCATATGATAAATCAAGAAATGACTCTAAGAAATGTTTGCAAGCACCCTAGATTGTACACAAGTACAAGCAGGAAAAGAAGAAATAACTTTTCAGAAACTTTGCGACTATGGAATGTGAGATAGAGATGAAGGCTGTCATATATTTTTATCATTTGAACTCAAAATTAATGGAATGTCTAGTGATGGCATCAAATGGAAAGATGCTATTGAAAGCTGATTTTGGATCTGTGACATGTTCACAAAGATGAGTGATATCTGATTAGTTCATTAGTTCATTCCCGGATGAATTCGGGCACTGGAGAAAAACACACACAACTTCCTGGAGCAACTTTATTAAACCAAGTGTTGTTGATCTTCTTTCTGACTCATCTGAGCCCAGGTATCGTCTGAAACTGAGACACACCTTTTATAATTCTGCAGTCAATCATCCTAGTATATTTGAAGGAAGAACTTCCTTTCTCCTGCTGTGGAAATTGCTGACAATGCTGAAGCTTCTATAATACTTACTATATTGTAGTTAAAAACAAATTTTGTTTTCTTGCAAAACAAATTCAGCAAAAAATAAATAAATCAGGAGATTACACAAACCTGTTCAATGGCTTCCACTCTAGGTCATATTCAAGTCAACTTCTAAAAAGGTGATGTGAATTTCATATGGATGAGATGGGACAGGTGAACTAACTAAGGGTGCTTCCACACTGTTGCCATTTGCCAGTACATGACTGAAGCCCATCTGAAAATTCAGGTTGCAGAATTATAGTTCACTAGTGCAAAGTGAGAGGTTTTACTTTCTTGGGCTCCATGATCACTGCAGATGGTGACAGAAGTCACGAAATTAAAAGACGCCTGCTTCTTGGGAGAAAAGCAGTGACAAACCTAGACAGCATCTTAAACAGCAGAGACATCACCTTGCCGACAAAGGTCCGTATAGTTAAAGCTATGGTTTTCCCAGTAGTAATGTACGGAAGTGAGAGCTGGAGCATAAAGAAGGCTGATCACCAAAGAATTGATGCTTTTGAATTATGGTGCTGGGGGAGACTCTTGAGAGTCCTATGGACTGCAAGATCAAACCTACCCATTCTTAAAGAAATCAGCCCTGAGTGCTCACTAGAAGGACAGATCCTGAAGCTGAGGCTCCAGTACCTTGGCCACCTCATGAGAAGGGAAGACTCCCTGGAAAAGACCCTGATGTTGGGAAAGATGGAGGGCACAAGGAGAAGGGGACGACAGAGGATGAGATGGTTGGACAGTGTTCTCGAAGCGACTGGCATGAGTTTGGCCAAACTGCGGGAGGCAGTGAAGGATAGGCGTGCCTGGCGTGCTCTGGTCCATGGGGTCACGAAGAGTCGGACACGACTGAACGACTGAACAACAACAACAACAACAACAACAGGGTAGGAAATAGGTGGACCTCTAGCAGTTCTTAGGCTTTGGTTCCCATCAGCTCCAGCTGGCAAAGCCTGATCAGGGATGGCAGACTTTGTAGTCCAGCAGCGTCATTTTGAGTGTTTTGGAGAATGACCAGGCTGCCCCTGTGAGCTGAAAGCCTGAGTGCTCAGGGTACCCACTGCCTTCCTTGTGAGCTCTGTGCAAGAGGGGAGCAGAGTTTGAAATTTATGGAAGAGAGAAGAAGATGTGGCAAGCGTCATGTGCTTGAATTCAGACAAGGATAGCCAAACAAGGGAGCAAGATACATTTGAATTATGGAATGAAAGGAACATGGAAAAAATTCATGCAGAAATGACACACAGGAACTTGAGAAGCATTTTAATCATTTTGACCTGCATATGCGCAATCAAATAAGGATAAAACATGCACCACAGGCATACATTTATTTGCATATATCATTTCAAGAAAAGACTGGTTTTTCAATAGATTTGGATTCTTTTTTTTTTTTTTACCCCTAAGGACTAGGAGAGTGGAAAGAAGAAGAATGTAGAGATTGGACACTGATGGGCAGGATGGTGTACCGACCAGGGAATAGGAAACATGGGGTAGGCACAAGTGGTTGTGCCGCCTCCATCAAGCAATGGAAATGTCTTAAACTCCTCTCTGACTTCTCAATCCTCATCATACGCTGCCCACATCTTTTCAAGCTAAGTAGGAGAAATGTGCTTTTAACTTTGAGACTGCAAGATTCCAAATTCTCTATTCATATAGCTGTTCTTTGGACAGGCTTGTGAAATCACAAAAACAATAACAGTTCTACAAATGGAATAGGGAGGTGGATGCGTCATTCAATGAAAGGCACAGATAAATCGTCTTGCAATTAGCTTGGTTCACATTTCTCATGGCAAAGTGATTCATGGGAACTTTGGAGACTTGCTGTTATTTATCATCAGTGTGTGTGGGGGGGGCGGGCAGGGGGGAATGCATCTGCCTACATACCATTTCCCCCTCTTGTCTAGGGCATGTCAACTTTTGTAAGTGCTGACTCAAGAAGCATCACCTACGGAATCAGCTTCAGCACAAGTTCTCCTTTCTCCAAATAGTGATGAGCATTGACTCTGCTTAGCTTGCAACATTTCATGATGAGGTAAGAGCCTAAGGTATTATGGATTCGAGCCAAGGCATTAGCAATTTAAATTACAAAGTACCTTGATTTGGAGATTGTTTTTAAAATGAACAACGTCCCGTTTGCTTCTCCAGGCAATGTTGTTACTTAAGAACAAAGAGGTCATAAATAGAAGCAATGGATCAAAGGGCCAAGTGTGCATCTTGACCATGCCATGATGCTGTAGGATTGAGGGGTTGGAAAGGAGCAAAGTTGGATGCCATTTTAAAACAAGGTGGTGAACTTTTCAAAATTGCACCGATTTTTTGTTTTCTTAGAATTACCAAGGAACTCTAGGCAGTTTGCGCTAAAGGTAAAAGGACCCCTGACCATTAGGTCCAGTTGCAGACGACTCTGTGGTTGCGGCGCTCATCTCACATTACTGGCCAAGGGAGTTGGCGTACAGCTTCTGGGTCATGTGGCCAGCATGACTAAGCAGCTTCTGGAGAACCAGAGCAGCGCACAGAAACGCTGTTTACCCTCCCGCCAGAGCAGTACCTATTTATCTGCTTGCACTTTGACGTGATTTCAAACTGCTAGGTGCACTTTGCACTTTGCATAACACAAATGTGTGACGAGGCAAAGCAGCAAATAAAGCAGAAGAAACCCAGGCTAATATTAGCAACAAGCTGTCAGGGCACCCATTGCTTAGAGCGTTTGGCAGTATGGTGGGAGGTTGATAGGATGGTGACAGTTACCAGACAAATCTTGTTGCTATAATAAGCTTTATATGCTGAGTAGATGACTCATTGCAAGCATCATCTCCATTACATTTCCTCTGTACACAGGCTGCGGCTGCAGCTATGGCTGGGTCTGTTTATGGGTTCCCTTGCAGTGCCGGTTCAAACAACGTCAATGGTTACGGCGCCTGGTTACAGGCAGCAAGGCAAGTTGCACTTTGGGTGACCTGGATGCTTTTGATTGTAAGGACACACCAAGAAATTGAATTTGGGTTCATTTGATCCATGGCTGTCACACTACTACAATTCTTACTGTATTTATTGGATTTTAATGGATTGCTTTTGTTGTATTGGTATTTATGTGTTGAATACCTCCGTGGATTTTTTTAATGAAAAGTGGCATTAAAAAAAATGCCACACCTATCAGCTGATCACCCATTCCCACTACCCTTCTGAGCAATACCCCTCCCCACTCCCTCACTATATTTAAGGATCTGGTGACTTCCGTTTCAGTGTATCTGAAGAAGTGTGCATGCACACGAAAGCTCATACCAGGAACAAACTCAGTTGGTCTCTAAGCTGCTACTGGAAAGAATTTTTGATTTTGTTTTGACTATGGCAGACCAACACGGCTACCCACCTGTAATTAAAAAAAAAAGTTTTAAGGAAACAAATAAAGATAAATGAATATATAAACCTCTCTGCGTGGAACAGTGTTGAACTTTACAAACATTTACAAACAAGAAATCCTCAGCTGTGTGAAGATTTTTACAAACCCTGCCCTCTGGCTGCATTTCCCCAGATAGTCTTGCTTTTCCATGCCTCCACACCTTGTGGCTACAAGAAGAGCATTGCTTCATCAGACCAACAGTGCTTCTGAGAATTCAAAAGGAACTAGGAGTGAGAGAAACATCACTTCAAAATTGTATCATTTCTCATATCCCTACTTACCCATCTTTTCTGTCAAAAAGAAGACAAGGCTCCATCCTTCTCATTCAATGCTACTTCACTATGCCACAGGAAAAAGGGTGTAAGAGCTTCTCATGTGGATTACGGGGCATCCAACGATCACTCACTCCTGCCTTTTATTTAAGCACAGTGCCCAAAACAATGAATTTTGTTGGACCATTCATTGGGAGTAAAATGGGAGTAAAATGAAACTCTCTCCAAATATAATAAGGGAGGGGGAGATTTCTGCAAAAGAGGGTGTGGGGTAAAAATCTTCTTGCTTCTATTGCATTCTGGGAAGTGTGGCTGGCATGAAGTGGCCCAAGGCTCTCCCCACAGCTTCCTGGAGACACAGTAGGCATGTGGCAAACTCGCTCCTGAAATATTTCACAGGAAGATATTTTCAGGAAACCCGTGTGGGGTGGAAGGCAATGCTCCAGCCCAGTCTTAACTGAAATTACAACATGACCCCTGCATCATTCTACAAACACTCCTTTTTATGTCATATCAGCAATTTTGTGGAATGTTGACGACATATATGCTACAAACTAAAATTAATTTTAAAAGCTGCTTTCTAATAGGTTTTTGCTAAGAATCATGGACATCATATCATTTGAGAAGGTGTTGAAACTGTTTGAACAGAGAGCTCTAGCCCACTTAATGGATTTATATAATTGCCAGGCTTCCTTGCTTGGTAGCTGTGACCATGAAATAGGCTTGAACCCAGCCCACAGGGGTAAGGCATAGAGACATTATGAAAGCTAATGAAATTCATAAATGAAGTTCATGTAGAAGAAGTGGGGAGTCAAAATGTTGTCTAAACTCTCTTTTAATAAATTGGAGACCTATTTGACAAACATTCTTGACTCATACTACTGTAGAATTATCAGTTACATGCACTCTACTAATCTTATAAGGTACATTTTGCATATTACAAGAAAACACACAATGCTAGTCTTACTCAGACATTGAAATTAATGGGCCTAAGTTAGTCATGTCTGTTAATTTAGCGGCTCTATCCTAAACAACCCAAAACAACACAACTCGTATCTAAACTTGTTTATTTTAAAGCAAACTGTATTAGAGAATGCTTAAGCAGCATTAATGTAAGATTCTGCAACATCATAAATTATAATAACTCAGATGAACAGTTTCATCCAGTCCAGACTGAAATGCCCACAGCTATTAGGATATTTGGCTTAGTGGCACATTATAGTGTTTGGAGATTCTATTAAATATATTCAAATGAGAATAAGGCATTTATTATTTGGTTGGTGCATGCTTTTGCTATTAATTCTAACAACTTGATTATTTCTGCCCAAAGCATGATTCAGACCTTAACTTTATAGTTCCCAGCAGTAAGAAAGACAACAATTAAAATGTGTAAGGTAATTCATAAAGTAGCCAGCAACAAATGACAAAAGGAAGAGCAGACAGTGCAATTACACACCCCGATGGATGGCCTTGTCTAGTAAAGTAAGAGGCTTCTCTGGCACCAAGATTTCAAACCATGCTGGGGAACAATACCACTCCAGGAGAGGAAGGAGTGGAGAACTTCGGGAAAGCTACAACTGCACTCTCCCCCAACAACACATACTGCTAGCTCACTGGGTGGACCAGGATCTACTGGCACATCTCTGGGTGACTTGTGGTAATTCTGTGAGGTTTCTCCCTGCTTACCAACAGTGACAACGAAAAAGTGTTTCCTAAGTTAGGCTGCTGAAAGAGAATGGTTCAGAGAAGATCAGAAAATGATTTTTGTGTGAAAAGACACGTGCCCTTTGCTGTGGTATTGATCACAAATTCCTGGGGTGATTATGTGCTCAGGTGCACCTTGATTCAGCTAGTAGATCTTTGTTGCTCTAGTAAACAACAAAGTATACCCTACCAGCCTGAAGACTGTCCACCGAGGGCACAGAGCTCTCATTGGGATGGGAAACATGTGATGCAGAGTTGAGCCACAACAGGGGAAATAGCAGATTAAGTGTTCAGAAGCTGGGCAGGTTCTTGTAGCCCATGGCTTAGATTTTCACTACTGAGTCCTTTTGAGTTTTTTGTTATTATTTTCCTATTATTAGTGCTGACCGGGAAAGCAGCGCGGAGACAAGTGCTCTGATCGCTCCAGGGTTTACAGGAGAGTAAGGGGAGTGCGCCAATGTGAAGCGCCCCCCCTAAAAAGTTTTGCCCTCTTCTTCCCTTTTTATTTTTATTATTCTCTATTTCACTCCATTTGATACTAGTTTATACTATTTTATATTGTCTGAATTAACTTCTTGTGAGACTTTTAAATTGTGCAGTTATTTTATGAAAGTGTTATTTCTCCTGGTAACAGGAGACAGTGAGCTGTGACCTTGAGAGACTGATAAGGCCATGCTCAGGGAAAATTCCATTGAGAGACAAGTTGTTTTGAGAATAAGTAAGATTTGCTGGACAGTCAAACAAACATAATGGATAGAACTAGGAAGCAAACAGCTGCGGTGGCGGCAGCAGCAGCCAGGAGGCACTCTGTCCAAAAGTCAGCTGAAGGTACAGTCTCCCCAGATACAATTGACTTTCTGACAGAATTTAGAAGGGAAATGATGGGGCAGGTGCAAAGAGAATCAGAAAAGATGGAAAAACAATCTGAAAAGGTAGTACAGGAATATCCAAGAACACAAAATTGGTGACAGAAATGTAAAAAAAAAAAATGGATACTTTGGATATTTCTGTGAAAGCCTTGGAAACTAGATCTCAAAAGATGGAGGAGGATAACAAAGGAATTAAAGAAGAACAAGAGGTCATAAAAGGGGACATGAGAGGGTTGATGGGGAGACAAGAACAACTGGAAGATCAGATTGCTGTCTTGCAGATAAGACAAAAAGCTATGGTTTTAATAATGAAAGGGATTCCAGAGGAAGGAGAGTTAGATTTAAAAACACATCTGGTCAGAATAATTAATGACTGGTTGGATGAGGACAAGAATGACATTTCAAGCACTATAGATAATTGTTATAGAGCTCAATCAAAGGCGGCAAGGGCCAAAAAATTATCTGTAGACTATATGGTGACTTTTAACTCTAAAAAGCTGAAGGATGCTATAATCCAGAATAACTATGAAAACAAACTTCAGATAGATGGTAATTGGGTCTACATGTACAAGGAGGTCCCTCCTCGCTTACTTCAAAAACGCTTGAAATACAAATTTCTGACAAACATCCTGACCAGAGCCAGCATTAAATTCAGATGGGAATTCCCAGAAGGGATTTCCTTTACATACAAAAGACAAAGACGCAGATTAACAACAGAAGAGCAGGCAAAGGAATTTTGGCAAAGATATGGAAGAGACTTTGATGACCCACACACAGCTGAGTTGATGGGAGTGATGGGAGGAGGGGCAGGAGAGGGACCAACAGGGGAAGAAGTAGAAATTTTAGAAAAGCAAGAGGAAGGAAAGACAGGACCTTAAAGAAAAAGTAGAGAAATAGGAAAACAGCCAACAAAATGGCATATTTTAAAATATGGAGTTGGAATGTTAATGGATTGAATAATAAGACTAAAAGAAATAAAATTGTATATTGTCAAAAGAGAATTTAGATGTAATTTGCCTAGAAGAGACCCATATAGCAAGCAGACACAAAAGAGTTTAAATTAATAAAAAGTTCGGAACAGAATTTGTGACAGCAGATAAATCAAAGAAACAAGTTGTTGTTTTATATATAAAATCAAAATTGGAACCTAAATTAATTTTTAAAGATGACCTAGGAAGAGTGATCGCAGTACAGATTGCAGTACAAGGTGAAAAATTTATATTAGTAGAAATCTGTGCAGCAAATGAAAAGAAGGGATAATTCTATCAAAAATTTGAATCAGATTTAATGGAATTTGCTGATCAGAAAATGATTTTAATGGGGGATTTGAATGCAGTGATCTCACTTGAAATGAACAGAACAATTAGGAAGAAAGATACTAAAGAAGGGAGACTCCCAACAACTTTCTGTGAGATGACTTATACCGGTATTTTTGACTGATGCAAAAAAAGCTGACTCAGAGGCTATCGAGCATAAACAGGCAGACCCAAATACAACTATTTTACAAAATATCCTGGCCCAGCTTCAAACCCTAAACCATATACAATACCAGCTGAAAACTCTAACAAGACTTTAATGAGTTTTGGGTGCAATTGGTGAACTGTGAAGGCAAATTGGACTCATTTGCGACATTTTCACAGGTCTCTCACAGCACTCTTAATCATCACCTTAATGCTTTAGAATCTCAGCAAAGACAAAAGAACAAAGACAAATATAAGTTTGTGCGTGCTCAAGATAGAGATAAGCTCTTACGCAAATTCTGCCAAAATGGAAGCCCTGGTGAAGTGGGAACTGAAGAACAATTCTTTCCGCACTTTTCCAAGGATGTGATTCAAGGATGTGATTCAAGCACTTTTCCAAGGATGTGACACCTTTCTTTTGTCTGCCCTGAATTTCCTGTCAATCAAAATCATTAAGTGACCTTAAGTTCTAATATTATGAGAGGGAAAACGTTTTTCCCTGTCAGCTTACTCCGTACAATCCATAATTCTGCAAACCTCTGTCATGTCCCCTTCCCATAGTTATCTCTTTTTCTAAGCTAAAAATCTCTTAATGTTTTACCCCTGAATCATCCCCATCATTTTTAATCGATACTTTCTGCCCACTTTTTCAGCTCTGTAATTTCTTTCTTTTTGGAAATGGGATGATCAGAGCTGAACACAGTGTTCCAAATCCTGAGGCATCACAGATTTATTTTCAATCCATTTCCAAATAATCCCTAGCACAGAATTTGCTTTATTCATTGCTGTCACATGCTGAGATGATGGTTTTACTGAGCTAGCCTCTAGGACCCCAAAATCTCTTTCCTGGTTAGTCACCATCAGTTCAGATGCCATCTGTGTATATGTGAACCTAATATTTTTCCCTATCCCAGACTGCATCATTTTACATTTCCCTAAAATCTCATTTGTCATTGTGCATCCCTTTCACACAGTTTGTCAAGATCCTTGCCTTTTTCACTTATCCTAAATAATTTGATGTCATCCACAAAGTTGATGTTTCCCCCTGCCCATTCCGATGCCAGATCAATTTAAGAAAAAATGAAATGGCACCCCAGCGCCCAAAGTAGACCATTGACATACTGCGACTCCCTTCTTGAAACTTACTACCGCTTGGGGGAGTGGAGATTGTCAGAGTCAACAGGCCCAACCCTAAGAATCCAAAAACCACAACGAAGGCTTGCCAAGGTAGAAAGTGTGACACACACTGCAAGCAATTCAGTTGTGTAAAGAAGTGATTCCCAAAATGTGGAAGGCTTCTGGGTGAGTCAGCAGATTGCTGGCAATCCAGCCTGGAAGCAGTATCGCTCGTAAAAGGAGAACAGTTCAGGCGGATGATGACAGATTAGTCTCCAGCCTTTTTAATGGAATCCCCTGTTGCAGATTTCTAAAAAGCCTGCAGTCTAATGCTTCCTATTCTTCAAACTGCCTTTTATCACAGAATAGCACAACTGCAGAGGACGTAGCTGGTGTCCCTTCTTGGAAATCCCTGCAGCCCACAGAATTCGACATCTCCTTTCTTCCTCTACTTTTCATGTGTGAATGGTGTCTTCTGAAGGGAAACTCCAGAAATGGTTACTATTATTATTAATATTATTATTATTCTGTAATAGATTTGGAAGGCACCCCCCCAAACCCTATAAATTAATAAATTTTGATTATTTGGAGTATTGAAGGGAAGATATGAGGCCAGTGTAAAAGTACAGGCTAAGATTTCTTTCCAGGCTGGGGCCTCACCTGGGATAGAGGCACTAACATGACAAAAGGTGTTGATGGCCCACCTGAGAGCCTGGGCCTGGGCAGACAGGAAAAGAGAGCCTTTAGAGCAAGGTGTGTTGGGAAGAAGTAGTGGGAGAACAAAGTCTGGGATCCATCTTGGGCTGGCAGGCTGAAGGCTGACTGGGAGAGATTGCTTGGGCTCCAGGGCTGCACTGCTATGGGGAACAAGTCCTGCTTGAGATGACTGTGCTGTAAGATTTGGACTCCCTCCATGCACAATGAAGGTGTAAATAGGTGAATAAACCATATTTCTTAAAAGCTACAACAGTCTCCACTGTGTCTCAGTTCTCCAAAAGAAAACAGGCCCTGGGTGAGTGCTTGGAACCCCATGGACTCTTGCCACCGCTCAGCAGGGATAGGGGGAGGCACCCGACTTTTGTAACAATACCATTATGTGCTACCCACTTTGCCAAGCTTAAGGTGGGGTTTTTGGGGGGAGGGGATAAAAAATGGAAGCAAAGTAGCATGCCTACAATTTATAGAAAAGTGGCTGATCCATGCATCTGTTTCCCAGACAATGGGTATTGTAGTCTCCCACCAGTTAGTCTGTACCTAGCGTTGCCACCTTCGTTCTGGCAAAATACAAGGTGAGGTGGGGCAGTTGGTGGACTTTTTTCTCATCTGGTGCTGAAGCAATCTATTACAATCTATTGCAGCCCAAGAGGATAGCCCCTCTGCAGTTTGACACATGCACACACCAACACATGAATTTGTAAATCTGTCAGTGTTTGTCTACCCAGAGCTTAAATATATGACCGTTCGCACACGCTTTCAAACACATGCATTTGAAGAGGATACATAATGAGAGAGAGAAAGAAAGAAAGAAAGAAAGAAAGAAAGAAAGATGAAATACAGGACAAAGGTGAATCATTACAGGACATAGCATTTTACATTGAAACACGAGACAATCCTGTATTATATAGGACACATGGCAACCCTATGACTATACCTCTGCTTAGCTAACTCCAAGGCCTCTTCTGCACTATCCACTGATAGCAGTATTGAAAGCAGTCATGGCTTCCCTCAAAGAATTCTAAGAACTGTAGTTTGTTAAGAGTGTTGAGAATTGTTTGGAGACCCCTATTCCCCTCACAGAACTACAATTCCCAGAGTTCCATGGAAAGAGGTGTTGGCTGTTAAACCATCAGAGCACATTCATATGTTGATATTCTGCATTGCCCTCCCTGGGCAGCATGAGATATCTTCCAGTGTCTGCTAAAGGCCTTTGGGGAATAATAACAATCTGCAGATTCTATTTATGATAATATTTAATCATAATTAATCATCCTGCCTGATGTTGTCTGGATTACTTTTCAATGCTGTTAGCTGCTTTGAGATCATGCCAGGGGCAGCAATGAAGGGAAAAAGAAAAACAGGCTAAGTTTGGAGGGCAAAGAGAAGAAGAAGAAGAAGAAGAAGAAGAAGAAGAAGAAGAAGAAGAAGAAGAAGAAGAAGAAGAAGAAGAGTTTGGATTTGATATCCCGCTTTTCACTACCCGAAGGAGTCTCAAAGCGGCTAACATTCTCCTTTCCCTTCCTCCCCCACAACAAACACTCTGTGAGGTGAGTGGGGCTGAGAGACTTCAGAGAAGTGTGACTAGCCCAAGGTCACCCAGCAGCTGCATGTGGAGGAGTGGAGACACGAACCCGGTTCCCCAGATTACGAGTCTGCTGCTCTTAACCACTACACCAAACTGGCCATATGAACCCGAGACCATATTTTTAGGGGGATCTATGCCATCTGACCAGCCAGGCTTTCCTGGAGTATACAGTGGTACCTTGGTTCTCAAACACCTTGGGACTCAAACAACTTGTAACCCAAACACTGCAAACCTGGAAGTAAGTGTTCCAGTTTGCAAACTTTTTCAGAAGTCAAACGTGCTCTGTTTTGAATGTTACGCTTCTGATTTGAGTGCCACACTTCCGTTTGGAGTGTTACGCTGAGGTCTGTCTGTTTTTGCTATTTATTTTGTGTTTTTTGCAGCTCTTTTTGTTTTTGTTTTTGTAACTGTGTGGAACCCACTTCAGCTACTGATTGATTGATTGATTGATTGTGTGACTGCAGTACATTGTTTATTGCTTTCATTTTATGGATCAATGGTCTTGTTAGATAGTAAAATTCATGTTAAACTGCTGTTTTAGGGGTTGTTTTTAAAAGTCTGGAAAGGATTAATCCATTTTGCATTGCTTTCTATGGGAAAGCGTGCCTTGGTTTTGTAACGCTTTGTTTTGGAATGGACTTCCAGAACGGATTAAGTTTGAGAACCAAGGTACCACTGTACTTGCTGCCAGTGCTGCAGCAGAGCTCGTCAAAAGCACGGCCTTTCATTCCTGGTCCAATTTGGTAGTGTCTTTTGGGATGCATTTTGATGACAAAAGCATCATGGTTATTTATTTTGGATCAACTAAAGAAGAAGCATACAACAACTTCAAAGATGGTAGGCGTGTTAATTTGCTTGTCTGTAGAGCTGCCTGGAGAATTTGTGTTGTTGTTGTTGTTCAGTCGTTCAGTCGTGTCCAACTCTTCGTGACCCCATGGACCAGAGCACGCCAGGCACGCCTATCCTTCACCGCCTCTCGCAGTCTGGCCAAACTCATGTTAGTAGCTTCGAGAACACTGTCCAACCATCTCATCCTCTGTCGTCCCCTTCTCCTTGTGCCCTCCATCTTTCCCAACATCAGGGTCTTTTCTAGGGAGTCTTCTCTTCTCATGAGGTGGCCAAAGTACTGGAGCCTCAACTTCAGGATCTGTCCTTCTAGTGAGCACTCAGGGCTGATTTCTTTGAGAATGAATAGGTTTGATCTTCTTGCAGTCCATGGGACTCTCAAGAGTCTCCTCCAGCACCATAATTCAAAAGCATCAATTCTTCGGCGATCAGCCTTCTTCATGGTCCAGCTCTCACTTCCGTACATTACTACTGGGAAAACCGTAGGGCACCATATCACCCAAGGGCACCATATCACCCAAGTCCGCTCCTGGTTGAAATTAAGTCTCCAGAGCCAGTCCAGTCAGTTTCTGTACATGGGATGGGCGGAGGAGAGTCCCATGTTGTCACTTTGGGCAGCAGCAAAATGTTTTGGGTTTGCCATGTCAGGCCTTTTGGGAGAGGCAGTTATGAGGGTTGCAGTTGGGAGGAAAGGGTTTGCCCTCCTCTTCCCAGCTGTGACCCCCACCTCCCCCACCACATTTATGCTTAAAAAAGGCCTTCTGTTGGTTCCCAATTATTATGGCCAAGGGAAGGGGTTGTGATTTTCCTGGAGATGGAAACTTGAAAGGGAAGATTAACTCTTGCCTCCCCAAAAGCATTCTTCTCCAGCAAGATCAGTGCTAGGGTTGCCATATTTTGAAGAGCAAAAAAGAGGATACATTTGCCGACTTCTACTTTTAACCATGGATCGCTATGACGACTCTCATTATACATGCCCATGAAAAAGAACATGTGGCAATCCTATCAGTATCCCCTGCAATTTGGGCTGGAAAAACATGAAAACACTTTTTGGGGCGAGTAGTGAGTGTGATGTTGCCACGTGCACACATGGTTGCAGGGCTTGCATGGATACGGCGCGGGCTTGAATGTGGTGTGTGCCTGATGCCCACAACAGTGTTCCTAGTTTGCAAATGCTCCAAGAGACTGAAAAAGATTTGCAACTTCTGGGGTGCAGTATGACAGTTGAATTGATTCAAGGTTTATGATGTGAATGGGCATTATTATCTTGGAAGATGTTTAGTAGAGCCAGTTCTGGGGTGGTTTCTAATACTTGCTTGGTTATTTTACATCAGTGTGACCACACATAATTTGCTTGGCTAGCATCAATTAATGAGTTAATGCCTGGTTTGCTGTGAAGAGCTAATCATCTCTGATTTGGACATGTTTTATAAAAAAAAAATGTGATTCTTTTTATTTCAAGATCTCTTCCTTTTTTAAAACATTTTTTATTAAAGATTTCTTGGTTTACAATGTCTATTTTTTCAAGTTACATTTTCTGCATATCAGTTTCATTTCTTGAGACATTAGTGTTACATTAGGAAGAAAAGGGGGAAAGAGGTGGAGGGGGGAATGGTGAGTGGGGTGGGGTCGGGTGGCAATGTTTCTATTCTACTTAATGTATGTGTGGGGTTTTGTGTCAGCGTCGCTTGTGTGGGTTCTCTTTACTATTCACTTGTGTTCCTTTGATGGTGGGAGAGGTTGGGGTTGGCCTAGGGTGTGGTTGTTTGTTTGTGATTGGCTGTGGTGAACTTTGTTTTCATGTGTGAGTGGGGTGGGTATGTGTTTTTGAATCAGGTTAGCCATATTGATTTGTATGCTGTTGGTGGATTCTTGTCGTTGTCTTGTTGGGCTGTGTATGTGATAAAAGGGAGCGTCTTCTTCTATTTGTCCCTGTGTCAGTTTCAGTCTATTGGTTAATTTTTCTAATAAGGCTGTTTCTCATACTATTTGATAGCTTTGGCCCATGCTTACTCCTGACAGGTCTCTCCAGTGTCTGGCTATGATGCTTCTGGCTGCTGAGAGTAGGTGAGTTATGAGCTCTTTATGATGTGAATGGGCATTATTATCTTGGAAGATGTTTAGTAGAGCCAGTTCTGGGGTGGTTTCTAATACTTGCTTGGTTATTTTACATATTTCTCGTATGGTTGTTGTCCAGAATAGTAGGGTTTTTTGGCACTCCCACCACATGTGGAGGTATGTGCCTGTGGAGGTGCATCCTCTCCAGCATTTTGGTGAGGTTCCTGGGCATATTAGTGCTAGTTTCCTTGGTATTAGGTATCATCTGTAAGTGAGTTTCAGAGTGAGTTCTTTCCCTTTCGTTGATAAGGATTTAAAGGGAGGTTTAGACCACATTCTGGTCCACTGAGTGGGGTTAATCTCATAGCCTATGTCATCCTCCCATTGTTTTTTTCATTATGTCTAGGGGGTTTGTGGGATTTTGGAGTAGTATTTTGTATATTGCGGATACCACCCCTTTGCCGTGTTCCTTTTTATATGATGCAAAATGTGTCGTGGGCCTGTGCCCTGGAGTATATAGGGCAATGAGCCAAATATGCAGGGGCCATGGCCAACTCCTGAGCTTCATGGCTGAACTGGAATTCGAAACCATAGTTTGTACCCAACTAAGTTCCCTTGTGCAAACAGAAGTTCTTGCAGCTTTGTGGAATACAAGCCCAGGTGTCACCTTCAGGTCAAACATGGAAGCCAGTGCAGAAGCTGCCTATATCTATGCAACTACTAGTTTTGTGCACACAGAATTAGGATTGGATTAAGCACATTCTTTTTGCCTTTGCTTTCAGAAATCAATTGTAGGTGTCCCCCGCCCCCCGGAAAGGGAGCTGTGATTTCAGCTTTGCAGTCTCAGATGGGCTTGCATGCCACAGGTTAACTGCTCTATTGAGCTGTCTTCAGCACATATGAAGTAATTGCTGACAGTGATCCAAGCTTTAAAGTGACAGCAATTTGGCCAGCACAAGATCCCTTGTCTTGATAGCAAGTTCTGACTGATGAAATATGAATCATAGAAATTAAAGGCAAATAAGGTCTGTTAGCTCATCCACTTCACCTCTCTGCCAGATCAAAATTGTTGTTGCATATTATTCCCCAATGCTTGTCTAGACCATTTTTAAAGCACTGTGAGAAGAGGAATGATCATCTTCTTGGCAGCATTCTTTGCAGTCTTAATAGATGTTACCATAAGACAACCCTTGCTTCTGATCTGGCAGCTGAGGCATTCAGAGCATCCTAAACAATGCCTTCACCTTCAGTTCCTATCTTTGTACTGTGACCTGTTGCTGCTGCAATTAACTTCCTCACCTTGTAAAACTAACTTCTCTTGCAAAAGGATTCAGCAAAGAAAAGGATCCACAGCAAGCAATAAGTTACATTTATTTTATCATTTCTAGGCTTGGTGCACAATATGCAATACACACATTAAAAAATGCTCACATACATATATTACAGATTTTTTTAAAAAAAAATCAATGTTTTGGACAAACAACTAATTAAATTAATTCTCATGTCATGTTGGCTACCACATCTGCTTTATAAAATATGAACAATGGAGGGAGTGCTTTTATTTTGTTTTTAAATCAGGATTAAGGTTGTGGTTGTTTTGCATTGGTTACTGGAGGAAAATGTAACCCTATTAGCATTCAAAGTGAGCTTATTTAAAAAACTATTTAATCTTCATTATATTATGATACTTTCTCATACTGTTAAGCCGTAAACAGCACTTAGGGGTTAAAAAAGTTTTTTGGGTAAGTAAAAAGTTTTTGGTAAGTAAAATTCTTCAGAAAGTAACTAAAATAATTAGCTTTAACATAAGGTCAAATTTAGCATGGATTCATATAGTGCAGGAAACAGAGGTTGTGCTCCAATAAAATTAGTCAGCATTAGCCCAACCAAATTGCATCTAATAAACAGTATGTGTTGCAATATCAAGAGAAGAAAAATGGGTGGGCATGAAATCTCTTTGCTTTCAAATACAGGTGAAACTCGAAAAATTAGAATATCGTGGAAAAGTCCATTAATGTAAGCAATTGTTTTCATTAGCTATTGGAGTTTAATATATGAGATAGACTCATGACATGCAAAGCAAGATATGTCAAGCCTTTGCTTGTTATAATTGTGATGATTATGGCGCACAGCTGATGAAAACCCCAAAGTTGAAATTGTTGATTTGGGGTTCTCATCAGCTGTACGCCATAATCATCACAATTATAACAAATAAAGGCTTGACTTATCTCGCTTTGCATGTCATGAGTCTATCTCATATATTAGTTTCACCTTTTAAGTTGAATTACTGCAAGAAATGAACCTTTCCACGATATTCTAGTTTTTTGAGTTTCACCTGTACTCTAGAGATGAGGAAAATTATTATACTGCTTCAAATTCCACTTCAGTGTAAGAGTTGTACGTGCTACATTAAGTGAACCCTAAATGCTAAAACTTCTTCCAAGTTTGGCATGAACTCCATGTAAAATTTGTCTCAATCCATGGCTAGAAACAGTCTGTCTTAAATGTTGATAAATACAAGTGTCATATAGGTAATAAACATTGTTATGTATTGAAATTTTATACGTACATCAGGGCAGGCATGTCCAAAGTCCATTTTGGGGGCCTAATCTGGCCCGCCAGTTGGTTTAATGCAGCCCCAGTTTATTTCCTGGGGTAAAATCCTAAAAAAGCCCAGCAACTTCAATCCTTAAAAAAAAGTTTGGACACCCCTGCATTAGGATAAAAACCTTTACTTAAAAAGACTTGTTGAAAAAGAAAGATCTTAGATAGCTGCTGTAAGTAACACACACACAATAAATTTGACCTCTGCCTGATACGCAACGGAAGGAAGCTCCATAAAGGAGACGTCATCACACTAAAGGTCCAATTCCTACATTGTGTGGAACAGACCTCCTGAGAAAGCTGGCTGAGTTAATGCCCGGAGCTTGAGAGGTTAGGGCAGGGGTCAGCAACCTTTTCCAGCTGTGGGCTGGTCCACTGCCCCTCAGACCATGTGGTGGGCCAGACTATATTTTTTTTGGGGGGGTTGTTGTTGTTACTACTACTACTACTACTACTACTATTTAAGGGACCGCCTCTCCTGGTATGTCCCATGTAGGACCTTAAGGTCCTCAAGTGATAATCTTTTGGAGGTCCTGAGCAACAAAGACGTTAGGTTGGCCTCAACTAGGGCCAGGGCCTTCTCAATATTGGCCCCAACTTGGTGGAACAGCCTATCACGGGAGACCAGGGCCCTGCGGGATTTGGCATCTTTCCGCAGGGCCTGCAAGACGGAGCTGTTCCACCTGGCCTTTGGGTTGGTTTCTGTTTAATATTTATGCTTCATCTTTTATTGGTGGGTTATTTTGAAATTGAGACCTGCAGTTTTAATTGAATTTTAAATTTGTATTTTAATCTGTTATTTTAAATTGATCGTTTTTATGTTTTTTGTTGTGATTTTAATTGATGTTAGCCGCCCTGAGCCCGGTTCTCTGGCTGGGAAGGGCGGGGTATAAATAAAATTATTATTATTATTATTATTATTACTACTACACAGTCTTTGCTGCAGCATACCGGTAACAATTTCTCACCTCAGTCTTTTCTGGGTCTTTATGCTCTTATTTCCACCATTATCCTCTGCCCTCCTATGATTCCTACTGGACCCACCCCAAGACGTTTTGCCCTTGTGCAGGAACCACTGCAGTTATCATTCTGAAATTTGGTAGGCTTCATCCCCTCAGAAGGGGTGATTATGCCTGCAAATTGCATTCATTTCTGGCAGACTGAAAAAAATCATAGTTCTCTGTTGTTTTAAAAAATCAAACTTAAGGTGCTCTGACAAAAACCCCTGGATATATCTGCCTACAATTTGGCAGACTTCATATATTCTGGAGCTCCTGCCATGCCTGCAATTTTAATCCACCTGTGTGAAAAGGAAAAAAAGTCATAGCCATTTTTAGATTCACATTATATGAAGGGGGGGTGCAGAGCTTCGTTTTTAACAGGTCTAATTTGATCCCCCAAAATGGGTTGAATTGTATAGATGCAGGGTGGCTGAAAAACAATTCAAAGCTACCGTATTTTCCGGTGTATAAGACGACTGGGCATATAAGACGACCCCCAACTTTTCCTGTTAAAATATAGAGTTTGAGATATACTCGACCGCAGATTCTCCACCCGGCGTATAAGACGACCCCAGACTTTTGAGAAGATTTTCCTGGATTAAAAAGGAGTCTTATACGCCAGAATATACAGTACATATAAAAGTCAGACTTTGTGGGCACTGCCCAGCCCTATTGTACATATTTATAGAAAATATCAAGCTCACAGCATCAAAATTACAAGTGTTTAAACTAACAGAGAGACAGACAGAGAAACGAATCCGCTCAGGGAATTCTAAACTGCAGAAGCCCTCAGCAGTTTCATTATCATTCAGACAGGGGAAAAGAAACCTCTGCTTCAAGGTTAAATAAAATTAGCATAATTATACCTAATTGATTGCATGTGTTAGAGAGAAACATTTGTCACACTTTTAATAAAGCTTCAAGTAATACTGCACAGTGAACCTGAAGTGAAAGGGTCAGTGCTGAAGTGGTCTAGTCATTGGCAGAGTCCTCTGCCTCTAAGCACACCTTCTCACTAGAATGTCTCACTTATAATGCTCAGATATAGACTGCTTACAGCTATAACATATATTCATGTGGATGAAACCCTGAACTTTCATCGCCCATTGGGTAACTAATGTAACTAACATAAAATTAAAACACACAAAGCACTATTGTCCAACTGCAGTAAAGCTTTTTGCCCCTGCCATTGACAAGTCCAAGGAACAGAAGCACATGGCCTTGGCAAATGCCTTTCCATATTCTACTGCAGAAGCAAACATGTTGTTCTAGACAGCCATCTAGAATGACCCCTATGTGAGCATGATGGGGTGTTTTGTTTTGAAGGCATATTACAGAGTTCCTTTTAATCACCCCTGGTATTGCAGTGACTAGACTAAGAAGATGGAAGATAGCAGGCTCACAGCAAGGGGGCAAAGGGGGGGGGATTTGAAGCTGCCTCTGAATATTCTCTGCCCATTTTCTCCCCCTCTCTCCCTGTGGTTCATCTAAAGCTAGGGCACTTCAGATGTTGCTAAACCACAACTCCCATCAGCCTCAGCAAGCATGCCTAATAGCTTTGGTGTGATGGGAACTGCAGGGCCAATGGCTCCCCCTATCTAGAGGAAAGGACGGTCTCGTCACAGCAGGCTTGTTGCATGGCTACCAGTCAGAACAAGATTGCCTCAGGAAGTGAGACAAGAGATGCTCAGTTCAACCATAGTTGGGCCAGTTGTCCTTTCATATTCCAATCATGTCTTCACCCAATTCAGTTGTTTGCTGAGGCCACAGAGCTCTAGTAAGC
Source organism: Lacerta agilis (assembly GCF_009819535.1). Classification (NCBI taxonomy): domain Eukaryota; kingdom Metazoa; phylum Chordata; class Lepidosauria; order Squamata; family Lacertidae; genus Lacerta; species Lacerta agilis. The sequence goes on from NC_046322.1 coordinate 59,766,861, forward strand.
ACATCCCACACCCACATCCCTGCTTCCCCCAGTGGTGTTATTTTAAACACATGTGGATCTCAGAGGACATTTATGGGGGGTTGTTGTTGTTTATTTTAATTAGTGAAACTGGCTTAAATCTCCTCCAAAGCCTGTAAAGTGTCAGGCTAAGTCAGAGATCTGTTTGACCTACTCTGAGTCCTCTCTGATTATACATGTGTTGACTGAAAAAGTAAGCTTGAGGGAAGAATAGCACTTGTAAAATATTACACTTTTCAGATGGATGCTTGTTTCAAGGAGATAGAGAGATCTTGACAAACCACAAAAAAATGAACACTCTGGGTTTAAAGCTATAAACAGAATGTATCATACAAAACTGAAACTCTGCTCATGAAGGCTATTAAAGTCAATTCAAGGACCTGTCTTTGATTTTGTATTAGAGCCTTCAAGCCAGCATTCAGAGCCATTTCATTCCCTGTAGTGAAAGAGTTAGCAAGAAATGCAAAGCTAATCTATGGAACTGCATCCCATCACTCTGTTTGCATTTAGATTTCTGGAGTCTTAAAATAGTTTTACATTACAGATGTTATCAGAATAATTCTGCATAAAATTTTGTATACTGGTGTAAGGAGAGTTAAAACAGATTTATAGTTCATGGATTGCCTGGTGTTCTCTTTCCCCCTCTTATTTCATAGCCAGTTGTTTTCATTTACCCACCTGACTTATCCTTTAGAGAAAACCATGAATCTCTACTAGCAACATTAATGGCTGACCGATATTGTATTTTTCTCCTTTCAACCCCCCAAAAGGATACACAGAATTTAGAGGGGAAATTGGCAAATCCCCCATTTCTACTAATGAAAGCTAATCACAGACGACACACAACCATACCCTGTGGGGGTTTACAAAGCCTGCTTGGAAGGTCTAATACCAGAGTACATCAAAAGCACAAATGGCACTGTGAAGCATCAGAGATCATTGTTGGATTAGTCAAACATAACAGCAGTTCTAGCCATCAACTAATTGGCCCAGCTTTTGCCTTGCTGAACTCATTGTTCAGTGTGAGTTCTCCTTTCTTTTGTGTGGAAGCAGAACAATGTGTTGTCTCATCAAGAAGAAGGCAATATATATGTCAGGGAACTGTCCCCGGCTCAGCGCAGGGTGGTGGAAGGGGTTTGGGGATGACCCCACCTGACCAGCAGCACCTCCTTCTCCAGCAGAGGAAGCAGCGATGTCTCCAGTGGGGAGGGGCAGGCAGCTCAGAGGCTGGAGAGCAGAGGCTCTGGGGATGGTGGAGAGACCTTGCACTCCCCTCGCTCCGTGGGCAAGGGGGGGGGAGACACGCCATTTCCGTTGCCCCAAGTGCAAAGAGGGGTGAAACGTAAGGAGGGGAGGCGGAGATTTCGTATACTGAAACTCTTATGTTGGGGTCACAGCTGGAAGGGGCCACTCCCGGATTCTGCGAGTGACTGATACAGACATGAACTTGTAGCTCTGCACTGTAAATAGTATGCACAATAAAACTGCTAAAAGACAGGACGGAGTTTTGGCTGTTTACTCACGAGCAACCACCCAGTGGACCTTACAATATACATAAATAAACCTGCTCTTTTTTACTCTCTCTCCCCCCCCCTTCGTTTTCATGATAGCTGTTTTGCAAGGCATGTTTCTTGCCATTCTCATCATGCTATATTATCCATATACCAAGGAAGCCTGCTCCCCAGGCTACTTAATACTGTATTTATTCAGTCATGTCTGCTACCCTGCAGTCTTTGCTAGGGGTGGAATGCTAGGGCAGGCTGAATCTCTCAGGTTCAGTTTCCCTCCCATTCTTACTTTTCCATTCTTAAGTTCAGTTCTCCACGTTTCATGAATATTTGTAACCGTTTTTCTGCAAATTTGGCTAATATACACATTTTAAAGAAACAACTTCTTCTAATACACAGCATTTTTGTATTTTCACTAATAAATGTATTCATACTCATTGCAGTTGCAGCTTTGCACACCTGATGTGGAGCACTGCATAGTGAAATTCAGGCATATATAAAATTTGAAGGACATCTGTGTTTCACCTTGCATATTGTTTTAGAAAGTGTGTCTTTGTTAACTTTGCTTTTAAATACAAACTTAATTGAGCTTTGCCCCCTATCCCTACTGACTGCTGACTCTGCTAATGATGATCCTGGCTTCTTGAGTTTCTCCTTCCCTGTATGTTGTGAGGTGTGAGGATAGGAACACCATGATGGACCACAGTACAGAGTGCACAGGTATATGACACAAATGTCAGTGTTCAAGATGAACTGAACCACAGAGGATGGGCAAGACACACTGCTAGGATGTGGCCTCTTGGGTTCACAATTCCACCTGCAGGATCAGCTCATTACTTTGATGTGTGGAACAGCTGAGGCAGAGCAAATACCGCAGACATAATATTACCACCTCATGTAATACTCAGTGGCGTAGGAAGGGGGGTGCAACTCTGGGAGGGGCGACAAGACGGCCCCTGCCTCCCCCCAGGTGTAGTGCGGCCGAGGGCGCGTCCGTACGGGATGCCGCCCACGTGGCAGCCTGTACAGTCGCTGCGCAAGCGGCAGCCCATACGGCCGCCACACATGAGCGGCAGCCCAAACAGACTGTGCATGTGCAGCATTCCGTACGGAGTGCACATGCGCGGGGTGCTGCACATGCGCAGTCCTACGTGGTGCCGCACATGCGCCGCCCTGGGTGCCGGAGAGGGTTCCTCTGCCACTGATAATACTTCACACATTAGCTACCAACATTGGCTGATATGACTTGCATCATACAGTATATGAATCACCATGTTTGGAACACAGTATACTTACAAGAGCAAAAATAAATAAAAATACCGGTAGGTCCCAACTTTGAGCACATGCTGGTCCTGTGGGATATGCATCAGATATAGGAAAGTCCAGCTTAACAGGTGGTGGACAGCAACTTATATATTATAGAGGAAGAAAAACACTGTTTACCTAATGCGGGGATTCTTTGCTGGAGCTTCCCGCGTGTAGGTCTAGGCCACCTACACATGGGATTCCAGTTGCCGGGGATCTGCGGCCAGCGCCTCACATGCGTAAATGCACGGGCGCCGGCCAAGCCTGCGAACAGAGCGGTCGATAATTCTGGAGCATAAACTCGCACCGTGCCGCTGTCCACCAGGCTAAATCTGAAGGTGCGTGAGTGGTTCGGATGAAAATGCCTCGTGAAAGTATCTACAAACACTTGTGACCTCCTGAGTTACTCTAAAGTTACATACCCAAGCATAAAGGCTAAATAGACCCCAAAAATTTTAAATTAAGATGAAATAAAGACAGACAACATTACTTCTTTGAATGGCTTTGGCTGACCCGCATAGGCTTTTACACTTCCCTATACCTATCACTATTCTAAGCTTTTCCTAAGCTAACAGACCCTGCACCGCCAAATCTTCCGCAATGCTAAGGCTAACTAAATCTGTACCACCAAATCTTCCGCGATCTAAGCCTATGCTAAAACTAAAGCTATCTAAACCTTTACTGCCAAATCTTCCGCGATCTAAGACCTAACTACCTCCTGCACGTACTTCCAACCTATCCAACCCGCTCCCCAAAAACCCCGCTAACTAAGCGACTGATAAATCCTGACTATCCCGCCCAAGACGGGGAGCCGCAGCCTTTTATTGACAACCAAGTGCAACGTCATGATCGATATATTTACCAATAGAAACGCTGTTGCTGCCCCCCAAAAAGGTGGGAAGCAGAATAAACGACCATTGACAAATTCAAACCTCTGGAACTAGAATTTTAGGCGGAGGGATCTCAGTGGCAAGATGCCTACTGAGCCCTGCTTTTGCGTGGAAGAATACATAAAATAGTGCATAAATAACATTAACTTAAACAAATAATCGCGGGTTCAAAGGAACCCACGAAGTGTATTCCCACAACCTAATCAAAACTGGTCTATTTTCAAAGTAATGCATCACTTGGCCGAATTATCACAATTCATGAACCTGTTTTCTTAAATCACTACATAAACATTGGCATTTAATTATGTTGTGAATCTTATAAATGTTTTATTCCCCAAATAAAAATTTATGAGAATATACTAGACAGGATAGGGCATCATCACGCAGGAATAAGCAGCTTTGCCTGTGCACACCTGTTCCCAGTAGGGATACAAGATTGAACAGGCTATGCATTTGTGTTAACATCATTCAGCTAATTCAATTAAAAACCTTTTCAGCCCTACTACAGGACAAACTCAAATTGTCCTTCTAAATATCTCACCACAGTCCAGAGACAGCTCTGCGTAATTCCATGTGGTTGTCAGTTCCAAAACTACTCTGGAGTGACTTTTTGCAGCATTTACAAGACACACTAGGCCAGGCTTCCTCAACATCAGCCCTCCAGATGTCTTTGGCCTCCAACTCCCATGATCCCTAGCTAGCAGGACCAGTGGTCAGGGATGATAGGAACTGTAGTCCCAAAACACCTGGAGGGCCGAGTTTGAGGAAACCTGCACTAGGCTAACCAGATTTCACTTTCGGGGCCAACTGCTATAACTGACATCACCTAATTATTATTTTTTAAAATTTTCACAAATAATTCATATTAAACTGGGCAGTCTTTACAGTGAAGGTGTGTACAATAAATGCATGGCTATCACTTTTACTGAAATGGCCATGACTCACATGTAAATGAAGTCCCTGTGTGTGACTTCTTTCCTGCACTGTCGAGTATAAATCCATGTTATTGACCATCTTGGCTGTCTCTTAGTGCCTGAGCTTCCACAGCTGCCGTCCAACACGAACCACCATTGACAGGATTGGCAGCTACAGCAGCAGATATGTTCAAAGCTTGATATTTTATTCTCTTGCTAATTGTGCTGTTTTAAATGTGCATTTTATATATGATTTCCTTTAGAATGGTTCTGCTGATATGTTAAGGATTTTTTTTTGCTAACTTTGCTGTGTTAAATGTGCATTCTGTACATGATCTCCTTTGTAAATTTTTATTTTGAAATCTTTAAGATAACATTTTAGTTTCCTGTTGATTATGTGGCTTTGAATGTATACTTCATTTCATTTTCTTCTGTAATCAGATTTATTCTGGATTGGTTTATTCGATGTTTTAATGTAGGATCTAAATTCTTTGAGACTTTTTTCTTTAAAATATAAAGCAGTAGAGAAATAAATAAAAAAATAGAATAGTAATAATAATAACAACAGTTTTAATACTGTAGCCAAAACTAGTATCAGGCCAAATTGTATTGTTGTCGAACTCAAATTCAAATTCAAATTTTATTGCGGCTATAAGCCCATAAAAACATAAAATATGTAATATATGACATAAAGTTACAGCAAACCATAGACCCTGGAGTCATAGGGAAACAAACCACAGCACAAATACAAGTTTTAAAATTGCAACCAGGGAGCAGAAAACAAAAAAATTAGAAGTCGTGTAGTTGGCCACAGCGCCTTTTTTGAGATATGACAGAGTTTAGAAACCTTGCCACCTGCAAGGTTGTATAGGAGTCATTGTCTTGCAGGAGTAAGGCAAGGTGTGACTCAGCTGGTGCACCTGTAAGTTTCTGAGTTATTGGTCTTAGTAATTTTGCCCGAGCCTCACTATGCAGGGAACAGATAAAGATTATATGATGGAGAGATTCCGTTGACTTTTTATCACAATCACAGAAGGCGGAAACTAGGCCCTTGGAAAATCTATGTCTCAGGACATTAGAAGGAAAAACATTAAACCTCGCTTTGGTGAAAGCGAATCGGTGCCCAGCAGTGGAGAGGGAGGATAGGTATAGAGGGACATGATGTATTGGAGTAACTCCAAAATTCCGAGGCGAGCAGACACCCCCACCCAGCATATGATTACGCTGCAGCTCCAAATCGTCCAGTCTTTGTTTGATTAATCTTTTTGCCGAAGCAGGGTCTAATTTAAGCGAATCTGAAGGAGAGATTCCAAAAGACAGAAGTTTGGCGTGGATTTTCCCAGTCCAAGGGTTTGCAAATTCGTCACGCCAAAGACATTGGACGAGATAATGGCTGGGTAATCTATGCCAAAGAGTTAACCAGTAGGTGAATATTCGTTTCCATAAGAGAGTCTCTAGTGAAGGAATCTTCAATTCTAGTCGTATAGCTGCATTACTAACACACGTGGGGAGTTTTAAGAGCCGGCGAAGAAACTGATTTTGCAGCACCTCCAGCGGGGCCGGATTTACCAGAGCTGCCCAAAGCGGAGCAGCATAAGTAAGAGTGGTAATAACTTTTGCGTTGTACACCTTTAAAGCCGAGGGCACGTGTAGGGCTCCGTCTGAGAAAAAGAACTGGAGAAGTGCATGCGATAGAGTTTTGCCCTTGTTAAGTAGATGTAGAACTTGGGATTTCCAGCTCAGGTTGTATTGGAAAACAATCCCTAGATATTGGAACTTAAAAACTTGATCTATTTTTACTCCACCAAGCTTCCACTGAAAAAGTTTCCGACTTCTAGAGAAGACTACAACTTTTGATTTTGAGTGGTTGATGGACAATTGGTTAGATTGACAGTAAGCAGTAAAGATCTTTAACGCCCTACATAGCCCAACCCTTGAGTAAGAAAGGATCACCGCATCATCTGCGTATAAAAGCAGCGGACAACGGTAGTTTGCGATGCGGGGGGCGTGAATGTAAGCGTGCGACTCGTTTAGAGGCTCTCTCATATCACTGACAAACAGGTTGAAAAGGTAAGGTGCTAATATACAACCTTGTCGGACTCCTTTATTTATTGGGACCGCATTTGTAAGGTCACCAGCGGGGGTAAGTCTAATTCTGGCAGAGGATCCACCATGCAGTTGGATCATGAGCCAAAGGAGCCTTTTATCAATGCCCCACCTCGCCAATTTCTCCCATAGAATGGTTCTGGGGATGCTGTCGAAGGCTGCCTTCAGGTCTATGAAGGCAGCGCATAAACGTCCTCGACTGGGGAAGGAGTATTTCCTTGCAAGATGATAAAGGATTATGGCATGATCTATGGTGGAACGATTGGGTCTAAAGCCCGCTTGTTCATGGCCAATCAGGTTGGATTCTTCTGCCCATTGAGACAGTTTAGACAGCAACAAGCGGGCATATATTTTCCCTATAGTCGAAAGGAGGCTGATACTACGATAGTTCCCTGGATCAGCAGGAGGACCTTTTTTATAGATTGGTATAATAATGGCTTCCTTCCATGTCTTGGGAATACAGCCAGTAACATTAATGGCGTCAAAGGTTTTGGCCAGGATTCCTGACCACCACTCAGGATGTGATTTAATAGCCTCTGCAGGAACCAGGTCAGGGCCGGGGGCCTTGCCGACTTTCAACTGGGATATTAGGACTGATATTTCGCCTGGATCTGTGGGCGGCCATCTGGGTAGGTGTTCGAACAAGTGCTCCAGATGGGGAACCGGAGCCTCTGCCTGTGAGAAACATTTCCTCAGGAACTGTTCCCAAGTAGGGGCCGGGATAACAGTCAAGGGATATTTCCTAGTTCTACTGTTAATTAGTGACCAGAATTCATTAGCTCTGCGGGATTTGGAAGCTAAGATCAAGGCTTGCCAACGGGTAGACTGCCACTCCCGTTTTGCCATTTTCAGAGCCTGTTTATAGACTAATTTGGCTTGATAGTATATAGATGGTAAGCTGGAAGCGCCTGAGTTTTTATACTCGTTGTATATTGAGCGCAGTTGGAGTTTGGCTTGTTTACATACAGAATTATACCAGGGAGCTCCTGAGTTATATTGGGCTCGTGTAACTGTTTGAGAAGGCGATGTAAAAAAAGCAGTAAAGTTTGCTGTAAGGTGGCTAAAGAGATTCAGAACTGCACTGGGTTCACATGAGTCGGAAATTGAAACAATTGGATGATCTTGGATTTCTTTCTGAAAAAATTCTTTATACTTTAGGGCAAGAACCTCTGACCATTTAATCCCTCTTAATTTAGATGCGGCATTAATTTCCATGAGGGGGAAGTGTCTATGGTCAACCCCTTGCCAAACTAGAGAAAGCGTGGCCGTTAGGGGAAGGTGGTCACTAATTTGCACATTATCGACCTTAAAGGAAAGGACACTCTTAGCTAAATCTCTGGAAACCAACAGGTAGTCAAGGACGCTATTAGATTTTGTGCCAAGATGAGTAAACTCCCCCGGTATATCAGGGGGGTATCTACCATTCAAAAAAACTAAATTCAGGCGGATGGCCATTAGATAGAAGATAACTCCTGCCTCATTTACTCTGGAATCCTTAGAGATTCTTGTTGCAACATGCTCCCATTCGTAGTTGTCAAAACAGGGGGTAGTCCACCATTTGGTTTTAGTCAATGAGTCCCAATTGGCAGCGGTACGGGCATTAAAGTCTCCACCGATTATAGAAGGGATATTTGGGCATTTAATGTAACAAGAAAGAAGATGGTCTTCTAAGGAGTCCCATCTAGAGCAAAGTTCAGGGCGCCGCCCTCCTGGGGGGAGGTAGACATTGGATATTAAAAGTGAGATCTTTTCCCCCGTTATCAGCCCAGAAAGAACATAAGGGGGGCAAGCCTGCACAAAAGAGAGTTTGGTATGTAGCTTGAGTGAAACACCAATTACGAGACCACCTTTGGGGCGACCACCTTTCAAGGAGGGGCTAGCACGGAGTGTTAGGAGGTCGAAACCATTTATAACAATTTCCTCCTCCTCCCAGGTTTCTTGTAATAGGATGATGTGAAACAAGTTAATGTATGCCAAAAATTCGGGGTCAGATTTTTTCCCACGCCAACCGGCAATGTTCCAACAAAGAACCAATAGCGGACAGTTTCTATGCTCACCAGTTGACTGTCATTTAGGGGGAAAGGTAGTGTCCTTAGGAGGCTGAGAGGACCCCGCGAAGAAATCAGTTATTTTACTTTGTAGGAGTGGCTCAAGTGGGGGCCGCACTGGCATAGAGTTCAAGGAGGGATAGACAGGCTGACGCAGCTGGACATTCCCTCTATTGGGTGGAGTTTCTAATACAGACAGGTCACACGCCTCCATGATGTTAGGGGACGATGTGTGGATGGCCTCCAAGTGGAGCCGTCGGTCTTTAAGGGATTGTGTATCAGTTCTCACAGGGACGGCAGAGGCAGGCCCCCTAGTAGGCCAACCAGATGAGGTTGAGATGAACTGGTTTATATGTCCTGCAGGATCTTCAATGTCCTGCAGCACGGTGTTAACACTCAGCACTGGGACAGCATCCTCCTGTGTTTGTCTCGGTGTCAGAGGAGACTGTAGATCTGGAACTGCCTCTGGGGCTAAGCAAGGAGAATTCACTAATGCATCCGCTCTTTGTATGTCGGTAGAGTAGGAGGACTCCAGTTCCGGCATAGAGGAGTAGGATGGCAATGATTTATTAGGAGAGGTAGGATTTTGAGCATCATTCTTCGGCTCGTTATCCAAGAGGGATGAATGTAGATCTATTAGTGGTGGAGATAGATGTCCAACTTGAGGTATGGAGCGGGGATCTGTTTCCTGGAGAGAGGCCCTGGCACCCAGCAAGGGTGTCGCACACTTTGGCATAGGGCTTTGAGGGATTAACTCATCCATTTCCATAGAGCACGGTTCTGCTGAATTGGGGTGATTGATGTTCATGAACGATTTAGTATGGAGGATGTGCAAGAGCTGTTGTTTAAGTGAGTCCAGCCTACAGATTATTCCCTGTTGTTCAGTTGTTGGTAGCTCACCAAAAGAGGCGATAAGACATCTTTCCTCCGGGGGTGTCCAGTGGTTGTCCTCACAGCTATGATCCTTTGCTACTACGGTGGGAGCATGGGACATGGATTGTTGCGGGACATACGTGTCTAAGGTAGGTGGCTCAGGGTCCCGGATTGTATCTGGGATAATAGATGAGGGTGTCTTATCGGGTGATCTATCGATTAGGAGTGGTTTTGTCTTGGAATCGGTGAAAACTCTTGTTGGTATAATGCCGCAACTTGCCAGGAATGCTTTCCGCCTGATGGAGATAGAGGGAATCCTTGAGGAATAAAAAGCGAGCATTACTTTCTGGTGCCTGCGCTGATAATTCAGTGGTAGCACTGCAATAAGGTCGACTTGTGATGACACAATGTTTAGAAGTTTGCTTAGATGCTCTTTAACACCACGCAAGGTACCCCACCGCGGAGACCCATCCCAGATAGTGAGGCATAATTTCCTTGGTTGCAGAATCAGCGATTGGTGGGACAATAGAGGATTAAGTTGAAACCTGAACTTATCCAGTTCTTTGTTACTCGAAGGGGGGTAACGCTGTCTGCCTGGATCACCTATTGCCACAGATTGGGCTGCCTTCGGCGGAGGGAGAACAATTCTTTGTTGAAGTTTGCAGAATTGTGAGGATAGTCCATCGAGTCTTTCAAAAATACAGTGAAGAGTTCTGATTATTAGATGGAGCTGTTCCCAACTAGTACAATCCCCCCGTTCGATTTCTGGACCTGACGCCAGGGGGGGTCCATCCCCTGTAGCTTTTCCATTTACATTTATAGTCTGTGGAGTATTCAAATCCTCCGCTAGAGTAACCACCTCGTTATCGCAGACATCTTTAAGGGGAGAAAATCTGTTTTTTATTGGCACCATGAAGGTCAGTTTACTAAAAGAGTCCTCCAATTTAGCTTGTTTAGGAGCTGGTGCTGAGACTGCTTCCTCTGGGTCTCTGCTGCGTTTACTAGTAGGCGTCATAATGAAGTGGGAGGAAAGCCAGAAGGATAAGAAAGACGAGAAGAGAGATAAAAGCCCAACTTCATAATACCGAAAACAGGGTGTGAAGATGCTGCAGAGGGGTTTTCATCCAGGCAATTTCCCTTACCCCCGAACAGCCTTTTCAGCTGGGAGTCTCAGTCGCAGTAAAACTTTGTCCAACGCCAGCAGACGAAGTGTAGCTCTTACTAATTCACTTCTTGCCCTCTGCCACGACCATCACCAGCCTCAAGCTTGGCAGGCTGAATACAGTCAAGGCTTAAAATCAGCGTTGCAACTCCCAACATAAATTGTCTCGTCACTCTTCAGCTAAGGCAGTGGCGTTCTCCCCCTCTCTAGCAATCTTGACCGGCCGGTTGATAAGAATGACTGGGATCAGGCTGGAGCCGAGCCAACGCTCTCAGCAATTACTGTCCCAAGGAGCAGGGAGGAATTTTTAAAAGTGCTTCAAAGTGCTTCAAAGAATATATAAAAGTACTTCAAAGTCTTTAGAGTCTTTTCCGGTAAGTAGAATTTACATCCAGAGAGTCAAATTAAGATAAAAATTTGAAGATTAAAAGAAGTCCGAGGAGCACCGATAAACGCGTCTTACCTCGGCGCCATCTTGGAATCAGTTTGCCTTGCTATTTTGCTAACTGCTCTTTTATGTCTATATTATCTGCTGGACTCTAATTTCTAAACAAATAAATAACATTTATTTTCATTGCAGTTATTTATACTCATCCTTTCGTGATACAAATCCTTCCAAGGGGGCTCACAAGTAACGTTAAACTACATTTTTAATGTGTTTTTCTTCCACTTGCATTTCTCTTACTCCTAAAATCCACAGGATAACTGATGGTATAGGACATAGGAACCAATTCCTAGGGGCCAAGAGGTATTCAGCCCCCCAATAAAAGAGATTGATAATTTTGGCATCCATAATTAAATCTGCTGTTTAGACCACGGGACATGGGTGGTGCTGTGGTCTAAACCACAGAGCCTAGAGCTTGCTGATCACAAGGTTGGCGGTTCAAATCCCTGCGACGGGGTGAGCTCTCGTTGCTCGGTCCCAGCTCCTGCCCACCTAGCAGTTCGAAAGCACATCAAAGTGCAAGTAGATAAATAGGTACCACTCCAGTGGGAAGGTAAACGGCGTTTCCGTGTGCTGCTCTGGTTTGCCAGAAGTGGCTTAATCATGGCAGCCACATGACCCAGAAGCTTTACACCAGCTCCCTCAGCCAATAAAGCAATGACCTGAGTCATCCACGACTGCACCTAATGGTCAGGGGTCCCTTTACCTTTAATTATCACAAACAGAGTGGGCCTTAAGATTAGAGATGCTGGAAATTCTGATGGAAATGGGGGTGGAAATTGGCAGGGTCTGCTTATTTGTCCCATGACCAGAACAGAAATTAATCCAGCAAATATGATCAGTTTTTGCTGCTGTTGTTTTCCATTTATAAAGCAACATGTAAACAATGACATTCCCCTGCCATCTGCTCTGCATTTTCTTTGCACTGAAATGAATTGTGTGCAATAATATAATGATAACATAATTAATTGCATAACATTCCGCTAGTGAGCTGGATGACGTAAGTTTTTGTCGGAAGCTGAACTGAAGTAGAATGGAAATAACTCTGCATGCAACTAATATGCGTCAGACTAGAAATCAAGGCCTTCTTATCCCTTTTGGAGATATTATCTAAAATGATTCTCTGGATGGTAAATTATTACTGCCCTCCTTCAAGTAGGAATAAAATGATATACTGTACACAGCAACAGCTAAGCCACACACATGGCAAATGCTTAAGGACTGGGATGAACCATTTATCAATAGTATGCAGCCACAAAAATGGGATCACAGCAGGCAAAACAAATACACTAATCAGGTATGCAAATCTCTTAACTGGTGAGAAAAATAGCATAAAATACTTTGGGGTAAGAGTGTTCCAATAAAGGGTTGCGAACACTGTATTTCAGTAAAACAGCTGTTCTATAACTTATTTGGCTTTTAAACCTCTAATCCTGTGATTAGAAAGGTTTAAACAACACAATGGCTCTCAAGTGGTGACTGAAAAGAAGGTGATAACAAGTGGTTTGAAAAGTCCACAATATGGATTATAAAGGAACCCATACAATAAAGGATCAACCAGATGAGTAAATGGCAACAGGAGACAAATGTACTGTAGAACTCACCAGATACCAATAGAAAATACTGCTTAAGTGCTGCCTGTTGCAAGGAGATTTTAATTTATACAAAAATGAATTAGCTCTGTCAAAAGAAGGAGGAGGAGAGAAAATAGAAGTTACTGAACAATGAGAATCCAGGCCTAGCCCAGACATGGGATTGCTTAGAGAGCTCACAACATTTATGTAAAGGGGAAAACGCAGGACTAATGTTTAGATGCTGTTCTCTCTGAGCCGCTGACTGTCCTCTGTAGCTCTTGACCCTTGGATTATGGAGCAATTAAACCTACCCAGTGAAACAGTAAGTAAGCAGTCAGATAGCTAAGGATCAGGAAAGTATAAATAGTCAGCCAACGTCATAAAAAGACAAAGGTGCCTCTCAAGATCTGTGTCTGGAATGAGAATACACTAAATGTCAAGCAAATTAGCACATCTGTCCAGTTTTAAAGTGCTATGATATTTAATTTCTAAAATGATCAGCAGGAATCATAGAGTCTGCATGAAGTCATGGTCCAGAGGACCTTCTCTAAATCTCAAATACACACAGATTAACTTTGGTGACACCATGGTGAGCAGAAGGTACTCTGCACGTGCTCAGACACACTCTTTCCTTCTCTGAAAACTGTTAAAACTAATTTATCCCACTGACTTCCATTTTAGGGCTAAGCCTTGGCTGCAGCTGAGCTCCGAAGGAATGCAGATGTGTTTGCCATAAGTCTCTTAAGTCTGCAAATGATATTGTTGTTGTTGTTGTTGTTGTTGTTTAGTCGTTTAGTCGTGTCCGACTCTTCATGACCCCATGGACCAGAGCACGCCAGGCACTCCTGTCTTCCACTGCCTCCCACAGTTTGGTCAGACTCATGCTAGTCGCTTCGAGAACACTGTCCAACCATCTCATCCTCTGTCGTCCCCTTCTCCTTGTGCCCTCCATCTTTCCCAGCATCAGGGTCTTTTCCAGGGAGTCTTCTCTTCTCATGAGGTGGCCAAAGTATTGGAGCCTCAGCTTCAGGATCTGTCCTTCCAGTGAGCACCCAGGGCTGGTTTCCTTAAGAACGGATAGGTTTGATCTTCTTGCAGTCCATGGGACTCTCAAGAGTCTCCTCCAGCACCATAATTCAAAAGCATCAATTCTTTGCTGATCAGCCTTCTTTATGGTCCAGCTCTCACTTCCATACATTACTACTGGGAAAACTGTAGCTTTAACTATACGGACCTTTGTCGGCAAGGTGATGTCTCTGCTTTTTAAGATTCTGTCTAGGTTTGTCATTGCTTTCCTCCCAAGAAGCAGGCGTCTTTTAATTTCATGACTGCTGTCACCATCTGCAGTGATCATGGAGCCCAAGAAAGTGAAATCTCTCACTGCCTCCATTTCTTCCCCTTCTATTTGCCAGGAGGTGATGGGACCAGTGGCCATGATCTTAGTTTTTTTGATGTTGAGCTTCAGACCATATTTTGCGCTCTCCTCTTTCACCCTCATTAAAAAGGTTCTTTAATTCCTCCTCACTTTCTGCCATCAAGGTTGTGTCATCAGCATATCTGAGGTTGTTGATATTTCTTCCAGCAATCTTAATTCCGGCTTGGGATTCATCCAGTCCAGCCTTTCGCATGATGAATTCTGCATATAAGTTAAATAAGCACTCCTTTCCCAATTTTGAACCAATCAGTTGTTCCATATCCAGTTCTAACTGTAGCTTCTTGTCCCACATAGAGATTTCTCAGGAGACAAATGAGGTGATCAGGCACTCCCATTTCTTTAAGAACTTGCCATAGTTTGCTGTGGTTGACACAGTCAAATGCTTTTGCGCAGTCAATGAAGCAGAAGTAGATGTTTTTCTGGAACTCTAGGTAGGCAGGAGCAGGGACTGAGCTATGGGAGCTCACCCCGTCGCGGGAATTCGAACTGCCAACCTTCCAATTGGCAAGCCATGGCTCAGTGATTTAGACCACAGCACCACTCGCATCCCTCTAACCAAAGATAAATCCCAGTAAATAACTGGTAAGGTGTTGGCTGGGGATATTTAGACATAGAGCATCTTGTTTTAGGGTAAGGGGTTGAACCCCATGTTGCAAACCCATCCTGGGAACTTATGGTGAAGGGCAGGTAAGAAATCCAATAAAAAAGTAATGATTAACAATAATAGACCTGAATTCTCCTCCCATGCTTTCCCCTTTGAGGATGCAGACCTTAACAACCAAGAGCCCCACTAAGAACCGGAACATAACTGCAGGCCTCCTGGGCTCTTTTTCTTCAATGCCAGATCTAGAATCCTCCATATGTGACGCTCAGCTAGCAAACCACTCTCCTCCACCTCCGCTTACACATACACTCCCGGCCATTTCTCCATCTACAGCTTCACGGCGCAGCCAACCAATCATCAACAAGGAGGCCACAGCTTTAAGACTTAGCCCCTTCTTTATTGAAGACCCTTTCGGCCACATCAATAAAATCACTGCATTCTCGACATGCCCATCTCAAGGAAGCCTCCCAATGTGCATGGAAGCCAAGGATTTGCCACCCCACTCCAATAAGAAAGATTGACTTCCGTATTCCCACCAGCCTCTCCCTGACTGCCTGAATGTCATGTCATGGAATGTGGCTGGATGGGGCTCTAAACAAGAGGATAGGGAAGTCCTGGACTTCCTTACAAAATTCCATATTATTGGACTACAGGAAACCTGGTGCTTGGATCCCAATGCCCCACCTTCTCTTCCGGGCTATGATGCCTACGTGACCCCGGCGACGAAAACTCACCAGCAAGGGCGTCCCAGCGGCGGTTTGGTCACCTTTATCTCCAAGGCCTGCCGGCTTATTGTCTCCCCCCTTTCCTGGCTTGAGTCCAATCATATCCAAATTCTTCATATCACCAGCCGACTTCTTGGGGACTACATGTGCATAAACCTTTACAACCCTTCCACCGCCTCTCTTCCTGGAACTTCCCCTATTTGGGCGGCCCTAGGATTCATTTTGGAAAAGTTTGCAGCAGAATTTCCTAACGCGGAGATCCTCCTCATGGGGGATTTCAACGCCAGAATTGGGCCAAATATAAAACTGTTCATTGCCAACACACAATGCATACCTGACGAGGAGACGTTTATTCCATGGAAATCCTACGATAAGGTTGTGAACAGGGATGGCATCGAGTTACTCGAACTTTCCTTCAATCATGGCCTATACAGTCTGCACGGCTCCCTCAAAGACCAGTCAGAGGGCTTTTTCACCTTCATAGGCCCCAGAGGAGCAAGTGTAATAGACTATATTTGCCTTTCTTCCACAATGATTCCTCAGGCCCACAGCTTTAGTATCTTCAACAGGGTGGATAGCGACCATCTCCCAATTGCCATCACATTCCGAACCCCACGCTCTAGCCCGCCCTCTCAATCCGCACATCTTGAGACACAGGCGCTAACTCCAAGAAGAAAGAAATGGGACTCTTACCTGGAGCATGACCTAAATGTCCACCTTAATTCTTCTCCAATATCGGACTTAAAAGCCCAACTCATAAGCACAAATGAGATCCATCTTTCCCTATCAATATACCAGCAAATTGCTGCATCCCTCCTTCCGATATTAACTAACTCCCCCCCCCCGGCACGTCCACAATCCCTCGGACTCCCTCCTGGTTTGACCAAGAATGCAGGCAATGCAGAACCAATCTTCGACATCTCCTGGCAGCTTTGAAATCGGGCCCTAGCAAGAGTAAAATCGAGGAGGTTGCCCAGCTCCGCACACACTATAAACACCTTCTTAGATATAAGAAACTATGCTTCGCAAAAGCATACTGGATAGAACTGGATGCTGTTACCAAACGCCGAGATGATAAGAAATTCTGGCAAATTATCAAACGGGGCCTAACCACCTCCGCCGCCCCATGCAATAATATCGTGGAAGCCAGCTGGTACAAACACTTTCCCCATCTTTACTCCGCTCCCTTCCCTAACCCACCCATAACCCTTTCCGCAGCCAGCAGATCCGCCCTTCCGCCGTGGTACCCAGTCTCCCCCGAGAAATGTTTTCAGTTGATTGGCTTGTTAAAGGGAGGTAAATCACCTGGGGAAGACATGTTATCCCCTGAGGTATTCCTATCAAATCAACACTGGTGGGCAACTATATTGGCCCCTATATTCAGTGCCATAAATTCCTCCCTCACGATACCGACAAACTGGAAACAGAGTATAATCATTCCAATTTACAAAAAAGGAGATCCCCAAGATCCTACCAACTACAGGCCTATCAGCCTACTAGATATAACCTACAAGATCTACACCAGATATCTACTAGAGAAGCTGACCAACTGGGCGGATGAAATTGGCTTATTCCACCCAGAACAAGCAGGCTTTCGGAAAGGCCACAGTACTTCAGGCCACTGTCTAGTCCTACAAACTCTGATTGACAAATACCAAACCAAGTTTAACTCCAAGCTATATGTTGTCTTTGTCGACTTATCCTCTGCCTTCGATTCTATTAACAGAACGAGACTTTGGCAGAAGCTAAGTATAACCAACATAGACAAAAGGCTCTTATGGCTGCTAGTGGAAATCCACTCAGATATAACTGCCAGAGTGAAATTTGGACCCCTTGGTGCTCTCTCCCGTCCCTTTCCATTGACCAGAGGCGTCAAACAAGGCTGCCTGTTGGCTCCTTTTCTCTTTAATTTTTATATAAATGATATAATAACAGCTATTAAAGCTCTTAACCAACCCGCCCCGTCCCTGCAACAAGCAAAAATACCCATCTTATTATACGCTGACAACATGGCAATCCTCTCGCTAACAAAGTTGGGACTCAACAACATGATGAGAGGGCTCATGCAATTTTGCGAAGAAAACTTCCTAAAAATTAACTTTTCTAAAACCAAAATTATCCCCTTCGGCACGATAAAACCAAATCCATCGTGGAATCTTGCAGGCCACACCACTGACCAATGCTCTGTCTTTAAATACTTGGGCATTACCTACCACCACAGATTATCCTGGACAGTCCATTTAAACACAACCATCCTGGCCGCTCGCCGAACCGTGGGTGCCCTGGTGAAATTTTTCTTCGCAAAAGGTGGGCAGCTGGTGGTACCAATCAGAAAGATCTACCTAAGCAAAATACCCCCTATGTTGCTCTATGGGGTGGAAATTTGGGGATGGAATCTGAATATCTTACAAAGATTGGAGTCCTTGCAAAACCTATTGGCAAGAAAAATCTTGGGCCTCCCTAACGGGACAATGGCGGCTCAACTGAGAATGCAACTGGGCCTATCATCCATCGTAGCAAGAGCCCACATCAGGATAATTACCTTCTACAAATCGCTTGCTGAAACTCCAAATTCTCTACTAGCCAAACAAGCCTTCTTAGCCTTCACCGGCAGCAGCACCTGGTCAAGAGGCATGGAGTCCATTTGTCACCGCTACTCCCTTCCAGACTTCGCAGCCCTATCCTCATGGGATAAGGACAAAATTCGCGACTGGATTCTTGCTAGGGACGCTGCCCTTGATCAAGAACTATCTAATGCGGCCAGACTCTCCACGTGGTTCCCTCGTGTGAAGGTAGTTAGATCTCTGGCCCACTATCTGAGTGATCTGCTGGATCCTACGCTGAGAAGGGCCTTTACACTGGCTCATTTCATGCCATTCCCACAGCATTCCTACAGGGTGTATTTTCTAATACCCCTCTGGATCTTCGACTCTGGCCATGCAACAATGGAAAGATAGAGGACTTTATTCACTTCTTCCTCTACTGCCCACTACATGCCTCAATAAGATCCCATTCCCACAGCATTCCTACAGGGTGTATTTTCTAATACCCCTCTGGATCTTCGACTCTGGCCATGCAACAATGGAAAGATAGAGGACTTTATTCACTTCTTCCTCTACTGCCCACTACATGCCTCAATAAGATCCAGGCTTCTCTCTCTAATCCCGCTGACTATTGCCAGGGACGATGACCGCATGAAATATCTATTGGTGGATGCCAACCCCTTGGTTTCACGTGGAGTGGCCATCTACATATTACAGGCCCTGAAACTCAGGACCACCTTTTGGGCCAACTTCCCTAAGCCTTAGTCTTATGTATATTCCCAACATGGAGACTGTTGTCACGCCTGCTAGTGCTTTTTATTTTTATTTTTTTATTTTATTTGTTTTAACCTGTTCGATTTTACTTCCAATTGTTTTAACCGTTGTATTCTCTGTATAATCGTGTCATGCTACTGCCTGGTCTTTTACTATGTGCTATGGCCATAGGGCTAATGCAATAAATAAATTGAATTGGATTAACAATAATAAAAAACCAACAAGATTCTATGGCTGACATTTGCAAAGCTATTTTAGGTGTAGTCAGCGGCTAGACTCTGAACCCCATGCAGATTTCATAAGTAAATGGAGTCTCATCTTTAAATGGTACCCATCCTAAATCTAATTTCTCTCTGGTGACCTAACAGCACCAAAATTGGTAAATGCACACGACCAACAGATACTGGGGGGAAGTGGGCAGTCTTTAAGGAGTAAGCGAGAACTTCCCCCCAATGAAGGAGGATCCCTCCCCACCTCCCACATTCCTAGTAGAAATAATCAACATTAATCCTCTCACCACTACCACAATTGTGGCTGTAGATTCAAGATTATTTTAAATCAACATTCTCCAAGAAGTCTTGCTCTCTGTCTCAGGTCACATTCAGGTCACTGTCTGCTTGCACTGAATTCAGATCCAGATAATGAACGTGAAGCACTATGAACACTCTAAAGTGCTTTGTAAATGCTTGTTATGGTTATTAACTCCACCCACCTCTGCAAATCCCACAAATGGCCATGCTATTGTTTACATGGCCATTTATCAGGTGAAACAAAGGTAAGCATCTAATTAGCCAAGGTAATTTTCCTTCCTTTCAATTTGTTTGTCTTCTTGGATTAATAACTTCCTTGTGTAAGCTAATCAAAGACTGCTGGCAATTTAGAGAGAGCTGTGAGCATAACTGATTGCATAAAAAGCCCAAAAGCATAAATAAAAGGATTAGCAAAAATTATCCCTTATGATCTATGCCGTTCATACATTGATATACTGTTAAAAAAACAAAAGGCAGTACAGATTGAAGGCTGCTAAAATCTGTCAAAATCTTCTTTCCATTTCTTTCCATTTCCCAATCTGCAAGTGAAGGTTTTTCAATGGAACGAACTGATAACACTTGTAAAATGACAAGTAAAAAGGTGCACAATTTCATTTCTTCTCAGAGGTCACCTGTGCAACTTCATCATTTAAAAAAAAAAAATTTAAAATTAGATTTCTTGGCTGTGGAAGTGGAAGTATCAAACCAGACCACTTGAGACAACACTTCCTTTAAGTATTCCACATTGACACCATATTACAAGGGAGTCCAGCTATTGCTTCTGATATTTTGTGTGGGGTACTCAACGTTGTACAAAAAGAACAAAACTATACACAGTTTTCGAGCCAGTTACAAATAGAGGAACAAATAAATCTCAGGCATAGTAAATGTTTGAGAGGGAGAAAGTGGAGCATCTCTGGGTTCACTGTCCCGGCTTAGAGCATAAGAAGGAAATTGATTGCTCCGATTCAGTAATTTTACGTCCTTGTCATCTGTCATACTGCACTCTGGTCAGCTGTGCCAGCAGCACTCTGGGCCTGGAATGAGCCCCTTGCTGTAATCTGAAGTCAGAGAGGAGTTTATATACTGTAAACTGTGCAAGGTTGAGTTGTGGTTTTGAGTGAAGGTCCATGAGGTTTTTTTTAGGGTTCAAGTTGTTGAGGGTTGCTTTTTTTTAGGATTTTACCCCTTTACCCAGGAAATAGACTGCCACGGGGGCCAGATTAAACCGGATTAGGCCCCCGTAATGGATTTTGGACATGCCTGGTCTATTTAGAAGCCTTTAGCTGCTTAGAAACATACATTTTTTTTGTAGGTACACGAGGTAGTTCCAGACAACAGGTCAGTCCTTGGGAAATACTTTGTGACTAGTTCAAAAATTCCAGTGATCATAAATAAACAGTATCCAGGATATAGTGAACCCACTTAAATTTTTGATAAAATAAATTCAAACACTTTGAATCAATGCCAATTTATTCACATTCTCCTTGGATGAGAGATAGGATATTAACGTAATAATAAATAAACAGTACACACAGATGCTGCTGGCTCATAAGCAAGAGGAACTTGCTCACTAGGAATGCCTTAGTACTTTTGCACATCCTTTATTATCTGCCCAAAACTAGAGTGTAATAAAAATTAAGAGGAAAATCAGAAAAAAGAAAATAATGTCAGAATAACAACAACAACAACAACAACAAAAATACATACATACAAAAGTTATTGAAAATTCCAGCTCTTAGCTAGAGGAATTAAATGATGGTAGGAGCAGGGAATCTGAAGCAATCTGAAATTCAGTGGTCAAACCTTGTACTGATTTACTTCTGTCCTTATTTCATTTAAAAAATAAAAACAAAGCACACGTCCAAAGCACACATTAATGGGAGTTGTATGCCAAAAACATCAGGAGGGCGGAGGTTGAGGAAGCCTGATCTGGCACAATAAAAGACCACAGCTGAGTGCATATACAGTGACAGACCTATTAGAACAGGCTTCCTCAAACTCAGCCCTCCAGATGTTTTTGACCTACAACTCCCATGATCCCTAGCTAGCAGGACCAGCGGTCAGGGATGATGGGAATTGTAGTCTCAAAACATCAGGAGGGCCGAGGTTGAGGAAGCCTGTACTAGAAAATGTACAGATCTCTTTATTCTGGCCTTTGACACCTGAGATGTACAATATGTTTTCAGGTTCAACCATATTCCTGCAGTTGTAATCTGTCCCAAGTGTTTTTAATTTTGAATTGCTGCAACTCAACCTGGGACCTGCTGGTGAAGTGTGGGTAATAGTAATTTTAGAAAACAGAAAAGGGGTTCTGGTTTTACTGATACTCACCTTCCAGGCAGACCCCCAGGCTCTAAGAATGATGGAGAAGCTGCTGCACCCACCACTGTTGCTAGACCACCTGCATGAAGCTTGCAAACCATGGGTGGTCCATGGATCCGCTTGGGAACACCTGTCCTGAAGTATTGCACACCTTGATTTGGCAGAGGGCTGTAAGGATTAACATGACTCTACTTTTAAGGGCACCTCCCATATTTAGCAGGGCAAGAAGCCACAGTGAAGTAGCACCTAAAGGATAGAAGACCTGTTTGTACTTAGTTCTTTAACAAAAGCTTTGGCCTAATCCTCATTAAAAGAGAACATTACAGGGACATTGACTGTTACACCTCTGACAGAAAAATGTCCTGGACTGGGCTTGGGCTCATCAGCTTGTGCAGACAGGTGGGAGTTTTCATAGAATCCTAGAGTTGGAAGAGACCACAAGGGCCAT
Source organism: Lacerta agilis (assembly GCF_009819535.1). Classification (NCBI taxonomy): domain Eukaryota; kingdom Metazoa; phylum Chordata; class Lepidosauria; order Squamata; family Lacertidae; genus Lacerta; species Lacerta agilis. The sequence continues at coordinate 59,789,088 of NC_046322.1, forward strand.
CCAGTCCAACCCCCTGCCAAGCAGGAAACACCATCAAAGCATTCCCGACAGATGGCTGTCAAGCCTGCGCTTAAAGACCTCCAAAGAAGGAGACTCCACCACACTCCTTGGCAGCAAATTCCACTGTCAAACAGCTCTTACTGTCAGGAAGTTCTTCCTAATGTTTAGGTGGAATCTTCTTTCTTGTAGTTTGAATCCATTGTCCCGTGTCCGCTTCTCTGGAGCAGCAGAAAACAACCTTTCTCCCTCCTCTATATGACATCCTTTTATATATTTGAACATGGCTATCATATCACCCCTTAACCTTCTCTTCTCCAGGCTAAACATACCCAGTTCCCTAAGCCGTTCCTCATAAGGCATCGTTTCCAGGCCTTGGACCATTTTGGTTGCTCTCTTCTGGACACGTTCCAGCTTGTCAGTATCCTTCTTGAACTGTGGTGCCCAGAACTGGACACAGTATTCCAGGTGAGGTCTGACCAGAGCGGAATACAGTGGTACTATTACTTCCCTTGATCTAGATGCTATACTCCTATTGATGCAGCCCAGAATTGCATTGGCTTTTTTAGCTGCTGCATCACACTGTTGACTCATGTCAAGTTTATGGTCTACCAAGACTCCTAGATCCTTTTCACATGTACTGCTCTCAAGCCAGGTGTCACCCATCCTGTATTTGTGCCTTTCATTTTTTTTTTTTGCCCAAGTGTAGTACTTTACATTTTTCCCTGTTAAAATTCATCTTTTGTCCCAAGGTCTGCTGTCCTTTGCACCTTCCAAAATGCTATTCTGGAGAATCCCCCTACCCTCTGAAAACCGGTTTGAAGAAGCAGTAGGCAAGGAAATCAGAAACACTTTGCTCCTGTGTAAACAGAAAAACCTTCCCTTTATGCAGACCAACCTTAGGATCCAAGCCTCCAGAACTCTAAAAGGTTCTGCTGCACCTATTCAGTCCAAACACTTAACTGATAAGTACGGTTCTGTTTTTGCACAGTCACCACAGCTGACCTCAGGGAAGCAGCTTCTCTCATATCCCTATTGTAGTACAAGAGAGCCCTTTCTGTGCAGCTGAGTGAAAGAGGCAACTGCTTTATCCCTGTTTACATCTTAGCAGCACAAGCTTACTCATTCACAGTAGAAAGTTCAAGGCCCACACGCCTATATTTGTAGTCTGAGGCACTAAAAGGACACTCACAAAAAACCCCTCTAGCGTGCAGATATTAACATTGATTAAACTCATTGCTACTGAAAAAGGGATCTCAGCAAAACAAGAATACAGTGGTACCTCGGGTTAAGTACGCGTCAGGTTAAGAACGGACCTCCAGAACGAATTAAGTACTTAACCCGAGGTACCACTGTATGTGCAACTTGATGTGCTGTGTGAACTATATGTAGGGTAAAGGTCACAGCTGTTCAGCAAGCACAAAAGGGGGAACAAATGGCCCCAAAGCTCCAACTGGGCTCCCTATTGTGTACAGATCCATTTCATTTTTCATTCATTTTATATTACTGTCTATTTAAACATTCACATTTCATTTGTCTAACGAATATTAGCAGGCCACTTAACAGGAGTGTGCAGTGAATAGAAAATATTTATAATTATAATGTATTGAGGCACTTTTATTTATGCTGAAAGAAATACAGTAATTTGGAATTGGTTATCGAAGCTATTAGGCAAGATCAAGAAATGCTCAGCTGTCAACACCAACATTAGGGCGTCACTGGGATGAAGCCTTTTTCAAACAACTCTTTCTGAAGACATTCGGCCTGTTGAGGAGGTCCTAGGGGCTAAGCACTGCTATGGCACAATTATGATTCACGTGGCCACAGCCAGACCACCTCAGTAAATAAGACACCACTAAAACTGCATTTCTGACTAATCACAATTACAAGATCTGGAAAAATAAGAGGTCCTTGGATAATTTACAAGCATGTGTAAAATGCATTTTCTCCTAGCAGAGAAATTGAGCTGGGGGATTATTAGCCCAGTAAAGGAACAGCAAATGTTATTAAATCCAAAATGAAATTTCTGATCCCACTGAATTACCAAGAGTAGCCCTGCTCAGGGAACAACTCTATAGGCACCAAGCATGCCCTTTAATACGTACTGTATTTATCTTTAAAAATATTTGATGGAAGCTGAACTCCTTATTATGGGTATCCTGGCAGTCTTGTTTTTTCTCCCAGGATTAGGCTGGCATGTATATGTGTGTAGAGAAATGAGGTGGGAGGGCATGGTTGACATGAAAGGGGAATTTGCATAAGCTGACAACTGTGCAAATTCCCTGAGCACCACGCAGTTTGCCCACAAATAAGCAGGTGTTTCTCAGTTAATGTGCAGGATTGCCTGAGGAATGTCACAAGGAACACGCAGAGCATGCAACGCTCCGCAGGGTCTTTTTCGAGGTGCCACCAGGTTAGGGCTGCTCGGCTGCTCTCGTCTTGCTGCGCCACGTGCTGCGTTTGGGTTTTATTGTTACTCCTCGCGAATGGCGTAGGGAACATTTCGCGCGAGTTCGCAGCTCATCCGAGGTGCTCCGTTTCGGCTGCCTTCCATCCCTTCATTTGCGCCTGCGGCAGCAATCCGGGCACCACTTGGGGCTTACTTCCGAGTAGACGTGGCTAGGGCTGCGCCAGCAGGAGCGGAAGGGGGGAATCCCTTTCACGGCGGAGGCGGCGGCCCCTCGAGCGTCGCGCCTCCAAGCGAAGCGATATCGGCGCCAACCCGGACTAACCGCCTCGCTCGCTCCGAGGGAGGGAGGGAGGGGGGAGGGGCGGAGTCTCGGCTCTCCTCCCCCCTCGCGGGCGGGGCCGCGATGCTGGTGACGTGTCGCGCCTCGTCATCGAGCACGCCAGAGCCCGTCAGCAGCCGCGCGCGCCCCCGCCCGCCTCCCCTCGAAGCGCCTCGGCTGCCGACGCGCGCGCGCCCTCCCTCCCTCCCTCCCTCCCTCGGTCGGTGGCGGTTTGTGCGCGCGAGGCGCTCTCTTCCATCCGGCCCCGAGGCTCGTGGCGGCGGCGGCGGCGGCGGCGGCGGGGCAGAGGCAGCAGCACCAGCAGCGCCGCCATTCGACCTCCGGAGCGCGGCCGGGAACCATCTCCTCCTCTTCCTCTTCCTCCTCCTCCTCTTTCTCCTGCTGCTTCTTCCTCCGCCCCCTCCCCCCCCCCAGCCAGGCAGCGGCGGCTCCTCCTCCTCCTCCTCCTCCTCCTCCTCCTGCTGCTGCTGCTGCTGCTGCTTTAGGAACAAAGGGAGGAAGCGGCGGCGGCGGCGGCGGCGGCGGCGGGGTTCTCTTCCCGCCCGAGCCCGGGATAGCGGCGGCTGCGGCGGCGGCGGCCTCCTCGGCCTCCCTCCTCCTCCTCCCGCTCCTCCTCTTTTCCGCTTCTTTGTCCTTTGGGTCGGAGTCTCGCCAGGAGCGGAGTCTCGAGGCGGGTGAGTCCCGGGGCGGGTTGGCGGGCGCCCCTTCCTTTCCCCTCCGCTGGGGGGGGGGGGTCGCGGAGCAAGCGGCGCCCTTTGTGCCCCCACCCCCGCTAACACACTAGAGGGAGGGGGGCTCCCCCTCGCGCGAAGGAGGCGGACGAAGGGCCGCAAAGGGCCAGCTCGGCTTCAGCTCTTGGGGGGGGGGGCGGGAGAGAGAGAGAAAGAGATTTCCCAGGATTTCCCTCCTTCGCGACCACCGCCCCAAAAGCCAGGCGTGGCGAGAGCGGGTCTCGCGGCGGGGGGGGGGGGTCTCGCAGAAGAACCTCCGAGGGAGCGGAGAGGAAGGGAGGCAGACAAAGAGCCGGCCCTGGGGGGGGGCGGCGGCGCGGGGACCCCTCGGCCTCGCCTCTCTCCGAGGGGACACAGGCGGGTCCTCTCCCCGCCCCCGCCCCCCGACAGAGGCGGCTTCGTGGGCCCCGTGGGCCGCCTGGCGCGGAGGCCGCGAGAGGCTTTTCCCGTCGGCCTGGCCGTGACTCAGGGATTCTCTCGCAGGCCTCTCGCCGCCACGGGGCCGCCCCGCTTCCCTTGGCGCTTCCTCTCTCCTCCTCCTCCCGCCGCCTCTGCTCTCCCTTTGTTTGTCCCACTCGGGCGACGGCGAAAGGCCCCTTCGTTCGCTCCCGCGCCCGCTCCCCCCCCCCCGGAGCCCGCACCGGCTTTTCATGCCTCCAAGCCCCGCGTCCTAGTTTTCCTCCGCTGTTCCATTGTGTGCCTTTACCACTCCGTTTCCACAGAGGAGTTTTCCTTTTTTTTGTCGCCTTCCTAATTAAATTACATTTAAAAGAAGGAAACTTTGATAAATATAGTAGTGGTTTGTAAGCTTTGCTTTTAGTAAACTAAAACCATTAGTAACGTAAAGCCTTTCGGGCCTTAATTATAGATTGGGCATGTTCATCATGTTATGCACATGAATGCCACACAGTGTTTGTACCACCATTGGAACTAATATGGATGGAGCAGTTCTATAAAGGCAAGCTATGAAGTTGAACAAGCAGAGCTTTATTGAGCTGGAGAGCGGTAACCCAAATAAGCATATTTTAGGAAGGAACCATCTGGTGCATACAGTTTGTAGTGTGTGAATTGCAGTCATCTGGGCCATTTAACTGTTCTTACTACTCTTGCTCAGGGCTAAAATCACTTGATAAATTCTCTGTATAGTTATCAGTCTGACATGTTTCTCTTAATTGAGTGTCCTTTCTTAAGCTGCTTTTATAGTTTCCTGTTGGTACATATTTTGCTGCTTCAGTACTGTGGGCTGTACAGGAGCTGGGCAGCCTTTTGAGATATAAATAGAAGCTGATTTCAGAGGCCCCTGTTGACGAGCTTTTGCCTGAGCCTCTAGCTCAGCCTGTCACATTGCAGCCTTGTGACAAGCGGAAGCTAATGCACTCACCATGTGACTTTAGCTTCTGAGAAATATTAAAGCAAGCAGGCGTGCATGTGATAGTGCTCGAACCCAGTATTCCAGTAAAAAAGCTAAAGGTGTAAACAACAGTAGCTAGCTTAAAATTATGAATTTCATACCCAGTAACAAACATTGTTTTTCTGCAAAGATTTGTTTGGCTTTCCATGCTAGTCGTTTGCAGGTGCAAACTTTTTTTGATACTGATGATGTCATTCTAGGGCATAATTTACATGAAACTAGAAAAATGAAAATGGTACAGATTTGTTTTTACAGATGAGTTTTACATAGCTTATGGTGTCAATTTTACATTTGTTTTGGAAAAAAGTCAAATTTGTGACCACATATTCTCCCAAGCAAATGTTTCTTTCTAAATTACATGCTGATTTTAGTGAGTTAGGGTGGACTTTATGGTAAAGGTGTGCCTGAAGTCTGCCTTGTGATATTTATTCAGCAAATATTATCTACCGTTTTGTGAAACAGGCCCTCTTTTTCTGTCCCCCTTAAGCATATCTTTTAAAATGCTATATTATAACAATTGTGGAAAAGTGACCCACTCGTATGTATGGTACAGGACTCTGTCTTCAGGCCTTTTAGAACAAGGATAAACTCTGAATCCATTCTCAGTTGATTTTCTTAAAGATGCTTGTGCAGAAAAAAACATGATTATTCAGGATATGTAAATTCAAGCTTTGGAAGTTTCATACTGTTTAAAATGTATACAGTCGTACCTCAGGTTACGTTTTTTCAGGTTACGTACTCTGGTAACCCGGAAGTGTTTTTTGCTGCGCGCATGGTCCACACATGCGCAGAAGCGGTCCACACAGTTCGCACATGCACAATGTCGCCGTTCGGGTTACGTACTTTTTGGGTTACGAACGGCACCCTGGAACCAATTAAGTACATAACCCAAGGTGCCACTGTACATGAAAAAATTTTCACAGGGCATATTTGCATTTTTTTTCATTTCACAGTTTTATGTGCTGCCTTTCCACTGTTGAGGTCTTCAAATGCTTTTCTTTCTAGTAGACCACTATTACACGTTACAATCCAATTAATGTAGTGCTGTGGGAACAGGTTTTGGATCCTATATTTTTATATCAGTCTTGCATAGCTTATATGGTAATGAAGTTGAAGTGTTTATGTTGCTAAAACATGACCCGTGTCATGCACAGATGAGGCGGCCTTTTCAAGCAGGAAATTTTTTCAAGTTTGTTTTGATGGTCACAGTATTTTGCTGAGTTGCTGTAAAATGAGTAGCTTGTTTTAATGAATATATTAAGCAGGACATCTTCCAAAACGCCTGCTTCAAGTGAAACTTTTCAGCTTAATGGCTTTTGTCTTACTAAAATAGTAGATGATTTTATATAAAATAATTTAAACACATGGTGTTCTCAGTTAGCATGGGGTTGGGTTGGTTGCGGGCCCAAGTTCTCAGGTCCTGTTGAGTGTCCGACTCTTCGTGACCCCATGGACCAGAGCACGCCAGGCACGCCTATCCTTCACTGCCTCTCACAGTTTGGCCAAACTCATGTTAGTAGCTTCAAGAACACTGTCCAGCCATCTCATCCTCTGTCGTCCCCTTCTCCTTGTGCCCTCCATCTTTCCCAACATCAGGGTCTTTTCTAGGGAGTCTTCTCTTCTCATGAGGTGGCCAAAGTACTGGAGCCTCAACTTCAGGATCTGTCCTTCTAATGAGCACTGGGCTGATTTCTTTAAGAATGGATAGGTTTGATCTTGCAATCCATGGGACTCTCAAGAGTCTCCTCCAGCACCATAATTCAAAAGCATCAATTCTTTGCCAATCAGCCTTCTTTATGGTCCAGCTCTCACTTCCGTACATTACTACTGGGAAAACCATAGCTTTAACTATATGGACCTTTGTCGGCAAGGTCCGTATAGCTGTGAGATCTATTGATAGGCAATAACCTGAATGGGCATGAATGGAGAAGCATAAGGCTGTTCTGCCGTATTGAATAGACTTGAAGATTTAAAATCACTATGAAAAGTTCAGGACACATTTGTGTCCCTTTCAGTGACAAATCATAGTCCAGGGTTTTATGATTAGCATACAGTCGTACCTCGGGTTGCGTACGCTTCAGGTTGCATACTTTTCGGGTTACGAACTCCGCTAACCTGGAAGCGCAGCCCGAAGCGTGCGTAATTCGCGCATGTGCAGAAGTGTTTTGCGGTCTGCGCATGCGCAGAAGCGGTTTTTTCCAGTTTTTTTTTGCATGCACAAACCGAATTTTTCGGCTTGCGTACTTTTCAGGTTACGTACAGCGACCTGGAACCAATTAAGTACATAACCCCAGTTACCACTGTATGTTTGTCTGCCTTCTCCACGGGAATAAAGGAAAACAGAACTGCAAAATATTTTGATAGTTCGTATATTTTGCTTCTAGCGTTGTTCTTGTTGCATCCCATTCTACAAGTGGGGCAAGTAGAGCAAAATGGAGGAATCCTAGAGTGGGAAGGGACCTGAAGAGTCATCTAGTCCAGGCATGGCCAAACTTGGCCCTTCAGCTGTTTTGGGACTACAACTCCCATCACCCCTAACTAACAGGACCAGTGGGCAGGGATGATGGGAATTGTAGTCCCAAAACAGCTGGAGGGCCAAGTTTGGCCATGCCTGATCTAGTCCAATGCTCTGCAGTTGTAGGAGTCACAGTTAAAGACAGATAGAATGTCCCCCCCTTCTCTTTCTTCCACACTCCAGTAAAGATTGTGTTCAGGCAGCCTTGCTGGCTCAGGACCCTTAAGTCTAAATCAAAGGAGCATAATTGCAGTCGATTGAACTGGATGACCTTTGAGATGATCCATGTGGGTGTGGTCTTCTCAGCACTGAAGGACTTTGAATGGAACATACCTTTAGATTCACCTCTGCTATATGCTTACTTGAAAGCAGTGCATCATGGGCAGGTTGCATTGTTGCCTGTATGCACTTAGCATTGACCCTCAGGCGTCTAAGCTATGAGGCAAAAAAAATTCTGTAGTAAAGCAATCCAGGTGAAGTTAATATGGGGTTGGAGCATATGAATCCAATCTTCCCTCTCCCTTTTAGGTCCTAGGCTGAAGATATTCAGTAGGCAAGCTACTTACCTCTCTTCAGCTTCAACAGTTGAGGTGGCATCCTGCTTATTCCTGCCCATTTGACTGAAAAGATGAAGGAACCACACAGGTGTAGCTTACAATCCTGCCTGCATTTGCAGGGGAGGTGGTGCCTTTTCACAAAGTTCAAGTGGAAACAGGCTTTTGCCTCATAGCTCACTTACTCTGTTTGGAGTGGTTTCCTTTAGTCCTGTTCCTTTTCCTGTTACGGTTGCCTGTGCTTATACACAGAGAATGACCACTGTGGAAATATGGGAAAATATTGCTATGTGATGTTATCTTATGTAATGGCTAGTTCATGTGAATTATGATCTTACAGCAACTTCTAAAGCAGTTTGTGTGTGTGTTTATTTACAGCGCAAGATGGCTCAGGAGACCAACCAGACCCCAGGGCCCATGCTGTGTAGCACAGGATGTGGATTTTATGGGAATCCTAGAACTAATGGAATGTGTTCTGTCTGCTATAAAGAACATCTTCAAAGACAGCAAAATAGTGGCCGAATCAGTCCAATGGGTATGTGCTGGAGGAACATAATATAACTGAAATGCTAGCTGTGAATACTGTCACATTTCAGATATAAACATTTAAGTGAACATTTGTACTATTCTAGTAACTTTGAGGCATTTTTGTGTATAAGCCAAATTAACTCCAGTTAAAAAGACTTCCAAGTATTTAACAGCTGTAGTATCTGCATATTACAAAGTTCACATTTCTAATATATATGTTTATATTTCCCCCCCTTCATACAGGAACATCAAGTGGTTCCAACAGTCCTACCTCAGACTCTGCATCTGTACAGAGAGCAGATACTAGTTTAAACAACTGTGAAGGTGCTGCTGGCAGCACATCTGACAAATCAAGGTAAGAGCAGTGTAGAGTGTGATAGTGAAATGAAATAATTCTGGGAGAGCATGTAAGGGAAGCTCTAAGCCTATTACTATTATAACAGTTTCTGCTAAAGCTAGTTCGTAGGGGAAATAACTGCAGAGTTTATTATTCCTGCAGTCAAAAAGGCTCTGAGCTTTACAGTGAGAGAATTGATGTAAATGCCTTAGTTTACTGTAAGGTTAGATTACAAGGACACTTAGATATTATAGTCTATACATCAAACTTTATCACCAGTGAGTTCAGTCATAGTTGTCAAAGAAGAGCTCAGGGTTTTTAAGTTTTAGCTTTATAAGATGTTAGTCTTCCTAATAGCACTAACAGATTGCTCTCATTTCACTGAATGCAAGCAGAAATGTGCCTGTTGCCGCCTTGCCTGTAACACAGCAAATGACAGAAATGAGCATTTCAAGAGAGGAGAAAGTAACTCCGAAAACAGAAACAACAGAGCCAGGTATGCCTTTTTTAAAGTCGCTTAAGTGCAGCTAGTTCAGTGGGACCTGGCAGGTGTAGACGTTTGGTAACCAATGAGAAAAACTATACCATATTCTCTTTAGTATTTGGTTCTTTAGCATTAAAAGGCAAAATCGCAAAGTAAAAGGTTTATCATCCTTAGATCAATTTGTTCCCTGCTTGTAAGAGTTCATCCAACAGTTATTATAAGTAGATTAACGTTGCTAGTCCCTTCAGCAAAAATGAATTGAGTAGTGAGAATGTGCTATTCTTTTTTTATTTAAAGAAAACCATACAAAATAGTTGGCGTTTTTTCATAAGCATTTTGAATGAATTCTTTAACGTGCTGCAGTTCGCAGGTCTTTACAACTTTCAATAGTTACTTTAGATCACTGGAGAAATCCAACAAACTTGCAAACAAGTTTTTTTTAAAAAAAAAATCTTGTTTTTTATATCCCTATTTTATATCTATTTTGTATACCAACTTCATTGAAATGATTATTTCTGAATATAATATACCTCCATGCATTCAGGCCTTTTTTAAAGACTTGACGTTTTCAAGTAACCTCTGAGAATTGTAAAGTGTTTATGAAATATTTCCTAGATGTGAATAAGTTTACAAGGTTGAAATCCATAGAGCATTTTGCATGAGTGTTTTTGTATTAATTTGCATTCATTATTCCCACTATTGAATGTTCTGATGCTGAAGTCATAATCAATGGGTATATATTTACATTAATTAATTGTTTGGATGAACTCTTCTTACAATAGGCTTTTAAAAGTTGTTTTTAGTAATGTATTTTTGCTATATGATTTTGTTTGAACGCTTTTATATTAGGATGGTTCAATTCTTTTGCCAGTATTTCTTGCTGGTGTATAGTATCATATAACGTAATTCTAAATAAGGTAAATTTGGACATGGGATTCATTTAGAAGTGAAAAGGCCAGCCCAGCAGGTACAGCCTTAATGATGAACAGCTTTATACATCAGGGGAACATTTTTATGTATATTCCTGATAGATGTGAAGGTAGACGGCAAGCTGAAAGATATTTAAATAGCACAAATATTTCTATATTTTTTAGAATCAAGTAGCATACATATTAATGTTCTGAAACTAGGTGGGAATATATCAAAACATAGAATATGCTGTGGCCTATGTATGGTGTGTGTTGTTCTACCCATCTTCCACTGATGTGTGTCTTTTAGTAAGCTTAATAAATCTGTAGTGTAAGTAAACAGATAATGCATTAAATGAAAGGGCATGCTGAAGAATAGATCCATCATTATCAATGCCATTTTTAACTGCTTAAAAAAATAAAAAAATTCCTTCCAGTAGCACCTTAGAGACCAACTAAGTTTGTTCTTGGTATGAGCTTCCGTGTGCATGCAGACTTCTTCAGATAGATTTAGTAAAAAAGAAGAAATAATAGTAGTATGATAGTGTTAGCTCTTCATTTATGATGATGGTGCAGCAACTCTGAATACTGTGTGCACAGAAAGATGGAAACATACCACACTAAGGTGTTGAGCACCCAGAAATACCTTCCTAGTTCTCTGCAGCAGCTATGGGCTGATGCAGCTTCTGTTTGAAGGTGATGGTGATTATAAGAGAACAGGAAAGAGGAACACCCAAGGTATATGCTTTCAGCCAATATTTTTTTGTGGTGGCAAGAGTAGTTGGTTGCTGAAAGTTTGAGTGAGACCATAAAATATCCGTTCCCAAACCTGCATCTTTACTCTTGGTAATCTCCAGCACACAAGTCTTCTACTATCCATTACTTGGGTACCAGCCCAAGGTTGTGGGCTCTACTTGGTGCTCCTATCTAGACTGAATTGCTTGAATCCTAAACTAGCTTAAGAAATTATCTTAATGGAATGAAGCTTTACTATCCCTCCCCCCCCAACACCACCCCTGAAAAAGTCTCTGAAGGGGAGGCGTCCTGAATAATATAGAAGAGGGTACAGAGGACTTCTGGAAAAGATGAGGACTGGCAGCTTAGAAGCCACTGCCCCATAAAAGGTGGGGAACCCTCCAGGGAAGCTTTTCATGGAGCATAGGTTGCTATAGGCAGAAGGTGGGGAGAAAGAACTTTGTGTTTTCAGGTTAACATCATAAAATAAGAGAACCATTCTAATGATTTCTTTGCTACAAAAGGGAGACAGGGAGGATGAAGGAGTAGGTGCTTCCAAAAATTAATTCAGCATCTCTTTCTATAAATAAACTACCAACACTGAGGTGTGTAAAGAAGAGAATTTAAAATGTGGCGATGAAAGCAGTTTAGAATTACAGTATACCACGCCTAATCAACTTGGCCGGTTTTGTTCTTTTCAGTTGTTACTCAACCCAGTCCTACAGTTAGTCAGCCTAGTACATCTCAGAATGAAGAGAAAACACCTGAAATGCCTAAACCAAAGAAGAACAGATGTTTTATGTGCAGAAAGAAGGTTGGCCTTACAGGTATGCTATTAGACACTGCATTTTCCACACTTACCCAGTCTTAAATATACAGTGGTACCTCGACTTACGAAGTTAATGCGTTCCGAAGGCGCCCTCGTAAGTCGAAATCTTCGTAAGTCGAAGGCGCTATCTCCAAACGGCAAAAAAATCGTATGTCGAAAAAACCGCATTCAAAACTTCGTACGTCGAGGTATCGTGCCACTGCTTTCCCTTCGCATGTCAAAAAATTAGGAAGCAGCGGTCATTTTTTTGCTTCCAGAACTCATTCGGAAGTCGAAAAAAATGTAAGTTGAGTCGCTCGTAAGTCGAGGTACCACTGTAGTTACTGCTGAGGACTTGCATACTTTGAAACTTTGTGAGCACTTTGAAAGGGCGTATAAGACGACCCCCAACTTTTCCAGTTAAAATATAGAGTTTGAGATATACTCGACCGCAGATTCTCCACCCGGCATATAAGACGACCCCCAACTTTTGAGAAGATTTTCCTGGATTAAAAAGTAGTCTTATACGCCAGAATATACAGTATGTACGGGAGTTCAGTTTATTATTCCACATGACGAAACCTAGGTCTTCACCAAACAGGACTTTATGCTGTTTTTGTGCTTTTACAGGGTTTGATTGCCGATGTGGAAATCTGTTTTGTGGACTTCACCGTTACTCTGACAAGCACAACTGCCCATATGATTACAAAGCAGAAGCTGCAGCAAAAATCAGAAAAGAGAATCCAGTTGTTGTGGCCGAAAAAATCCAGAGAATATAAACTAACCTACTCGGTGAAAGACTGACTTTCTTTGTTTTTATTTTAAAATATCCTAGGAAAACATTAAAGAGCAGATGCATGGCCATTTTCCTTTGATGTTCTCCAGAGTTTTACTTTAGTCTATCTTATTGATTGATATTTTAGGATGTTGTGGGTGTTACAGGCAGAATTGGATAGATACAGCCCTTTAAAATGTGTACATGCCCTCCCCAAAATGAATTGAAAGAGTAAGACCTGCACTAGAAAACAAGACATGCACAAAAGATAAGAGTTGTCTAGTTCACATGTGCCAAACAGATGCATAAAATCTGCATGTTTGCAGCAGATTTGCCTTTTGGGAATGTAATTGAGGTATATCATCCTTGGATAGTGCTACGTGCCTGCTTGATTAAATTATACACCAGGAAAAAAAATGAGTCTACTTTTACCATAGTTAAACTTTGTCCTCTTTAATTTCCACAATTCATTGTTTTGAAACTGAGCTGCAGAGGAGCCACTTTCTAAAGAGATCGGGCGTTCAGGTGCCATAAGCTGCAGTTTAAGGTTACCTACTGAATGAAACCAAGAAATTTGAGTCTGAACAGTGCAATCCTTGGAACTGATGAAAATTGCTCAACTATTAAAACTGGTTCCCAAAGGAAACTTCATTTTCAGAACTTTATGGACTAGCCTACAACAGAAGATTTGTCTGCTTCTTACTCTTATGTAGCTGATAAGTTTGTGTAGCACAAAACCACAAGACTGTTTTACAGTTTACAAACAAAATGCTACATTTAAAAAAATAAACATAACCACAGCAGCTCTGTCAAGTAACATGCATCTAATGAACCTAGTTTGCAAATGTATTCAAGCATTTAATTTGTCATATACATCTTAAGTTGAATGTGTTCTGGGTTCAAAAGAACATTAGCTCTTAATTTTTAGAGTTTTCAAATGTAGTGAGATTGCACCATTTTGCATGGGAAAAAATCATACCCAATATGGCTGCTGTAGACTTTTTAAGTGGTGCCTGGAACCACTCTGAGGGCTGCTTTATTATTTTAATAGTACTTGGGTGTAGGACTATAGTGTTCTTGGGTGTATTGCATGGGCTGCATTATCTACAGCATTGTACAATAACAACTCTAGAAAAGGCAGTATACTTCACTGATGCTTGTCTGGTAATATCACTTCTGTGTTATAATGGAAGGTTTTTTGTGATGTATGAAACTTGTGTTTTTTTATATAAACAAGTACAGTTTAGAGTAGTGTAGTGGTAATGCCTGTCCCCATCTGTAAATAGTTGTGTATACACAGGGCACTACTTCCGACTTCTATTGCAGTGTTCAGTCTTAGTTTTTCTTCATTAAAAGCATCAGGTTTTGCTTTAAACTTTGTCCTCAGTTGAGTTATTAGATATACAAATGTGTACAGATAGTTCATATTTATGTATTGCACATAATCATGCTACCCGGCATCTATGCTATATTGTATTATGTAAATAATAAAATCATGTACAGAGGGATATAGCTCCTTTTTGTGATGCTTCATTGGGTTATTAAAATACTGGTTGAATAATCTGAAAACTCCTACTTGTGAAAATATGGTTGCAACTAATCCTTCAATACTTACTAGTTAATAATTCTGGAGACCAGCTCTTCTGCATGTTTCTCCCATTGATGGATTTTATTTTTATGTACACTTCAGCCAATGAAGATGTGTTCAGATGAGCAAAGCATGTAAGATGGAATACAAATATGACTCCTGGACCTTTAAGAGCAACGTCATAGTTGAAAAAGGAAGCCTTTAAGAGTCTTAGTTGCTTTGATCTACAAATTTCTCCACTCGGAATCTCTTTTTGCTGCCACCTTAGCTGTAGTTTTCTGACCTGATGGACTTCAACCCTGGGTGATTGCCTGAACACAAACTTCATTTATTGTGCTGGTTTATGGGTTCCTCGTGATTTTTATAAAGGACCAGCAAAACAGCTTCTGTACAGCAATGGAAGGAAAGTGTCAAGATCTTTAAAAAACAAAAACAAAAAGGGAGTGTGATAACTGCTACCCTCTCCATTTATCTCTGTGTTGCTGCTTTTGCACACTCACAGGCAAGGATTACCCTTTAATGCAAATTACAAGAAATTTTAAATCTGTTGCTTCAGCTTGAGATTGTGGAACTTGCTGGGCCAAACACTATCCATAGCTTTAAGAAAAAAAGAACGGCAGTAATGAAGGATAACTGCAGCATAGCTAATGGCAATTGCTTTAATTGTTTATAACTCGTGGGACTGTCAAGAACCTGCCAACCTCTTCCATCAGCCAAAAAGTCCTCGGATAAAAGATTCTTTCCTAGTAGAAGGAAGCAAATAGATGATCTGTCTTTGTGTTTTGACAAAAATGCAAAGCTGTCAGGGCAGTTAAATGAGCACTACAGCCCATGTTACACTGCAAGCTATCGTGCCATTTCCTTTATGAGACTTAGCCATAGACCTTAAGGTATTGCTGAACTTCCAACTGCATTATCCTTGCCCAGTCATTGTGCTGGCTGGGATTGATGGAAGTTTGAGACAAACGCCATTTGGAGAGCCACAGGTCTGAATATTAAGAGTAATTCGAACTGTTTTTAGAGTTGTCACATGCTGCAGTTTACTATGTGACTTTCTGTAGAAAGGTTTCAAGGAAGGCTTCTCACTGCTTTGGCAAAGATGGATCAGCAAGTTAAAATAATGAATTTTGGTCCAAAATGTAAGTATGAACAAAACAAGTATTTTATGTGTATAGTAGGAAGCAGTCAATGCTTGTATTTTTTTTTTCTCTAATGGGAAGCCAGTGATTGAATTTTTTGGGAAATCTATAAAATTTGGTGTGCTTGGTGTGCGTAATGTAAAATACTGCTCTAGCCTAGAAACCCACCCACTGTTCTGCTTTTGGTGCCTTAAAAGAAATCAAAGGTGTTAATGTCTAGACAGTGTTGCCTTATGTCCTTTGAGTATAGCATGCCTTCGGAACCACTTGTAGCAGTCTACTTTTTTAGGGTTCTCCACTGCAAAAGTTGTGCCTTTTGACCATGTTGAATCACTTGTTTTTTCTTTCTTCCAGTAGCAGCTTAGAGACCAAGTTAGTTAGTTCTTGGTATGAGCTTTCGTGTGCATGCACACTTCTTCAGATACACTGAAACGGAAGTCACCAGATCCTTAAATATAGTGAAAACAGTACAACGCATCATCAGAGATCTACAACCTCTCCTAGACAATGACAGCTCTCTTTCTCAAGCTCTGGGAGGAAGACCTTTCATTGCCTACAGACAGCCACCCAATCTTAAACAACTCCTCACCCACAATAATACAACAACAGGACTCAACATGGACACTGGTACCAGAGCCTGCAATAAACCCAGATGCCAACTTTGCTGCCACATAAACCCGGACAACACCATTACTGGCCCCAACAACATCAAACATACCATCTCAGGACTATTTAATTACTCATCTTCCAACATTGTGTATGCAATCAAATGCCAACAGTGCCCTTCAGCTCTCTATATTGGACAAACAGGCCAAACCCTACGCCAAAGGATAAATGGACATAAATCTGATATCGGGAATCACAAGACAGAGAAACCAGTAGGAGAACACTTCAATCTCCCAGGACATTCTATAAAAGATCTCAAAGTAGCTGTCTTAATACAAAGGAATTTCAGAAATAGACTGGAAAGAGAAGTGGCTGAATTGCAACTAATCACCAAACTTAAAACCATGGAGAAACCTGGTCTGAACAAAGACATTGGATTCTTATCTCATTATACATGACAAAGCTATCTTTAGCCATCTCACCCTTTGCCTTTCCCTGTAAGACCCTGTAATAATTGCAGTCTTAACAGTCGTCTACATGTTTTCCACACCTATCAGCTGATCACCCATTCCCACCACCCTTCTGAGTAATCTTCCCCACTCCCTCACTATATTTAAGGGTCTGGTGACTTCCGTTTCAGTGTATCTGAAGAAGTGTGCATGCACACGAAAGCTCATACCAAGAACTAACTTAGTTGGTCTCGAAAGTGCTACTGGAAGGAATTTTTTATTTTGTTTTGTTTTGACTATGGCAGACCAACACGGCTACCTACCTGTAATTGTTTTTTCTTTATTACTGTTATGAAATCCAATTACCCTGTGTGATGGTATACCACTTCCATGGAATTAAATATGAAAACTATATGATGTGTACAGATTTCCCCTCTTTCAAACTTTTTAAAGAGCTTGGAGCTGTAAAGAGCACACTCCCTGGTTCACTTTCCCAAATTATGTCCACCCTGGTCTAGTACTGTTTCCTTTTTATATATTTTTTGTTGGAAGGTCAGGATCTGGAAAAGGTATGTGCATAGAGCTCTGTTCTGTAGTGGCTAGTAATGCGTTCATAATTAAGTAGGATGCAAAAAGTTGGTGCTATTCCCTGGAATAACAGGTTTACTTATATGAGCAGTTTAGTTTGCTTTCTCGTGGAATTTGCAGAAGAACATTTCTGTTCCTCGTGTGTGTGTGTTTGTGTGGAAAAAACCCATAGCAGCTCCAAACTTCACAAGGGGTGGGCTATTAATGACACTATAATCAAAGCTTAGCTGTGTATCTGCCTTGCCTGTGACATGGTAGTTTGAGAACTTGCACTTTCTTTAACAGAGACCTAAAATTATCTGCAAACAGATGTGCAATAAAACAGTTTTTACAGCTTTTTACCTCTATTATTAGGCTCAAATGCCGCACATGTGCAGAGCTGATGCTTAGCTCTGTAGTTCTTCCTCCCAATATGAAATCATTTGCTTTGTTTCCTGAGGTAGTTCACCCTGTTAATATCTCTGTACAGTATAAAATACAAAATATCTGTCACTAGGGTTCCCTTGGGTGGGTAGAGAGCAAGTGCTGGTGCACTACAAAGTATCCACTGGGAAGAAAAGATACGCTCCCCATCCCATGTCTACTAGTTTGTAGTAGACTAAAAACGAAAGGTGTTCTCCCTGTGTCCACGGGAGTCTTAGGCAACCTTGGACGTAGTTGACATCCTGCCTTACATTGAAACAAGGCTGACCCAGGGTCTGCTGGTGGTTGCTGCATGTTTGGTTCCCATAAGCTGCAGGAAAGGCTCTTGTGGTGTGCAGGCGGCACAGATGTGCACGGGGTTTTTCTTCTCAAATGCTTTCCCAAGTTGGCACACAACGTATATTTCAGCTGGGACATGGTGGTTGTCTAAAAATAAGGCAACTTGCCTGGAATCAGCATCTTACCTTCTCTCTGTATCTTCCACAACAGTGAGAGTGCGATTTATGCTTTTTATTGTTACACTACAGAGCATTCTGCATTTCAGTTTTCATTTGGAAGAAAAGATTGAAGTTCCTTTTAACTTACTGTATAATTTAATGGACATGAAGGTGTCCAGATTACCTTTCAAAAAGTAACAATCTGAATTCCAAATCCCACTTTGGTCCTACAGTACTCTGAGCAAGGACAAAATGTGGTGCCCCCCAAAAGTAATATTTCTCATTTTCACAATAATTCATTTTGGTAGGTGTGGCGTTCACCCACACTTCGGATTGGCATAGAAGGTGTTAAAAGGAAATAACCAGTAAGAACCTTGAGGGGGCGGAGTTATGTGGGCTATATAAACCCCTCCCGGGGAAGGAAGGTAGTTCTTTAGGTTCTTAGTTCTTTGGTCGTTGGGTCTTTGGTTCTTTAGTCTTTAGGCTTGTTGTTGGTCTTTAGCTAGGGGCTTGTTGTGGGTATTGAGTGCCTGGTAGAAGGGTGGCAAGGGAAGGAGTAGGAACAGGGGTGGGAGAAATCGTTGGGCACTGTTGTTAACAAGAACACAACCAAGAAAGTACTCTTTATTCAGAAACCACATGCGTATGTACTAAACTTCAAATAAAACAGTTTTGTTCCAATATTCTCCTTGACTGAACTGAGTGAAGTAAATACCAGACAAACTGGTTGGTGGCAGCGGTTAAGTAATAAAGTGGTGAGTGCAGGTATCAACGGACCGTTAAACGTCTGGGGGACCTGTGCAGGTTGAGCGAACCGCCACAGTAGGTTTTTTAAGGTACCTGTATAAATATAAAATTTGGCACTTCTTTGGCTCTGTGCCCTGTGCAGGGGAACTGCAGGCACCACTCTAAATCTGTCACTGTTCACTTGCCTGGAAGGAAACTACTGAACACAAGATGACTTGCTGTGGAATAGATATGGTGAGGATTGCACTGTCAGTGAGCTTTTGTAGTGCTGGTTAAGTAAAATTTAAACTGGGTAAACCTGCAATCCCGTATGTATTTACCTAGAAATAAGACCCACTGAACTAAGGGATTTATTTCTGAGTAGGCATGTCTAAACCACAAAGCCTAGGGCTTGCTGATCAGAAAGTTGGCAGTTCAAATCCCTGCGGTGGGGTGAGCTCCTGTTGTTCTGTCCCTGCTCCTGCCCACCTAGCAGTTCAAAAGCACATCAAAAGTGCAAGTAGATAAATAGGTACCGCTCCACTGGGAAGGTAAACGGTGTTTACATGCGCTGCTCTGGTTCGCCAGAAGTGGCTTAGTCATGCTGACCACATGACCCGGAAGCTGTATGCCGGCTCCCTTGGCCAATAAAGCGAGATGAGCGCTGCAACCCCAGAGTCGGACACAACTGGACCTAATGGTCAGGGGTCCCTTTACCTTTACCTTTTTACCTTTACCTCTAGGCATGTAAGTAAGTGATTTGTTTTTACTCAGCACTCTGACTTTTAATCAATTGGTTCCACTGTATTCTGGTAATTATTCTATTTTGGCAAATGTGTCTATTATTATTAATTAAAATATTATTACTACTGTATTATTAATATCTGTGTGAAAACAAACCACTAGGCTGCAGCAAAAACATTAAAGATCATAACAAGAGAGAGAGAAAGCATCTGTCTTGAATAGGAGAGTGTTATGTATTGAAGTTCTCACCTTGGCCACCAGGGGTGTGTGTATATAGTTTATTCTGCTGCGGTTTTCACTCAGGTCAGCTTATGCAAATGAAGGATTATAAACTGACACTCAGGGATTGGATAGCTGCAGAATATTGTTACTGTTGCGTTGTAGCTGAGTTCTATATAAGCAGGTGGCTGAGGCCTTCAGCTCAGTTCTGTTCCAGCCTGCAAATAAACAAGAGCTGTTTGGAAATCGCTGTGTCGTCTGCTGTGTCCACCCACAACTTAACACTGGCGACGAGGATGGGATTATGGACATCAGAACACAGATAGCACACAGCCAGTCTCAGAGCAAGGGCAAATCACTGAGCTGAATCACTGAGCTGAATCACTGAGCTGAAACGCTGAGCGAATCACTGAACAGAACCAACTCAGAGCTGCCCGTTCTGGCTAGAGCACTGTGTTCCATCCATCGCCCACCACGTCGGCATCGGAATCATGGCTACACTAGTGCCTCTACCGCCGTTTGCCCCGGCCTCTGAATCATGGGACTCATATCTCGCTCGGTTCGAATGCTACCTTCAAGCAAACGAGCTAACAGAAGTATCAGAGGAGCGGAAGCGAGGCCTCTTCCTCAGCCTCTGCGGGCCCGAAGTGTTTGAGACGGCCAGAGTTTTAGTCGCTCCACTCGCAGTTCACAGAGCACCGTGGGACGTGCTCCAAGAGAAGCTACGCAGCCACTACGCGCCCAAGCCATCCAAAATTGCTGCCCGCCATGCGTTTTACCACCGGAACCAGGCAGAGGGGGAGTCGATCAACGACTACGTCGCCGCCCTCCGGAAGGCCGCATTAACCTGCGAGTTCCGAGACTTGGACGATGCTATGATGGATCGGATCGTCTGCGGGGTCTGGGACAACCGTCTGCAACGGCGTCTCCTTGCCAAGCCAGACCTCACGCTGCAGAAGGCCATCGAGGAGGCTGCGGCCTCAGAAGCGGCTGAACTCTCTGCCCAAGAGATCCGCAAGGCCAGCAGCCCCCGTCCTACAAAAAAGCCAATTGCTGTACACCATGAAGAGGCTAGCAGCGACGAGGCAGCAACCAGCGAAGACGATGACGTGCACCAGATGAAGCGGGAACGCGGGAAGTTCAAACAGAGGTCCAAGGACCAATCAGAATGCGCCGGCTGTGGAGGCAACCACCCCCGCGCCAAATGTCGATTCAGAGACGCCACCTGCCGACAGTGCTCCAGAAAAGGCCACATCGCCAAGGTTTGCCGATCAACCCCGTCAAACACAGCCTCTTCACCATCTCGTAAGTCCAAATCGTCACCCCGGTCCACGAACAGTAACTGTTTCGCTCTCACCAACTGTTGCTGCTCATCCGGAACCACGATTGGACAAACCAACTCGCCTACGCAACGCAAACTACACATCACGGTGCTCATCGAAGGAGCTCCGTGTGACATGGAGATCGACACCGGGTCTGCCCTGTCCGTTGTGTCCTGGAGCACTATCAAAAGACTTGTGCCCAAGCTTTCTAAGAGGCAGCTTGACCGACATCGTGTACACCTGAGGGACTACCAGGGGAACGACATTCCCGTGACGGGCGTCGGCCAGTTCCAGGTCAAGTTCAAAAATTTCTCGGGCCCACTCCTACTCGTGGTAGTTGAAGATCTGCGGCCCAGCCTCCTAGGGCTAGAATGGTTTGGCGCCCTCGGCCTGGAAGTCACCGGCATCAACTGCATCTCCAACGCGGAAGTTGAAAACTTAACTAAAGAATTTGCCGAGGTTTTCGATGGCACATTGGGCCAATATACAGGCACACCCATCTCCTTTAGCCTTGATCCACAAGTAGCTCCAATCAAGCTAAAGCCACGCCGGGTTCCGTTCGCCCTCAAGGCTAAGGTGGACGAACAACTGGACAAATTAATCGCGCAAGGGGTTTTGGAGCCGGTCGACCATGCCAAGTGGGAAACGCCTATCGTCACACCTGTCAAGCCGGATGGGTCGGTGAGGATATGCGCAGACTACAAGTGCACGATCAACAAGGCGCTTCAGCAGCACGCTTATCCAGTTCCCGTCGTCCAACACCTGCTGCATTCTTTGGGCGAAGGCAAGGTCTTTGCTAAGCTGGACCTTGCCCAAGCCTATCAACAACTGCCTGTTGACGACGCCACCGCTGAAGCTCAGACGATCGTCACCCACCGAGGAGCGTTCCGATGCCGCCGACTACAGTTCGGGGTGAGCGTGGCTCCTGGCATCTTTCAAAGCCTCATGGAGCGCCTCCTGCAGGGACTGCCAGGCGTGGTACCATATTTCGATGATGTACTGGTATCCGCAGACTCAAATCAGCAGCTGTTCGAGCGCCTCCGCGCTGTGCTGACCAGGTTCCAGGAGGCCGGACTCAAGGTGAAGAAAGAAAAGTGTCTGATTGCCGTTCCACAGGTGGAGTTCCTGGGCTACCTCATCAACGCCTCTGGCCTTCACCCAACGGCATCCAAAATCCGGGCCATCTAGGAGGCCCCGATTCCAAAGAACAAGACTGAGTTGCAGGCGTTCCTGGGGCTGCTGAACTTCTACAATATGTTCCTGCCCCACAAGGCAACGCTAGCTGAGCCTCTCCACCGCCTGCTCAGCACGAAGGCGCCATGGTCCTGGGGTCATCGGGAGACAGCGGCCTTCAACGCGGTCAAGTCCCTTCTCTCCTCAGACAGTGTGCTGGTACAGTACAGTGAAGCCAGGCCACTGGTCCTCGCCTGTGACGCCTCGCCCTTTGGCATCGGTGCAGTCCTCAGTCATCGGTTCCCGGATGGGAGGGAAGCACCACTTGTTTACTTCTCTCGGACGCTGTCTCCGGCGGAACGGAATTACAGCCAGCTCGACAAGGAGGCACTGGCGCTTGTGGCTGGAGTGAAGAGGTTCCACGAATATCTCTACGGGAGAACCTTTGACCTCATCACTGACCACAAGCCGCTCCTGGGCCTCCTTGCGGGGGACAGACCAACTCCGCCGATCCTCTCGCCACGCATGCTGCGATGGACTGTTTTTCTGGCAGCCTACAGCTATCGGCTCATTCATCGCCCGGGAAAGTCACTGGGCCATGCTGATGCCCTCAGTCGTTGCCCTCTTCCGGCGTTTGTGGAAGATCCAGCTCCTGCTTCATCGGTACTCCTGCTTGAGGACCGTCCAGCTGCACCAGTGTCGGCTGCCGATGTGGCCTCCGCATCTTCCCAGGACCGCACCATCAGACGTGTGCTCAACTGGGTGTGGAGGGGGTGGCCAGAAGGGCCATTCACAACTGAGTTCCAGCCATTTGCAACCAGACAGCATGAGCTCTCGGCTCATCGCGGCTGCCTACTGTGGGGAGACCGAGTCGTGGTTCCCCAAAGACTCCGCCAACGCGTCCTTGAGGCTCTGCACATCGGCCACCCAGGGATCGTTAAAATGAAGGCGTTGGCTCGGTGTTACGTCTGGTGGCCTAACATGGACGATGCCATCACCTCCTGGGTTGCCTCCTGTCAAGCGTGTCAAGAATCGAGACCTGCACCACCGGCAGCTAAGGGCAACACCTGGGAGACGCCAAAGGCACCCTGGTCGAGAGTGCACATTGACCTTGCTGGCCCTTTTCATGGCCGGACCTTTATGGTAGTGGTGGACGCTTATTCGAAATGGCTGGAGGTGGCTCTGATGCCCTCCACCACTACCGAAGCCATAGTCCGGGTGCTGCGGGGCCTATTTGCAACACATGGATGTCCTGATGTCCTCGTCTCCGACAACGGGCCACAGTTCACATCAGGCGCTTTTGAAAGGTACCTCTTGGGGCTAGGCATCCGCCACGCCCTAACAGCACCATTCCACCCGGCCAGCAACGGACAGGCGGAAAGAATGGTGCGCTCAGCGAAAGAGGCACTGGCACGCCTGGACCAGAAGGACTGGCATGAGCGAGTCACGGAATACTTGCTCGTGCAACACATTACCCCGCATGCAGCCACAGGGCGGAGTCCAGCTGAACTGCTTATGGGCCGTCGCCTCAGATCTCCGCTCGACCGGTTGCATCCAGACTTCAGGGTAGCCGAGCCCCCGGGCGGTGCTAACGCACCAAGGTCTTTCATTCCCGGGGATAAGGTTTTTGCCAGAAACTATGTGGGTGACATTCCTTGGGTGCCGGCCACGATAGTGGGAGTCACTGGGCCCCGCTCATATCAGGTGGCACTTGAGGACGGGCGTTTGTGGCGCCGGCACATAGACCAACTGAGGCGCCGGGTTGGGACTTTGGACGATATCGCAGTACCCTCAACGGCAGCCTCAGCTCTAGAACCGACACCAATGGAAGGCGAGGCTCCATCTACACCCCCTTCACAAACTGCGGACATGGAGCCAAGCCGAGCCACTGCAGGGGTTTTGCCTGACTTCCTTGAGACTCCGACCACTGCCTTGCCTGAGTGTCCACCAAGTCCGATCGCGACAGGCCCTTCAACAGCAGCGGAGCCGGGGAACTCAGGCCCAACGACACCATTGGTAGCACAGCAGTCGCAACGGGACTCGGGCAGCCAACCGGACTCTGATACTGGCCCACGGCGGTCAGGTAGGGTTCCCAAACGCCCAGCGTATCTAAAAGACTATGTTACACACAATTTGCACACATAATGCTGCATCGTAAATTGAACTGTTATGCTATGTGCCTTAATGAATCAACAAGAATATTGCTGTATATAATGGAACCACTATGCTTGTAACCTAATGCCTTATCTCGGTGGGGAGGGGTGTTATGTATTGAAGTTCTCACCTTGGCCACCAGGGGTGTGTGTATATAGTTTATTCTGCTGCGGTTTTCACTCAGGTCAGCTTATGCAAATGAAGGATTATAAACTGACACTCAGGGATTGGATAGCTGCAGAATATTGTTACTGTTGCGTTGTAGCTGAGTTCTATATAAGCAGGTGGCTGAGGCCTTCAGCTCAGTTCTGTTCCAGCCTGCAAATAAACAAGAGCTGTTTGGAAATCGCTGTGTCGTCTGCTGTGTCCACCCACAACTTAACAGAGAGGGAAAGGAGTGCCAGCTTTAAATTCCTGACAGTAAGTGGGCAATGGGAGAGAGCTGTTGTGGGAGCTTGTCTGCAGTCTTACTCCTGAGCCAATGCATCATTGCAATAATCACTTTGCATAAATTGGATGGGAAAGCACAGAGACACATACTTTTTTGCATAAACTACCATTTTATGGTTCCCTTCCCCTTTTCAGTTCTGAAGTAGCACACTTTCTAATGCCCCAAGGGAATATGGATTTCACTGTTCTGGGTAAGCAGATGAAAAAGCTAGTTATTATATTTATTTCACTGCTGTAGCTATATATCTGTAAACAGATTAGATCAGTATTCGCTGTCAGTGTTACGGATTTCTAGGTTGCAAATACAGAAGAAAACATATCCAAATGCCACTTGCTTATGTATAAAGCAGGACAGTCTCTTCTGACTTCATGTATCTCATTGTTCATTTTTTCATTGGCCTGGTGTCCTCTACTAATTTTGTGTGTTCTCGTGAACACATCTTTGTGTCCCTAGCATGATGGCTTAAGTGTCCTTGTGTCTTAAAAATGCACTCCTAGGTGTCTGTAACCAGAAGTAAGCCCATTGACACCAATGGGTTTGTGTAGGAATGCGGCCTACAATTCTTATTACTGCTATGTGCATACATGGTCCAATCTTGGACAGCCTCTTTGTATGGTCAAACTATCCTAACTGGATTTCTTGGACCTTATTAATCCTGTTCCATCCTCAGAACCACTGCCTTATTCTCACTTCATTTCTTATTTAATCTTTTCCTTGTTAAGTCCAGTAACCACTGTATCATTTGCATATCATGTTTATTTAAACCATGTCTTTCTGAACATGTGCTCATTTTCTTTGTATTTTTGCAAACCTTGCTCCTAGCCTTTTAACCACACAAATGCCAACCAGAATTCAAGCGCCTTGTTCTCCTTTTTAACCTCCGGCATCATAGACTCAGCATTTTTCAATTCCTGAACTGATGAATTTACTCTTGCCTGTTCCCTGATTCTGTACCTACTCTCCCGATCATATATTCTGTCATATCTTTACAATCTTCATTCTATTCTACTCCAATCACCTCTGCTCAAGATCCTCTTGCTATTCACTGCATTGGACATAGTTATCTGCAAATGGCACATTACATGATGCATTTCTATGGATCTGTGCAGTTAGCACAATTGCTATTTTGATGAGCAAGAATAGGATTACAGCAATTCCTATACATACTCACATTTTAACCATGAGGTACCTAGCCCAACCTTTCCAGATTTGTATCTCTGTTCTTGAACCTCCTTGTACAGAACTGCATTATAGTGCAATTTCATTTATCCAAGGCAGGGGGAGAGATGGTACAGTACCACAATATTAATGGGTATTATCAGGTGCAGAAAGCTGTGTATGAATCACATTTGTTGTGACATGACAAACAATAAATAGCAATAACATAATGGAACATAATAAAGGTAAAAGTAAAGTAATGTACCCCTGGATGGTTAAGTGCAGCCCAAGTGACTATGGGGTGTGGCGCTCATCTCGCTTCAGGCTGAGGCAGCTGGCATTTGTGCACAGAATTTTCTAGGTCATGTGTCCAGTATGACTAAACCGCTTCTGACGCAAAGGGACACCGTGACAGAAGCCAGAGCACACACAAACGCCATTTACCTTCCCGACGTAGTGGTACCTATTTATCTACTTGCACTGGTATGCTTTCAAACTGTTAGGTTGGCAGGAGCTGGGACAGAGCAAGGGGAGCTCACCCCGTCGCACAGATTCGAAACGCCGATCTTCGAATCGGCAAGCCGAAGACGTTCAGTGGTTTAGACCAGTGTTTCCCACCCTTGTGCCTCCAGCTGTTTTTGGACTACAACTCCCATCATCCCTAGCTAGCAAGACCAGTGGTCAGGGATGGTGGGAATTGTAGTCCGAAAACATCTGGAGGCAGAAGGTTGGGAAACACTGGTTTAGACCACAGCGCCAACCACATCCCTTTTAGTACATAATAGAGCATCACAAATCATATAAACTAATTAAATCTATCTTAATTAAAATAATTATGATCTATAAAACACTATTAACAAAGCAGCAACTAAATAACACAGACACGCTGCAATTTGGACAGTTATAGGTTCCTGGATGTAATAGATAAATTTTGGGCAATGGACAAAAGATCAAGAGTAGTCAAGACAATCGGAGTGTTTGAGGACCGGGACATTCACAGGGAAACCAAAATGCTTGTTTATAAAGCTATTGTACTACTAACCTTATTATATGCTTGTGAAACATGGACCACTTATAAACGCCATCTCCAACTCCTCAAAAGATTCCATCAACAGTGTCTCCGAAAAAATTTACACATCACTTGGGAAGACAGGTGAACTAATATCAGTGTATTGGAAGAAGCAATGATTACCAAAGTTAATGATTACCATTAACTTTGTTGGACTGGTCATGTTGTGCGGATGCCTGATGATCGTCTTCCAAAGCAACTACTCTATTCCAAACTTAAAAATGGAAAGTGTAATCAGGCCCAAACGGTGGGGGGGGGGGGTCATATGGGCCACTTGGCCCTGTTAGGATATTGGTACAGACCGAGCTGCAAAAGCAGCAGCAGCGAGGCTGATATGACTTGTGTTTTTCCCATGAGAAAGACAACTGTTTTGTCTTTCTCTCAATCATGTGATATCTTTACTTTTACTTTCAGTTCTGGCTCAAGAGATGCTAGATGCATTATGCACAGCTCTGACTTACTGAGCTGGCAAGCAGAGACAAACTCTGCATCTTATCTATAATAAAATAGTTTAGCCTTAATGGCTTGTGTGTTGTTGTTCTTCACGCTAGGGAACAATCACATATCAATGTGCCACTGGACTCGAGTAGCCAGCAGTGCACCCAGGCTTCGTCCCTACCTGGGGGGTCAGTCTCACAACTTGCCCCAGCGGGACGTTTGCTAACAGGCCCAGGCCTCCGATTCCAAAGGGGGCCTCGGTCAGCATATTCACAATCGCTCACCATTATTTAAATGTAAATACTTAAAATAACCCTTTTCCCTATGTATTTTTAAAAAGCACTATTGTATATCTATATTTTCCATTTTGTCTTTATATGCAGATACGGTTCAAGTCTTGAAATAAAATTATTTGTCAGCATAACTTCTGTGAAAATTATTTATATACTTACTTATTTATAAGACTTCGGAGATTCCCAGGGTAAAAAAGGTGGGGGGGCTCTGTCTTGCTCTGCAAGGGCCTGAGTGTAATGCTGGTGGTCAACAAAAGAGGTTTAAAGACTGTCTCAAGGCAAATCTAAAAAAAAATGTAGTATACACACTGACAACTGGGAAACACTGGCCTGCGAGAGCTCCAGTTGGAGAACAGCCTTTACCAAAGGTGTCATGGGCTTTGAAGACGCTCAAACTCAGGACCAGGGCCGGCGTGTCCATTAAGGCGAACTAGGCAATTGCCTACGGCGCCGAAATGGAGGGGGTGCTGGCCAGCCTGCCCCGCTGCCCCCCACTGCTGCTCCGCAAGCGGCAGAGTGGCGGGGGAGGGGGGAGCAGCCCAAAATCAGGCTTCTCCGCCGCCAGCTGCAGAGCAGCGGGGCTGGGCAGCAGCCGCTTAGCTCCTGCCTAGCCCCGCTGCTTTGGGGCGAGCGGCAAGGGAGGGCTCCATCTGAGCCTCTTTCCCTCTGCCCACCCCACAGAGAGCCTGGGATAAGGGAGATGCGGTTGCCTGTGGTAGAAATTGGCTCATTCCAGTCAGTCAATTCTCCAGTGTCTGAGCAGCCTTCCAAGTCCCAACTTGAATTGCAAAATATAAATATTAAAATGCCTTTCTTTGAAAAGGGCAGCAGCCCTGCTCTTTCCTTTCAGCTGATCGTTAAAGACTCTGACAACAAAGAGCACGTTTGTAGCACTTACTTCCCAGAGGGTGTGGTGTAACACTAATGAAATTTGAAACCCTTTTTATAACATGAGAAAAACCTTGACTCTAAAGGAGACTGTAAACAAGCTGTTTTCAAGAGAGGCAGGCAGGTGTCCCTTTCTACTGACGGTTAGTTTGTTGTTCAGATTTCATTTTGAATATTTCAAAAATCTCTCCAGTAGGTGCTGTTTTGGAATGGAGGGAGTATTTGTAGAATCACAGAATTGTAGAGTTGGAAGGGACCCCAAGGGTCAACTAGTCCAACCCTCTGAAATGCAGGAATCTTAGCTAAAACATCCACTTAAGGAAAGAACAGTGGTCTGGAGAAGGGGTTAAGCATATCCCACCACCACCTCCTCCTCCTCCTTTTAACTGGCGCTAACCACACCTGGCTCTTTCCAAACATCTGACTCCACTCTTAGGTGTGTGTGATAGAAGATGGGTCGCACACCTTGGGCAGTTGGAACAGTGTAATGTGGAATACTAGGAGAGGTTTTAGGTTTATGGACATTAGCAGGAAGTTATAGATAGGGATGGCAATTGCAGAAGTGCACAGAACTACATGGCTCTTCGTTTTGGACTTTTTTGCCCTTATTTCATTGTGCGGTTATTGTGTTTTGCAAAACTTATTTAAAAAGCGATTGAGCGGCAGTGTGCTGTAATGTAATAAAATTGTTGTAATGTAGGATATATGGCTTGCTATCCAGTAGTTGCATCAACACTTGGCTCACATTGATCAAAATGTATTATTCCAAAGTCTCATTAAGGGTTGTTGTTTTTTCTCTATCAGTTGATGGAATAAATTAAATTTTATCCCAAGAGGTGGCCTTTAATGAAATCTTCATAAATTATAAATATTTGGTTTGTTTAACCCAAGTTTATCACTTTGAAGTATCGGTTTGAAGGGGGAAAGTAAGCATCTGCTTAGTGCTTAATGTCAGCCGTAGTGCGGTCCCTACTGATGTCCTAGTGTTATACAAGACTTTGTGAGAATAAATGTTAAAACATGTATTGCAAAATTTCATTGAAATTTCAGAAAGTTTGTTACTGTGGTAAAATGTGAAAAGTCAATTTTTACTACATTTGACAAAAATCCAATAAAAGTATCTTGAACGCTGGTATGATTTGCTTCAGAAGGGCACTGTGTATAGCAGAGGTTTGGGGTGCCATGTAGAAATACTGACAGTGAAATTTGATTGATATACCAACCCCTGTTGTTCTGATGATTTAATCTTCAGGAAATTCCAAGCAGCCGCCTTTGTTGGAAACAGGGGTCCCACATCATCCCTCCCCCGAGGGCTTTCTTTACTGGGTGTGGCAGCTGATGGCTCAGGAGTTTAAGAGCTTTAACTGGCAAATTTGTTAGGGGAGGCCACTTTCAGAGACATATCAAGCCATCAGTCCTAGCACAATGCCAGGATCAAAGTTAAGTAATGGACCTAATGTTGCTCGATTCACAAAATATTTATGCAGACAGTGTTGCTCCATTCAAAAAGCCATTTAATTTTATTTGCCCCTTCTGGAGTTTTTCAAAGCCCAAGAAATATAACCCATTTGCTTTCTAAAAAGCCAATAGTTGATAACATTCCACACAGCTCAATGGGGCATAAGAAAATCACATATTTAACTGTCCCCATGTTCCCAGAGTGCCTGCGCACCCTCCTCCCCCAAAACAACACACATATGGATCCATAAGTGCTAAAACCAGCTTTTATTCTGTTCCACATGCAGCGGGGTGGCAGGGACAAAATCCAAAGTGTTCCCAAATACTTCCACAGCAGAAAGCTACAGCTATCTGAAAGACAACAGCAGCTCCTCGGGGATCTTTCCCAGACACATCTAGAGATGCTAGCGAATAAATTGGGGAATTTTAATACAAAATCTGCACCCTGTTATTGAGCTACAGCTCTTACCTAACTTGCTATTTGAAAGTTCAATTTGTAGGGAAACAACACCAGAGCAAAACCTGAAACACAGCTCGTCCCCCAACTTTTTCCTTTCCTTTATGTCGGTCTATGTATTATGGTTTTGTATATTCTCCCAACCAAAATAATCAGACACTTAGTAATGTAAACATGGCCTCTTTATTTTGTTACATCAGTACAAAGGTGCTCATTTAGCATAACTGACAACAAATCAGCCAGAAAACAAGAGCGACAACCACAATTCCAGATGCATTTCTAACCCCAAAAGAAAGGAATCAAAAGAAAATAGAAGATCTGGTGAGAATATTCAAGATACTTCCTTCAAAAAGCAGTCTTGCACTTCTGCAAAATGTGATTAGAGCACCTTTTTTACACCAGCGCTGACAGCTCTTGCATTTTGGTGAGGGGTGAAGTGCTCCTATCCACATATTCTTATCCATGCAGCCTAAATGTAGCCAGCAACATCCCAAAGGCTTGCCAAATCTTTGAGTGGTGTGAGCAAAACTGCTAATGTCAGTGCTAGTGTGAAGATAGCTACGGCCTCCTAACTGTGTGTGGCACACACTAACCTCGTGCTGCCTATCTGATCTTCATTCAGCAAGCACAATGAGGCTGAGTTTGGGTCATCACACTAACCCCTCTTATTTAAATGGAGGGTTCTTCACAAGCAGGAGCCCTACATTTTGGTGTGAACTGACAAGGTGGTGAAACTCTTATAGGTTTGCTTTCTTCTCCATTACTGCAAAAATGCACGATCAGGTGCATAGGGGGAAGCATTCAAGAGAAGGGAATAAAGTGCAGCCTTTCTCTGAGTTCACTAAGCCATCTGTTTGCAAATATTACAGAACATGGACACTATGGCAAGGCAACATTTTAAAGTGCAGAACTCTACTTGTCACATCAGAATCATTCACATAGCTGAACAAAGCACAGGCAATATTCAGTTTCATTAACATCTTCAAACAGAAGGTTAGCAAGTGGCACAGTAAGATAGAGACAGAATTATACATTCAGATCAACTCCATGAAAAGTGCTTGTTTCCACAAAGTGCACATTTAAGATATCCCTCCAATAAGCTATATTTCCACATTCTCCTTTCTTTTTCATTGTCTAAAATGCATGCTGACAAGAACAGAAGGGGGTCATGGGATGGGAGGGAGAGGCATAGTATCAAATTTTCGTAAAATGAAAATACAAGAGAATGTGAGGCTTCTGAAAACAGACTTTCCCTAAGACTTCATTCCCCATTTGGAATGTAACAGGACATTCTTGGATAAGTCAAAGCAACTCCCTTTTTCTTTCCCTTCATGACCTTTGGCTTACATATGGCAGGGTTTTCTGCTTAGCCTATGCAGTGATAAACAATATTGAGGATATCACCCTTTTCTACTGAGAATCCTAAAAATGTCCTATACAAATGTGACAACCTGGTAAAGATCCACAGAAGGCACACATCCTTCTAAAAGTGCTCTGTTCAAGTCTAGTACATTAGCACCTACCAGTCTGTGGGTACAGCACAATAAATCTTGAGCATTGATCAATTCCTTTCCTAAGTACTTCACGGGCATTATCAGAATAATCATTGTCAGTGAACTGCGCTCTCTGGATGCACAGGGAGGAGAATGTGTCAAGAGACACATAGTGAGCTCCTGCTATTCCTGATTCGTGTCACATTCCACCTGACTATACTCTCATTCCTAATGGTTATGATTTTTAAAGTTCTAGAGAGCACCTGTGCTCATTCTGATGAATAAGGCCAATTCTGCTGCTTGTTCTGATGGGAGAGGAAGGATTCCCCTCACAACTTATTTCCATAAGCCAGGCAATTGACACACAACTGCCAGCTGACTGAAGGACAGAACACTGCCTTTTTCCCATCAGAGTGCATCACTCTGACAGAACAAGATTCATTTTTCCATGATACCATTAATTTACCTTGGATGGAAAGGGCTGAAGGCTTGCAAGTAGTACACCTTTTAAAGTTTTGTGAAGTTCAACATGGCAGTTATTAAAAAAAATATTTTACATCAAAACTTTAAGAATATATTTTCAACATTGTTTGTTCGGAAAACAGCAAAAAAGAAAAAAGAGAGAGGTTTATACAGGAGGGCTATACTTTTAATACTAAAATAAATACGTTGGCCGCAAAACTATGTGTTCAGTTTTATATGGATGAGAAATGGATCCTCTTTTGTTGCACTCAAATGAAATCTGATCTCCTCCTCACAAAGAACTATGGGCCTTATCAGAATGGATTGTCAAGTACAATTTGAATCTATTAGTTTATCCCTTAATTATTTCCTAACACCTTGTTCACTAGATGCTGTGTTGAATTAACATTTCCGCAACACCTTTAAAACTGGAAAAGTTGATTCTGGAGAGCTGATTGGAATCAGAGAAGGCAGCAGGGCTGACCTTCTTGAAACTTGCTCTTTACAAGTTTCAAATCTCAGTTAGTCCCATTCACACACCCTGCATCAGCTTTCCTCTCTGTGTGGGTTCAAGTGAAAGAAAACATGCACTGAAACCCCCACAGGGGGAATTCATTGGGTTGTGTGATTTGGGCTGAGGAAATGAAGGGTGTCAAGAGAGAGTGGGGCAGCATCAACTTCAGCCCTTAAAATTTTATGCAGTTTAATAATGAAATGACCCTCTCAGTTAACAGCTCAGTGACAGCCCCCGCACTGCTCCTTTTAAGCATACTATTGCTGAGGCAGTTGTATAATGATTCTTCAACATCAACTTCGTTGGACTGGTCGTGTTGTGCGGATGCCTGATTATCGTCTTCCAAAGCAACTACAGTGGTACCTCGGTTTACGAACTTAATCCGTTCCGGAAGTCCATTCTTAAACCGAAACCATTCTTAAACTGAAGTGCGCTTTCCCTAATGAGGCCTCACGCCGCCAGTGCCCTTCCACCATTCAGATTCCGTTCTTAGACCAAGGTAAAGTTCTCAAACCAAGACACTATTTCCAGTTTTGCGGAGTTTGCAAACCAAATCGTTCTTAAACCAGACTGTTCTTAAACCAAGGTACCACTTTACTCTATTCTGAACTTAAAAATGGAAAGTGTAATGCTGCTGGTCAACAAAAGAGGTTTAAAGACTCTGTCAAGGCAAATCTAAAAAAAAAAAAGTAGTATAAACACCAACAATTGGGGAACACTGGCCTGCGAGCGCTCCAGTTGGAGAACAGCCTTGACCAAAGGTGTCTTTTCATCAAAGCCAGATTAAATGTATTCTCATCCTAAGTGTTAAATGGCAGACTGAGAGGTATCCCTTATCAAAATAGGATCTGTGTATGCTCTCAAGCATTGGTTCAAAATTGGGAAAGGAGTACGACAAGGCTGTATTTTGTCTCCTTGCTTATTTAACTTATATGCAGAATATATCATGCGAAAGGCTGGACTGGATGAATCCCCAACCGGAATTAAGATTGCCGGAAAAAATATCAACAACCTCAGATATGCTGATGATACTACCTTGATGGCAGAAAGTGAGGAAGAATTGAAGAACCTTTTAATGAGGGTGAAAGAAGAGAGCGCAAAATATGGTCTGAAGCTCAACATCAAAAAAACTAAGATCATGGCCACTGGTCCCATCACCTCCTGGCAAATAGAAGGGGAAGAAATGGAGGCAGTGAGAGATTTCACTTTCTTGGGTTCCATGATCACTGCAGATGGTGACAGCAGTCACGAAATCAGAAGACGCCTGCTTCTTGGGAGAAAAGCAATGACAAACCTAGACAGCATCTTAAAAAGCAAAGACATCACCTTGCCGACAAAAGTCCGTATAGTTAAAGCTATGGTTTTCCCAGTAGTAATGTATGGAAGTGAGAGCTGGACCATAAAGAAGGCTGATCGCCGTAGAATTGATGCTTTTGAATTATGGTGCTGGAAGAGACTCTTGAGAGTCCCGTGGACTGCAAGAAGATCAAACCTATCCATTCTCAAAGAAATCAGCCCTGAGTACTCACTAGAAGGACAGATCCTGAAGTTGAGGCTCCAGTACTTTGGCCACCTCATGAGAAGAGAAGAATCCCTAGAAAAGACCCTGATGTTGGGAAAGATGGAGGGCACAAGGAGAAGGGGACGACAGAGGATGAGATGGTTGGACAGTGTTCTTGAAGCTACTAACATGAGTTTGGCCAAACTGCGAGAGGCAGTGAAGGATAGGCGTGCCTGGCGTACTCTGGTCCATGGGGTCACGAAGAGTCGGACACGACTGAACGACTGAACAACAACAATGCTCTCAAGACATCGACTGCATGTGGCATATTTTATTGCACTGCAGACAATATGATCAAGCTAGGGAACAATTGATTAAACCACTATTGGCAAATCAGCTGGGTCAATCTGAAGCCTATTATACAGTGGCAGGGGAACCCTCTCCAGCCCCTGGGGCGGGACGAACCACCCTGTGACGCACGTGCAACATCCATACGGAGTACATACACACGGCAGCCCATACGGTCGCCCGTATGGACAACACGAGAGAGTGCTAGCCCATACGGACGCCACATAAGCGGCGCCCATACTGACTGTGTGAGCCCTCGGCCGCTCTACAGCTGGGGGGAGGCAGGGGCCATCTTGTCAACCTCCCCCCCAGAGTGGCACCCGGGGCGGCCTGCCCCCTCCACCTCCCACTTCGTACGCCACTGCTACTGTACCAAATATCTTCTGGACGACAAGTCCAATGATATCACAGTGGCCGTGGCTAAGTTTCTTTCAGTAGTCATACGAATCAAATATTAACATACTCAGGACTAAACAAATAATGCTTCGGTTTCCCTTCCCTGGGGGGTTGTCTGTATGAAACTGTATTTTATTCTGAATCCATGTTATGGGTTGTTGGACCGCAATAAATATTATTATTATATTATATTATTAAAAGGTGTCACGGGCTTTGAAGACACTCTAACTCAGGACGCAAGGAGAAAACGTGCTAAGAGGAAGGCACGCTTGGCAAATCCACACCATGATCAACTCTCACCCGGAAACCAATGTCCCCACTGTGGAAGGACGTGTGGGTCCAGAATTGGCTTCCACAGTCACTTACAGACTCACTGTTAAAACCGTGTTTATGGAAGACAATCTTACTCAGCTACAAGTGATCGCCAAAGAAGAAGATGATAATTATTCACATTAATTTCTCTAATAAGACCCTATTAAACTTGTCCCAGTCTATAAGCATGCATTAAAAAAGAAAGTGTTACAGGACATTGTGGTGCCTGAGGCCTAAAACCCAAGAAATGCCCCATGGTGGCAAAGCTATACTAAATAAACTAAATAATTGACTATTCACTGCCTTTTAGAATAACAGCAAAATCTTTCACTTGAGACAGGCTGTGTCATCCTGTCTAATATTAAAGCCAGCCTTAGTATTGTTTTAAAATTAAGCATGCAGGGGTGGACTTTGGTAATCTTTTGTAATATGGTGCCCTGTGCTAGGCCGAAATTTGGTGCCCCGTTATGGATCTTCTCAATCTTGTGCCCCCTCAGCTTGGAGCCCTGTGTGGAAGAATGACTCGCACCCCCCTGATTTTGGTGTTGAAGCATGTGCTTATATTTGAAGCAATTTGGAAACTGAGGCAGGGTGTGAATGTGTGGCTCCCCATCAGTCCTGATGCAACTGCTTGTTCAAACAAGGTTTATGGTAATAATTGCATTCACAAATATCTAGCAGTGTGCTAATGAGAAGGAAATAAGTCAGCAGAACATGATCTTTATGTTGGCCTTAGAGCCTTCAGTAAAAGTGCTTTTCAGGGGATGGATGGAAAAGACATTTAAAAATGCAAAAAAATAACACAAAAATGGCTTGAAAGGATGGTTGAGCAAATTGAGATAAAAGTGTATCTGTGCTCAATTTTCTACCCCATTCCCCAAATAATTCCTGTGTATTGTTTAATGTCATCAGAGATGAATTGAATGGGTTTAGGCTTTGTTAAGAATTATACTTTGCTTTGCTTGAAACATATTTATAAACAATGACCAGGATCCAAAAAGTCCAGTGTTCTGTTTACACACCAGAGCATTTCCAGTCCCCTTCAATGTGCAGTGCACTGTTCCCCTGAAATGTGTCACCTGAATGTTGAAGTAGGATTGATGTCCATGAGGGATGCAGATTTTTTGGGGTGGGGAGTGTGGGGAATCATCAACACCCCCCAACCCCATACCAAAGTATGGTAGGGCTCTCATTGAAATCCTCTTAATATTTTATAATAAGATGCCTAAAAATTTATGGAATAAACATTTAAAATCATAAATTTACCTCAATGTGTACTTGAGGTATGTGTACTATGACTGTATCTGTAGATTCTTCTTTATGTCAGAGTTTTTTCCACAGACAACTTTGCTTTTACTTTAGATCTTTGTGGCCTCTCTCTCTCTCATACATTATTGGCACAATACTTTTTTTATCTGATGTGTAATTGGTTTCTTTTGTGCAAATCAGAAACATAAATGAGCATGGCTTCACAACGAGGCACCCCATTTTCACCCAATTATTCCAAGCTATAGAGTTACCAGCAGAGCATTTTGCAGCAAGAGGATCTAACTTTAGACAGAGCTTGAAAATGGCACCACCAATCTGCCAGCCACATAAACTTCTTCAATATTCCTGTCATCACCTGAAATCAGAAAGATGAAAGAGATGTATGCAATCTGTTCCGTCAGCCTTGATATCGATATTTTTCTAAGGACACAAACACACCATGTAGCTGAATTATGTACAGATTCACATGCTTCCAAGAACTGAACTTGACACCTGGACTTAGTTTATACTAGTAATTTCCCAAGTGCACAGAGAAGGGGGGCACATTAACCCCCCCCACTGTTATGAATGTTCTCCTGGCCATCTCTTTTGCCGGCAACTTGTTTAGTGATTACCCCAAATGTTAAGGGGACATCTCTTTATGGAGGTTAATTGTAAGGGAGTTTGTTGGCTAATTACTCAGGATGGGTGATTGATGCTTTCCCAGTAGAAGAAATCCTGGGAAGGTGACACATCTCCATTATCCCCAGCACAGGGTAGGACTGATCTGAAGTGTGTGAAAGAAATTGCAGGGTTTTGCTTTTTTGTAGAGGGAAGCAGAGAATTAGCTGATGATTAAAAGCATCTTGGGGTGCTGTGTGTCACTCTCTGGGGATCTGATGTGAGGCAGTGGATAAACTCCCTGATAAGTCCTATGCTGTGTCCCTCTACCTACATGCTTATTTATGAACAAAATCAAGTATCATAAAAACACCCTAAATCTCCAATGATCTCTCCTCCAAAAGGAAGCTAGGGCCAAGAAGCTATCCCCCAAGTTCCTCACCTTTTGGGGGCATCAGGAGGGTGGTACAACAGTATTCACACTTGCTGTACCTATTACTCAGTCTACTCTCAGGTTACTCTCATTGGTTTTCATAGAGGAGGAAATACCGTATTTTACGCTCCATAAGACGCACTTTTTCCCTCCTAAAATGGAAGGGAAAATCGCTGTGCGCCTTATGGAGCGAAGGCTTCGCTCCCACTGCCTCCCCACATCCCCCGTCGCGTTCGGCGGGACGTGGGGGGAGGCGGCGGAGGTGTTGGTGGATCATGCCAGCACCTCCGTTCACCGAAAGAAGCTTCTTTCGGCGAGCGGAGCTGCTAGCATGATCCAGCAACATCTCCGCTGCTTCCCCCGACCTCCCGCCGAACGCGACGGGGGATGGGGGGAGGCGGCGGGAAGCGAAGGGGATGCTGGTGGATCGTGCCAGCAGCTCCATTCACGGAGCTGCTAGCACGATCCACCAACACCTTCGCCGCCTCCCCCCACGTCCCGCCGAACGCGACGGGGGATGGGGGAGGCGGCGGGAAGCGAAGGGGATGTTGGTGGATCGTGCCAGCAGCTCCATTCACGGAGCTGCTAGCACAATCCACCAACACCTCCGCCGCCTCCCCCCACGTCCCGCCGAACGCGACGGGGGATGGGGGGAGGCGGCGGGAAGCGAAGGGGATGTTGGTGGATCGTGCCAGCAGCTCCATTCACGGAGCTGCTAGCACGATCCACCAACACCTCCGCCGCCTCCCCCCACGTCCCGCCGAACGCGACGGGGGATGGGGGGAGGCAGCGGGAAGCGAAGGGGATGTTGGTGGATCGTGCCAGCAGCTCCATTCACGGAGCTGCTAGCACGATCCACCAACACCTCCGCCGCCTCCCCCCACGTCCCGCCGAACGCGACGGGGGATGGGGGGAGGCGGCGGGAAACGAAGGGGATGTTGGTGGATCGTGCCAGCAGCTCCATTCACGGAGCTGCTAGCACGATCCACCAACACCTCCGCCGCCTCCCCCCACGTCCCGCCGAACGCGACGGGGGATGGGGGGAGGCGGCGGGAAGCGAAGGGGATGTTGGTGGATCGTGCCAGCAGCTCCATTCACGGAGCTGCTAGCACGATCCACCAACATCTCTGCTGCCTCCCCCCATCTCCCGCCGTATTCGGCGGGAGGTGGGGGGAGGCAGCTGCGATGCCTGCTTTTGGGATCGGTGGGCGGCAGGGAGGTTGGTAGAGGATTTCCTCCACCACCCCACGCGCTGCCCGCCAATCCCAAAAGCAGGCTTTTGGGATCGGTGCAAGGCATGGGATTGTGGAGGAAACAGCAGGGATGCTGCTGCTTTCTCCACCACCCTGCGCCCCGACGCCAAAAGCAGGCTTATCCCCTGTTGCTTTAAAGGGACATGGGGAGGAGGGGAGAAACCTTCTCCCCTCGTCCCCATGTCCCTTTAAGGAAGAGGGGATGAGCCGCTGTGAAGGGAGAAGGGGCTTCCCCTCCAGCGCTCCCCTCCGTGTTTTTTAGAGGAGGAAAACCAGGAAAATATTTTTTCCTGGTTTTTCCCCTTTAAAAAACAAGTGCGTCTTGTGGTCCGGAGCGCCTTATGGACTGAAAAATACGGTAATAGTCTGTGATGCCAGCCCCAGAGGGAAGGAGGAAACATGGTTCGTGTAACAAAAGTGGTCAGGAAATTTGGGGTAATGAGAAATTAAAACTTTGTGAAATTTCAATGAAACACTTTTCATATTTATTTTTGGTGCTGAAACTTGGGATCGAACTAGGGACTTTTAGGTGAATGAAACATTTCACCCACTTTCATTACTATGGCCTAAAGTATATGGATGGCAGTGGAGACATCTTCAAATCTGAGCCTGCCACAATCACATTTAAAGCAGAGCAAGGAGTGCAATTGAAAGCACCAAAAGAGCACATGGGGAGTGTTAAAGCAGCAGTTCTTTGCTCACTGCTTGTCAGGGACAGACTGGACGGGGAGGAGTGGTAGAAGGCTGGAGAAACCCCTAGGGAAGCCTCAGAAAAAGAAGGCTCAGAGCCAGGGGAGTGGGGGTGGGACACTGAAGACAGGTCAGAGGGGAGGGGGAGAGAACGGTTGGATGTTTAACATGCAACAGGCTTGAGTGAGAGAGAGGAAGAAGAGGCAGAAAGCACTGCACATGTAGGGCAGGCAGCTGAGGAGGAGGTGGGGGCTGAGGCTGCAACAGATTCACAGGAGCCAGCCAGTCCTACTGTATTCAGCTCCCCTCCTCCTGTGTCTTCAAGGGCAGAAAGGGAGTTTCAGATGGCTGGGGAAACAGCCCAACTGAGAGGAGACTCAGGGGGAAGTGGGAGGCACAGATCGTCAGTCCTGGCAACTGCTTTACCGGAGCCAGTCTTGCTGTAGGTTTCTGTTTCTCTGTTTTCTTGAATAAAGAATTAACTTCACTGCTTGCCTCTGGCCTACCTAACATGGCAATGTAACCAAATCTTAATACCTGAAGAGGGCTATACTATTTCTTGATTAGCAGAAATCTGGTAAAACCTATACACCTCTTACATTGCTGTTTCATCCTACTTTTCCTGCCCACCCAGCAACTGAATTTGAACAGCAGCTCATTAGCTTTCTAGTCCTCTGAATGGATTAAGAAAAAATAGCACAATAACTGTTCATTTCTGTGTAGAACCTAGAAAAGTGAGTTATTTGTTAGAAAACATTCTGGCCCCAATCCAGAAATAATCCATGTAAAAAGGTATTGCTTGCAACTAGCAACAAGTGGATACAAACTGTGTGCAGGACCAGCAGCGCAGCTAGCTGCTTGGGTGTGTGGTGCAGTGTGCACGTCCTGCAGCCGGGCGTGGGGTGAGCCACCCATGGGGGCGGGCACACTGCGTGGAGCCTCTCCACCCCTCCCCATTAGCTGTAGGGTGGCTGAGGGAGATGATGCGGTGGGCAGACACAATCTCCACGCTGCCATTTCAGGCTGCGTGGAGCCTGGAGGTGCCCAAGCCACCACGTCACTCCCAGGAGAGACACGTGGCTTGGGCATGGCAGCTGCAATTCGTTACGTTTGTTGACCGAACGAAAGTTTGGTGAGCCCTTTAAAAAAAACACTCATATTTTTGTCATGTTGTCACCCCCCTCAGTGATGACACTCGGGGCAGCCCACACCCCCTTCCTCCGCCACTGTGCAGGACTACCACACAGTGTATGATGACATTCGGGGATGAATGGGAATGTGTACCTACAAACACACTAAGGCAAAGCAACAGCAAATGCATAAGACAGGGGTAGGCAACCTAAGGCCCACGGGCCGGATCCGGCCCAATCACCTTTTAAATCCGCCCCGCAGACGGTCTGGGAATCAGCGTGTTTTTACATGAGTAGAATGTGTCCTTTTATTTAAAATGCATCTCTGGGTTATTTGTGGGGCCTGCCTGGTGTTTTTATATGAGTAGAATGTGTGCTTTTATTTAAAATGCATCTCTGGG
This sequence comes from Lacerta agilis, assembly GCF_009819535.1. Classification (NCBI taxonomy): domain Eukaryota; kingdom Metazoa; phylum Chordata; class Lepidosauria; order Squamata; family Lacertidae; genus Lacerta; species Lacerta agilis. The sequence goes on from NC_046322.1 coordinate 59,830,203, forward strand.
TTATGTGTGGAGCATAGGAATTTGTTCATATTTTTTTTCAAAATATAGTCTGGCCCCCCACATGGTCTGAGGGACAGTGGACTGGCCCATGGCTGAAAAAGGCTGCTGACCCCTGGCATAAGACAATGCATATGAGCATCTTATTCTGTGCATGCATCCTGTCCCTGCAGATTTGCACAGGCACCCATGTGTGTTAATCAGCTTTCCTACACGCAGTGATGTACAATGCTAACATATGTAGGCAAGGAGGCCTTTGGAAGCAAAGCAAGTTGCCATGTGCAGAGCAGAAATTACACACACACACACACACACACACACACAATATCACCTTGTTGAATAGACAAACTGATACTGACTGGATGGTGATGTGTGACAAACCTATTTCCATTAAAGCACTGGGAAACACAAGTGTAATTCCCCATGTACAGACATTCAATAATGCCTATTGAAATCAATTACAGTACAATTAATAGATTTCAATAGGCTAAATTTAACCATATAAAAATAAATAAAATATTACATTTTGAAAGAAAGTTTTAACAAAAAGAGCACCTTCAACACTTGTAGCAGAAAGATACTTGTTTTGCAATTAGATGAAAACATCTGCATAGCAAGAACTGATACATACCCAGATATAGGAATTTCTGGATCATATCCTAAAAATATGGGAGAAGAAACAATTATTCAAAAGCAGTTCCTCCTTTGTAATTAAAGCAGCAAGATAGAAAGACTAATAGTAGCCTTTAAAAAAACTAGGCAATATTAACATATTAAAAGCAAAATCCAGATCCAACATAGCTATTTACTTTAAAGACGTGTGAGAATGAAGAATATTATAGAATGTTGAAAAATTACATTCAGCAATCCTCTGCTGCAGATACCTTTTATTCAATTGTTTCTTACACTGCCATATTATCCTATTCAGAGGTGGTTCATGGTGGTGCGACCGCAGTGGTAACACTGGGCACCATGCTGCAATGGGAGCCAAAACAACGCTTTATAACTCGGGCCTTTGGAAATAATATTGCCTGAAATGAACTAATCCAGTTTTTTGTCAGTTTTCCAATAGGAATCTTCTGCAGACAATGGGTTGGATCCAGAGACAATTAATAATAATAATAATAATAATAATAATAGTAATAATAAATTTTTATTTATACCCCGCCCTTCCCCGCCAAACCGGGCTCAATTAAGCACAACTCTATTCATGCAACAGGGTTTTGCTGGTTTCTCCTAGCACCATTACATTCCCTCCAAAAGCCACTCTTGAAGGTAACCAGGCACCCTAGAATGGCATGGGTCATGGGTTGTAGAATGGTTTAGAAGTGAGTAATTCATTTTTTATTTTTTTTAACAAGAATTTATTGGTTTTAGAAGTGAGTAATTCAGTGTGGCTGCCATGTGCAAGTGGTAGTGCTTTCCTGTTCATGCAAGACATTCCTGGATCCAAGCCATTTAATTAATCGATATTAAATGGAACAAAGGAAATTCCTTAGCCATAATTCCGTTGGGTAGAAGCCTAACCCACAAATTCTAGGCTGTCACTGTGGTGAGCAGCAAGCATCTTGTATAAGGGTTGCCAATAATCCACAGATATGAAGCAGCCAGAAAGCCACAAAGTGCAGCCCACTGGCCTAAAATGGGTTCCTCCAAACATGGTCAGCGTATTTCTACAACACATTGTTCAATTACCTCAAAAGCATCACAAGTGAACAGCTCGAAAGGACTGTCTGAAGCTTTGGTGTTGATAAGCAGTGCATCAAATTCTTTGCCAACTTCAAAGTTTCCAATCACAGTATCTAGCCCAAGGGCTATGAAAGAAATTTAAATAACAAATTACTCTTTTCTCTTTCATAGAAAACCTACAAACAAACATTTGATTCAATAAGTTGCAAGTATGATAACTTGCAATGGGAAGAAAACAGTTATAGCATTTATGTTAGGAAATATAGCAGAAGTGAAGGTCAATGGAATATACATGGATCAGAGCGGGGGGGGGGTGGGGGTCATAAGGTAGATCGGGCTCTACTGGTAGATCAAAAAGGGCTTCTGACTCCCAACTGTTGAACAGCAGAATCAACAAAATTACTTTTCCTGTCTGTATCAGGCTGTGAAGATGAAAAAAACTAAGCAGCAATGGACTTTTGTGTTAAAGAACTGTGAGCTCACCTCAGTTCTAGCACAGAAAACAAAACCCTAGGCTAAGAATGTGCTCTGAGGCACCCAGTATGTTTTTTTCCATGTGGCTCTGATTTGTAGATCTTTGGTTCTAGGTGTTTGTTTAAAACAAAACAAAAAAAGATCCAGCAAGCCTGAAGCCTGCCCACCTCTGTATTACGATGGTGATGGTGACAGATGGATAGACAGAGAATATTATTGAAAATTAATTTTTCTATTTAGCTTTATTTTACTATACTGATGCAAATGCTATGAATATAACTTTGCATTGTAACGGGTTTAAATTAAAACACAATACAATTCACCTTCTAAGAGACTTGCACAGTTCCTCTTCATCTCAAAGGCCAAACCAACAGTGTAGATTTACATCAGTTATGGTTTTACGACGTTTAGCTGACTGCCATGACCCCAGCATCTAATTCCTCATCTTCAGCAAACAAGGCTGGGAATTCAGAATAGAGTATTGCAGCTTCTGGGAGCTCACAGGACTCGCAAACAAGTGTTTGCAAGGATTGCTGGAGGAGACTGAAGAGAGGGAGTTTGTGCCTTAGGGATTCAGGCTTGAATGAGCTGTTTAGAAGCTTGATTGATTGCAGGCCTGAGGCTGTGGCTGAGGGTTCTGCTGGAGCACATGATCTGAGGGGGAGGAGCTACTGCTGAGAGGAAGTCAGGCTGAATGAGGAAGTGAGCTGAGGAGGAGTTAGCAGCTGGCAGCAGTCCAACTTACGGTAGCTTATTGCAGCTTCTGGTTGCTCAGAAATGTGGGTGTTTGTGAGGGTGTTTAGAGGGGGAATTTAAGGGGGAGGCCCAGAGTATTGTCTCTCAGTGTGCAAAGGACCAAGAGATATGGAAGGCGAGTGAGCTGCTGCAGTGACCTGCAACACCTGTGCCACGGAGAGCATGCAACAGCACACTTGTAGCAAGTGCAAGCTGGTTGTCTTGCTGGAAGAGAAGGTGCAGCAACTTGAGGCTCACCTAGCCACACTTCTAGCTACAGGACAACATGCAGAGTTACTTGATAGAGCTAAGTGGACTGTGATGGAACAGCAACACTGCACTACACTTCCCCAAGTTCCAGAGAGAGAGAGAGAGAGAGAGAGAGAGAGAAGTGGATATGGAACTATTTTATTATATAGTAGGATATTATATTTAGTACCATAAGCCCAAGGACACATCTCAAAAGCAGCGCTCTTTCCCACTGGGAAAGGCTACTTTAACAGATGGAGGGGGACGCCATTCCTGATAGGATGACCCTCCTTACTGGAGACAAGCTGGGTCTTCAGCTTGCCATGTACTTTCCAGAGGGGAGGAGCCCTCCCATTTCTCCAGATTGACCCTGCCTGCTGCAAGGGATGGTTGGGTCTTTGTGTCTCTCTCTGTGTGTGGAAAGAAACACTTGTCTGAGAGCTTGTTTTTTTGTGGATTTCCCCTTGTCTAGTCCTCTCCTTCATCCTGTTTGCAAACAGGATCATCTTTCTGAGTGAGTTTTTTCTTAGCACTTCCTATGAATGCAACTTGCTTTAGTCCTATTTATTCCTGACATAATGGGCAGTGAAATGGAGATCCCTATTATGAAAATATGTGAGTAGATTCTTGTCTACCTACCTTTATAAATAGCTTGGAAAGATTGATCATTTCAGAATATTTGAATGGAATTCAGGTACTGAAAGCTATTTATAAATCGAGACCAAGGTAGTTCCATCAAGCATTTAATTTATATATACAGTACTGTAAAATAATAACTATTGTAATCTGACTTCAAGAAACATGGTTTGCACGACACTCATCAACGTTAACACTGGTATTGCTAGGCTTTAAAATATAAAAAATAGTTAAGTCTTGGGAGATGTTTGGTAATCAAAGGATATTTCATTTGTTTTCCAGTTCTTATATGCAATAAATATTATTTATTATACCTCAGCATAAAATGCAACACCACATAATTTATTGTCTTACAAATTGCATAATTTATTGTCTTACAAATTCCCTCGCATTTTGCTTGCCTTCTCTCCCCCGCTATTTGTAAGGCCTCATTGGACAGCCACTTTGCTTTCTTGCATTTCTTTTTCATTGGGATGGTTTTCGTTGCTGTCTCCTGTATAATGTTACGAGCCTCCATCCACAGTTCTTCAAGGATTTAGATTTGGTGGATAGAGTACCTGAAGAACTGTGGATGGAGGCTCGTAACATTATACAGGAGACAGCAACGAAAACCATCCCAATGAAAAAGAAATGCAAGAAAGCAAAGTGGCTGTCCAATGAGGCCTTACAAATAGCGGGGGAGAGAAGGCAAGCAAAATGCGAGGGAGATCGTGAAAGATACAGGAAATTGAATGCAGATTTCCAAAGAATAGCAAGGAGAGACAAGAGGGCCTTTCTAAACGAGCAATGCAAAGAAATAGAGAGGAAAGAAATAGAGGAAAATAACAGAATGGGAAAAACCAGAGATTTGTTCAAGAAAATTGGAGATATGAAAGGAAGATTTCGTACAAAGATTACCACAATTAAGGACAAAAGTGGAAAGGACCTAACAGAAGCAGAAGACATCAAGAAGAGGTGGCAAGAATACACAGAGGAATTATACCAGAAAGATATGGAGGTCTCATACACCCCAGGTAATGTGGTTGCTGACCTTGAGCCAGACATCCTGGAGAGTGAAGTCAAATGGGCCTTAGAAAGCCTCGCTAACAACAAGGCCAGTGGAAGTGATGATATTCCAGCTGAACTATTTAAAATTTTAAAAGATGATGCTGTTAAGGTGCTACACTCAATATGCCAGCAAATTTGGAAAACTCAGCAGTGGCCAGAGGATTGGAGAAGATCAGTCTACATCCCAATCCCAAAGAAGGGCAGTGCCAAAGAATGCTCCAACCACCGCACAATTGCACTCATTTCACACGCTAGCAAGGTTATGCTTAAAATTCTACAAGGCAGGCTTAAGCAGTATGTGGACCGAGAACTCCCAGAAGTGCAAGCTGGATTTCGAAGGGGCAGAGGAACCAGAGACCAAATTGCAAACATGCGCTGGATTATGGAGAAAGCTAGAGAGTTCCAGAAAAACATCTACTTCTGCTTCATTGACTACGCAAAAGCATTTGACTGTGTCGACCACAGCAAACTATGGCAAGTTCTTAAAGAAATGGGAGTGCCGGATCACCTCATTTGTCTCCTGAGAAATCTCTATGTGGGACAAGAAGCTACAGTTAGAACTGGATATGGAACAACTGATTGGTTCAAAATTGGGAAAGGAGTACGACAAGGCTGTATATTGTCTCCCTGCTTATTTAACTTATATGCAGAATTCATCATGCGAAAGGCTGGACTGGATGAATCCCCAACCGGAATTAAGATTGCCGGAAAAAATATCAACAACCTCAGATATGCTGATGATACTACCCTGATGGCAGAAAGTGAGGAGGAATTAAAGAACCTTTTAATGAAGGTGAAAGAGGAGAGCGCTAAATATGGTCTGAAGCTCAACATCAAAAAAACTAAGATCCTGGCCACTGGTCCCATCACCTCCTGGCAAATAGAAGGGGAAGAAATGGAGGCAGTGAGAGATTTCACTTTCTTGGGTTCCATGATCACTGCAGATGGTGACAGCAGTCACGAAATTAGAAGACGCCTGCTTCTTGGGAGAAAAGCAATGACAAACCTAGACAACATCTTAAAAAGCAAAGACATCACCTTGCCGACAAAGGTCCGTATAGTTAAAGCTATGGTTTTCCCAGTAGTAATGTATGGAAGTGAGAGCTGGACCATAAAGAAGGCTGATCGCCGAAGAATTGATGCTTTTGAATTATGGTGCTGGAGGAGACTCTTGAGAGTCCCATGGACTGCAAGAAGATCAAACCTATCCATTCTCAAAGAAATCAGCCCCGAGTGCTCACTAGAAGGACAGATCCTGAAGTTGAGGCTCCAGTACTTTGGCCACCTCATGAGAAGAGAAGACTCCCTAGAAAAGACCCTGATGTTGGGAAAGATGGAGGGCACAAGGAGAAGGGGACGACAGAGGATGAGATGGTTGGACAGTGTTCTCGAAGCTACTAACATGAGTTTGGCCAAACTGCGGGAGGCAGTGAAGGATAGGCGTGCCTGGCGTGCTCTGGTCCATGGGGTCACGAAGAGTCGGACACGACTGAACGACTGAACAACAACAAAGATATTGTCAGCATGGCAGTGTGTTATTTTTTTCAGTGGTATCTTTAGTGCAGTTTTCACATTAAACACAAGAGGGTGGTAAGAGGTTAAAATAATTTTTAAAAGGTTTCTTCGGCTATGTCTGAAGCAAAAGGAAGAATAAGCAAGTGGTAGGATCTCTGTGTGGGGAACACAGAGAAATGCTATTGGGTGACAGAGAAAAGGCGGAAATACTTAGCACCTACTTTGCCTCTGTCTTCACCCAAAAGGAAAGTGATGCCCAACCTGGTGATAACAGAATAAATGATGTAAGCAGAGCCGTCTCATCCATAGGGGCTGGTGGCGCGGTGCGCCAGGGCGCTGGGCAGGGGCGCCCCCGCGAGCCCGTCGGCATACCGGGCGCCCCCTCCCCAACCCGCCCCCGCAGGTGGGCGGGCGGGCGCTCGCAAGCCAGCTGCCCTCGCCTCCCCAAGCCCCAGCTGGAGCGCTGGAAAGGCACGCAAAGCCCAGCGCTGCTCCAGCGCCACGCCCCTCATCCCCCGCTCGCCCACCCCCCTCCTGAGGGGCGGCCAGAGCGGGAGGGAGGCGAGCGGAGAGGCCGATCCCTCTTCCCTCTAAGACACAGCTCTTCCCCCTGCACACAGCTGCAGTGTGCAGCTTTCCTGCCTCTGCCTCAGGGTCTTACTGCCCACCCATTTGTCTTGTGTTTTCGGTTGCTGTGTTTGCTCAGATCGCGGCTAGGAATGAATTAGCAGCCGTGTCCTTTCCCCTTCCGTTGCTCAGCGTTTGCTGCGGCAGCAACTGACAGCTGCCTCCTCCTCCTCTTCGTGCTGAGAGAGAGAGCGTGCTGGCTTGGGGGGCGGGCGATAACTTTTGCTTTCCTTTCCTCCCTCCCCTTAAACCCCGCTCCTGCATCGTCTGACCTTCCAGACTCATCCTGGGGAGTCTGGCAAAAAGTTCTAGCCGATCCCTCAGCCCGTGGGCTCCTTACTGCTTCTCCTTTGGAGCCATCTGGGTAGCAGGAGTATATGGTGGGGAGGGTGCTGGGCGGATCTTTACACCCCACACCTCATATGCTAAAGATGGTCCTGGCTGGGTTGACAACTCTGGAAAAGGGGGGGGCGCCGGAGGAATCTTTGAACCAGGGCGCTAGATAAGCTTAAGACGGCCCTGGATGTAAGGAGGGACCTGCAGCCCAAGATAGGAAAATAGATATTAAGGGAACACCTAGCTACTTTAAATGAATTCAGATCTTCAGGGCCTTATAACCTGCATCCAAGGGTACTAAAGAAGCTTGCAGATGAAATTTCAGAGCCTTTATTTTTGAGAATTATCTTTGAGAATTCTTGGAGAACAGTTGAGGTCCCTACAGACTGGAGGTGGGCAAATGTTATCCACATCTTCAAAAAGGAGGGAAAGGAAGACCCAGATAACTATCAACCAGTGAACTTGGTATCAATACCAGAGAAGGTCCTAGAACAGATAGTTCAACAGTTGGTCTGTGAGCATTTAGAAAAGGGTGCTGTGATTACTAAGACTCAGCATGGGTTTCTCAAAAATAACTAATGCCAGACCAATCTGATTTCTATTTTTTATGGAATTACAAACTTGGTGGATCAGGGAAATGCTGTAGACATAGTGTATATTGATTTCAGTAAGGCACTTGATAACGTTCCCTGTGATATTCTTTGGAGGAAGCTGGTAAAATGTGGGTTGAACGCGGTAACTGTTAGGTAGATTTGTAGCTGGTTGACTGACCAAACCCAAAGAGTACTCATTAATGGTTCCTCGTCATCCTGGAAAAAAGTGGCAAGTGGGGTGCCACATGGTTCTGTCCTGGGCCTGTTGTTGTTTAACGTCTTTATAAATGACTTGGATGAAAGTATTGAGGCGATGCTCATCAAATTTGCAGATGACACTAAACTGGGAGGGGTAGCTAATGCCACAGAAGACAGAATCAGAATTCAAAATGACCTTAACAGATTGGAAAACTGGGCCCAAAAGAACAAAATGAATTTCAATAGGGACAAATGTCGGGTTCTGTACTTAGGCAGAAAGAACCAGATGCACAACTATAGCATGGAGGACACCTGGCTTACTTTACTTTACTTTACTTTACTTTACTTTACTTTACTTTACTTTACTTTACTTTACTTTACTTTACATGTAAAAAGGATCTAGGGGTCTTGGTGGACCACAAGCTTAACATGAATCAACAGTGTGATGCAGCAGCAAAAAAAGCTAATGCTATTTTAGGCGGCATCTAACATGTAATTCACGTTTGACACCACTGAGAAATTTGTATCCTGTGTTGCAATTGAGATGAGCAAATACCACAATTTTTCACCTAGATGAATAGACCTGAGAAGACAGGGGATAGTTTCCATGTCATGGCTTTACATCACACTAAGCCACGCGGGTGGCGCTGTGGTCTAAACCACAGAGCCTAGGGCTTGCTGATCAGAAGGTCGGCGGTTCGAATCCCTGCGACGGGGTGAGCTCCTGTTGCTCGGTCCCTGCTCCTGCCAACCTAGCAGTTCGAAAGCACGTCAAAGTGCAAGCAGATAAATAGGCGGGAAGATAAATGGCCTTTCTGTGCGCTGCTCTGGTTCACCAGAAGCGGCTTAGTCATGCTGGCCACATGACCTGGAATCTGTACGCCGGCTCCCTTGGCCAGTAAAGTGAGATGAGCGCCGCAACCCCAGAGTCATTCGCGACTGGACCTAATGGTCAGGGGTCCCTTTACCTTTACCTTTTAAACATCAACTTATTCCCCTAAAACACAGCTCTTCTCACCAAAAATCTGAGCACTCAAGCATGAGCATGCAGAAGCCCTAAGTTCAAAATGGAAAATTCATTCAGAACAAAATCAAGTATCAAATATGAAATTCAAATTTTGAGATATTCATATTATCAGACAGCCAGAAGGAAATCTTGTCAATTTAGAATATGAGGGGGGAAATGTGTCTTGCATCTAACTTTGCACAAGTAGCTCCTTGATAAACCAAAATTTTGACAGCTGTGCATTCTAGGGTAGAGAAGTAAAAGAAGAAGAGCTTCATTACCTTGGCTCCCTCCAAGAGTTGCTAGTTGGAAAACTTCCTTGAGAGTTAGGCATGTTTCATCCTCCTTGTTAATACGAATGATGTTAGATACCATAATTGCCTTTCTGATAGCATCAAGCATAGAGGCTGAGTAGCCACCAGCAACATCTGAAATAGAACAGAAAATTAAAAGCATAGCCTGGAAGGAACAGTCTTCAGGTGAAAACATGAGTTCCATTAAATATATGTGTGTGGGTAATCACACAGAGGGTCCTTAGCATGGCACAGCTATGTTATGGAGCAGATATGAACAGAAGCCTGTTGAGCAGCCTTGGTTATAACCCAGAATTCCTGCCTGCAGACAGACGGAGAGAGACACTCTATGAGTATCACTCCATCAGGGGTTTTGTTCCTTTTTTAAACTTTAAATGCTTTTAAAATCTCTATTCAATAAGCAAACTGTGGAGGAGTGTGGCTTTTTGTTAGCAGATGTTCCACGTGAAGATGCTTGTGAGTCTTTCAGTGCAGTGTTTCCAAAATAAGCAGCTATGGAGTCAATGGCTCACCTGTGCCGAGGCCCAGCTTCACGTGATGCTTCAGAACCTTCCTTGCGTTTAAAAGGCCACTGCACAACCTGGATGGGAAGCAGGAGAAGGGGGAAATGTGCCATCTTTACAAACAAAAAAACTGATGTGTTGTCAAATGATGCTATTGGAAGTCTTTCATAAAGGGAAGCCTAGAATAAAGTTTTTATATAAACCTTGGCTAAGAAAAGACAGTTTTCTCCCATGACTTCCATTCTTTGTTGTTTCACTGTTTGGAACTGAGGTGTCCCACATATTCCTGTGACTGTAAGTTTTTTTAGTTGTTTTTAATTCTGTATTATTATTATTATTATTATTATTATTATTATTATTATTATTATTATGTTTTTTCAGTTTTTCAGTTACATCTTCTTTTCCATACCATATACAATAAATCTATTTGATTTCCCACCCAGCATTTCAGGACAGTTCTTTATACATCTTATTTTGCTGGATATACATTAGTTCAGGCATAGGCAAACTTGGCCCTCCAGATATTTTGGGACTACAACTCCCATGATCCCTAGCTAACAGGACTCAGGGATGATGGGAATTTAGTCCCAAAACATCTGGAGGGCTGAGTTTGCCTATGCCTGCATTAGTTCCTTCACTCAATTTTCCACACACTCTTATCTTATAATGTCACAAAGTAACCCCTACTTTGAGGTCCAATTTTTGTAAATATTCCCCTAGGTGCTCCCACTCACTCCTCGTCACTTTATTGTCTTGTTTAGATATCATACTGTTAGTTTGTTACAGGTGGGTAGCCGTGTTGGTCTGCCATAGTCGAAACAAATAGGAAACAAAATAGGAAATTCTTTCCAGTAGCACCTTAGAGACCAACTGAGTTTGTTCTTGGTATGAGCTTTCGTGTGCATGTATCTGAAGAAGTGTGCATGCACACGAAAGCTCATACCAAGAACAAACTCAGTTGGTCTCTAAGGTGCTACTGGAAAGAATTTCCTATTTTGTTTCCTAGTTTGTTAGTTTGTTAGTTTGTATTGCCATTGTTCTTTCCTTGGGATTTCTCTTAATTTCCAATATCTTCCATATACTATCTTGCTGCTGCTGTTGCATATAAAAATAGGTTGTGGGCTTTCTTAGGTAATTCATTCCCAATTACACTTAGAAGAAATGCTTCCATAAATAAATAAATGAAGGAAGGAAGGAATCCTCTACATCTAAACATTTCCAGCACACTTTTGATTTTTTGGGTACATTTTAGCTTAATCAGTGCCAAATATCATCTATACTGCATTTTCTCTAATTTGGTAAGATGCCGAAAGTTCATTATTGAATTCCATAATTTGTGCCTCATCCAAACCTTATATAGATTCCTTCTAATCATGTGATTTAAAAATCCTCTGTGCACCCTAGTTTTCTCATAACAAAGGTACTCATGCCATCCAAAGATCAGGTCAGCTCCTGATCTATGGATGGCATGAGTAATGTGTCCAGCACATTTCTATCCTTCAATTTGATCCACTCCTTCATCCACCTTAGGCAGGCTACTTCATAATAAAATTTCAGATCTGGGACAGCAAACCTCCCTCTGTGCTTCTCATCTATTAATATTTTGAATTTGATCCTTGGTTTTTTTCTTCTTCTTTGCAATAAAAAGTTTAGTATATCCTTTTTCCATTTTGTGAAGCAGTTAGTGTTGGATATCACCAGTAGTGATTGGAATAAAAATATACTTTTGGGGAGGACATTCATTTTAACTACAGAATCCTGCCCAAAAGACAAATTCATTCACTTCCATTTTTAAAAGTCTTTTTTTATTATTTCAGTCCACACTCTATTATAATTATCTTGAAATAGATTCAGATTTTTGGATGCAATTCATATTCCTAAGTATTTAATTTTTCATTCCATTTTGATTCCTAGGTCATTTTCCAGTTCTCTCTCTGTTTGATTGTTTATATTCTGAGTTAACTTTTGGTTTTTTATTAATACAGAATCCCGCTAGATTGCCAAATGTTGTGAAAGCTTCCAGTGCTATTGGTAAACCTATCAATGGGATCGCTACTGTTATTACTACGTCGTTTGCAAAGGCCTTAATTTTATAAGTTCTCTGTCCAATCTGTGTGCCTTTTATTCTCTCCTTCTCCCTAATCTTTCTTGTAAGATGTACCGGTACTTCCAATACCAAATTAAATAGTAATGGAAATAAGGGACATCTTTGTCTTGTACCTTTGTTGATTTGAAATTTGTCAGTGATGTTTTTGTTAATAATTATGTTTGCTCTTTGTTCTCTGTATATTGCCTTAATAGCATTTGTAAAGGCCAGTCCAAAGTCCATATAGTCTAGAATCTTTGTTATGAAGATCCATAAAACGTTATCAAAGGCCTTTTCTGCATCTAAAAACAGGATTTCTGCTTCTTCTCCCTCCTTTTTTCCATGTATTCAATTATATTCAAGATATTTCTGATGCTGTTTTTCATTTGTCTTGATGGCAAAAAGTCGGCTTGGTCTTTGTGAATTACCATATTCAATACCGTCACCATTCTGTTAGCCATAATGTTTGCAAATATTTTATAATCATTGTTTAATGGAGATATTGGCCTGAAGTTCTTTGGGTGTGGAGTTAGTTAATCTTGTTTTGGAATTAAAGTTATAAATGTCTTTTTCCATGAAGGTGGAATTTCTTCCCCCTGGAGAATTTGGTTCATTACCTCTATCACTGGTCATGCCAGTGTTTCTTGGAAGACTTTATAATACATCGAAGAAAGTCCATCAGGTCCAAGCGATTTCCCTAACTTAGCTTGTTTCATGACCATATTAATTAATATTAATTGCTTGTTAATATTAATTATTAATTAATTAATAATATTAAGTAATATTAATTCCATGTGCTCTGGCTTCCATCACGGTGTCCCGTTGTGCCAGAAGTGGTTTAGTCATGCTGGCCACATGACCCAGAAAGCTGTCTGTGGACAAACACTGGCTCCCTTAGCCTTAACTGAGATAGGCACCGCACATAACTGTCCAGGGCTCCTTTACCTTTTTTACCTAATCTCCAACAGGATTATCAATGCATTCAGGTTTTGAAATTGTTCTTTGGAGAGGTGTGGTAGGTTAGATTCATTACCCTCTTTGTCTAGATTGGAGTAATAATTCCAAAATTCACTTCTAATGTCTTCAGGGTTAGATATTATTCTGTCCCCTATTAGGACTTCGTATATGATATTTGGTTTCCTTCCTTTTGATAATTGCCGTGCCAGGAGTTCACCAGGTTTATTAGCATGTTCATATTGCTTTTGTTTGAAGGCTTTTATTTTTTGTTCTATTTCATTCTGCGTTGTAATTGCCAGTTGTGTTTGTAAGATTTTAATTTTCTGTGTGGTAGTTAGATCTCTGGGCTTATCTATTATTGTCTTCTCACAGTTCTTCAGTTCGTCCATTAGCTTTTGTATTTCTCTAGCGCCGTACAGACGGTGCCAGAATCCTCTGCTTGTAGCTGAAGCAGCGGCAGCGGCAACCCGCTATGTACAGCGCATGTGTGACGTCACTACGTACCACGCATGTGTCATACGTAGCGACGCTGCACATGCGCACTACATAGAGATGCCCCGCCCCTGGGTGCACGTCATGTTTGCCACTCTGGGTGCCCAAGCAGCTTCCTATGCCACTGCCTCCGTCCACCTGCTGGACCCTGTTACGCCCTACCACAAATGTGCGCTCAGGACCATGGCCCTCCCCGTGCTATGCCTCTGCTGTCAGGGGCACAGACACAGGGCTAGTAAAAAAGATGGTCACTTCAGAGCACCCAGATTTATATCTGCCTTGGGGACATCTGGAAACAGGCTACTTTGAGCCCTTCAAAGGGGTATGTGCAAACATCTGTTTTCTCTGTGAAGAGGCTTGTACAGTGCCGATTCCATCATCCCATGTTAAAATTATCTAAACCTTCAAGCTATCCACACTGAAATGTGGTGAACTTTAAAACACAGATATGAAACACAGCATTATCTGAAACACTCCTCTATGAGGTATTACCTACTGTAAATGAATTAACTTATTTTACTTACGATATGTTTGAATTAGGGCAATGTACAATGGCAGCTCCTTTAAGATTAAAAACTTGCAGTTCTTCATCAGAAAGATGGCAGCCATGAGCCATTATTGTCTAAAGAGTAAGACAAAAACAGTGTAATTTGTATTTTATTTTATTCTCAACTTTTACTATCATTTCGCTTCTACTTGTACCTAGAGAGGACAATACCTAGACAGGGCCCTGGTGCTATGAAGAATTATTGCCTCTGTTCATTCCTCATAACTCTGCTGTGAGCTCATTTGCTCTCTTGTAGAGAGCCAAATAAGATGTATTATCATTCACACAATTAGGAATGGTGCAGATCCTGTGTTTACAAAGGTTATCATGTGCCAGAACGGCTACTTCCATGGGCTGTTATGTGTCCTTCATACCATTCATATTTCTTTTCCTGACCTCTTAATGACCAGGGTGAACTTCCATATATCCCAGTAAATTTTATCCAACAACTAAAATATGAATGAAAAGTAGTGAAATTGAGTCTATTGGGCTTTTGTTGTGGTTGTTTAATGCTACCTTGAATGAAGGTTATTCTTTATAATAGGAAGTAATGCTTGTTTCTCAGATAATCAAAGAAAACATAGCAGGGCCCTGCCAAATGCAAACCTTTAAACTCTTGGTAGTAACCCTCATGATTAATGACTCTATTTAGAAGCATTGTGCTTAAATTTGAATCTCATTAATGTGATTAATGCTGTGTATACAATCTGCTAATTGACACTAATTCAGCTAATAAAATGCTATGCAAATCTTAAAATCCAAAGGGAGAATTTCAAAGACAAATGAGACATATTCCCTGAAGGTTTTCAGAGGCAACTGAAAATGCCTTGCATGTCTTTGAAAAATCTCCCTCACAAGTGTAATTGAAAAAACCTAAGTTTGCCTCAAAGTCAAGTGTGAGGAAACAATCACAAAGAAAGTGTCTGAAAACTTGGGGATTCACACTGCTTTAATTCAAATGCAGACAAGTGTGTTTGTTTGTGTGTGTGTGTGTTCCTCCACTTTTTAATCTGTGGGAATTTGCTATGGTTGCCTTATTTTAAAGAGCAAAAAAGAGGATACACACATGGAAGCGCCCCTCCAAGCAGCCAGTGGCCATGATGCTTCGTGACTCCACAACACCCCCCACACACGCGATACCCTGCCGCTGCCACCCTCCTCCCAGGTCTCGCCCAGTCAGCTGGTGGAGGAGAGCCGGCGGGGAGAGAGGGGGGCTGGGCAGCGGAGGCGCACGGCGAGTCTGGTGGCCGTGCTGAGGAGACACATCAAACACCTCCTCATACTGCCCAACCATGAGCAAGGGAGCACACGCCCTTTCTCTGTCTCTCACCTCTGAGAGGCCTTGGGCCCCCCCTTCACTGCTGCTTCCCTCTCTCTCTCTCCTCGCAAACCTGGTTCCCGCCTCAACGCTGCCCACCAGTTGGGGGGGGGGGAGTGAGAGGGAGAAGGGCTGCCTGCAGCCCTGATCCCAGGGAAGAGAGCCTCCTGGTGCTGGAGCAGGCGGACCCATGCTCATTTTCTTGGTGCCCACCACCCCGGAGCAGAAGCCAAGCACCCTGACAGCGGGCTTCCCTTCCAAAGTAGATCTCCTTCTGGCACTTGGGGCACATGGGCATGGCAGCGGCGACAAGCACTCCGTCACTGCAATGGAGGGTGGCGGCGGCAGCAGCCATCAGAGAGCCAGGACTCTGTCTGCTCGCAAACCCCACCAAATGGATCCTCCCCAATAAGATATTTAAGTATTCTGTAAAACACTCTACCTTGTTTGTTAGAAGATTGTTTTTATCATATAACTCTGTATAGTTTTGATAAGTAGGGAATAGTTTTTCTACGAGTTTCATTTCTCCTTCACTCTCACTTATGTGACTCTGTAAGGAGAAATGGGGTTCAAAGACAATGATCAGCATTTCAATATATGGTTAGCTTGGGGGAAAAAGACACCATAACTCCCCCCTCCATACAGGTGTGTAATGGCTTTGATTCTACAGAGCACATCACTGTTAATTATGAATACCTTCTTCCATATTATCTTCCCAGGTGACAACATAAAGATATTCTAGTCAAGGGAGTAGCCAGCTTGCAAGGAAATGACACTCTGCATATATTATAGCTCTATATAAGTATCTGTGTCTCTATATAGATAAAGGCTCATTAGAGAGAGCACATAGCCTTGGAAAAATACCAGGAAGGGGCAGAGGTCAAAGGCTCACAAAATAGTGATACGTTCTTTGGGAAGGTGGGAAAGAGGGAAGAAGGAACAAGCACTGCTGGCTTTCAGCACTTCTGATTTGTTTCAGTGCTATTTTGTGCATGCCTTCCCGTATTTTTCGCTCCATAAGACGCACCTGAACATAAGACGCACCTCGTTTCTAGAGGAGGAAAGGGGGGGAGCCCTGGTTTTTGAGGATCAGCTCAGATTTGTGCAGCTTTTTTGCAAAGGGGGAAAAGCAAAGCTTTTTTGCAAGGGGGGAAAGCAAAGCTTTTTTTGCAAAGGGTGTTGAAAGCAAAGCTTTTGCAAAGGGGAAAAAGCAAGAGGAAAAGCCCCATTTTTATGGGGTTCAACTCACATTTCTTAAGGAGCCCTTTCTACAGTTTGCAGAAAGATAATCTAATCAGCCAGTTACAGCTGGGGAAACAAACAGCCTCCCTCTGCAGCACATTCAACAATGGAGGCCTGGGCAAGGGGCGGGGCCCAGAGGGAGCCGGGGAGTCTTATCTCTCTCCCGATCTCTTGCTGATCAGCTGCTGAGCGGGGGTCCTTTCAACACCCCCTTTTCTCTCTTTCTTTTTAAAAAAGCAGGATCTGCTTTGGCCCTGGGCAATTTGGCTCCAGGGACCATCATTCGCTCCATAAGACGCACAGACATTTCCCCTTACTTTTTGGGAGGAAAAAAGTGCGTCTTATGGAGCAAAAAATACGGTACTCAAAAGTAAGTTCCACTGTGTTCAATAGGCCTTACTCACAGACAGGAGTGGCTCATCCAGTAGGGCAGAGGTGTGGCAACATTCTCCTGGGAGTGGAATGGCTGCTGCTTACTGACAACAACAGAGATCAGGTCTGCGTGTGGACGCCGTCTGCAGGGAGCCCATCTGGCACTCCTGTCAGTGTTGCATTTGTGCACCCCTTAACTTGCTACTGCCTCACCTCTTCCTGACTGGTAAGCAGCAGCAAACAAGCCACTCTTGCTCACAAATACAGCATGCAGAAAACTGCAGCTTTTGTTCCATTTTGAAGGACTCTGTGGAGTATGCATATTCCCCTAAAATGGTTTAAATGTTCATAAAATGGGGTTGGAATGGATGGGAAGTGTGTGTTGATCATTACAAATGATGCCATGGACAATAACATTAGGTCTGTGACACCTGGAAAACCACATTTTACACAGCATTACAAATTGAAATAGGTGTGCAAACAGAACCTATTTTCCTGGCATAATGTATTACTGTTCAGAGTAATGGCAAAACTTCCCCACAAAAAGCCGGACTGAG
The DNA here is from genome assembly GCF_009819535.1 of Lacerta agilis. Classification (NCBI taxonomy): domain Eukaryota; kingdom Metazoa; phylum Chordata; class Lepidosauria; order Squamata; family Lacertidae; genus Lacerta; species Lacerta agilis. The sequence continues at coordinate 59,847,693 of NC_046322.1, forward strand.
CCCCCAGCAATAATTAACCACACTGCACTTTTATTATATAAGGAATAGTTATCAAGAATGGCACCCATTCCTATTTAAGTACATTAGATTCTACAGTCAGACAAATGAAGGACATTGTAAGGGACAGTCTCGTGGAATTACATTAAAAACTATTCGAAATACAAAGCTTCTTGCTGTTTCCTGTTCTCAAGTTTGTGCGCATTGTGGAGGAAAACCTAAGCCTTCTTAGACAGCTAACTCCTCAACTCCCCTAGGCAGATCTCTTGCCATAAGAAGGATTACTCAGAGTGAAGCCGATCCTTATGAGCATGAAAAAAAATTGCACTGGGGTTTCCATTTCCCATGTATATATCATGACTGCAGGGCCTGACATCAGGGCTGGTGGCCTAAACAGAGTTGATGCTTCCTAAGCAACACGGGTGGCGCTGTGGGTTAACCACAGAGCCTAGGGCTTGCCAATCGAAGTTGGTGGTTTGAATCCCTGCGATGGGGTGAGCTCCTGTTGTCAGTCCCAGCTCCTGCCCACCTAGCAGTTTGAAAGCACATGAAGTGCAAGTAGATAAATAGGTACCGCTCCAGCGGGAAGGTAAACGGCATTTCCGTACGCTGCTCTGGTTCGCCAGAAGCGGCTGTAGTCATGCTGGCCACATGACCCGGAAGCTGTACGTCGGCTCCCTCGGCCAGTAATGTGAGATGAGCACCGCAACCCAGAGTCATCCACGACTGGACCTAATGGTCAGGGTACCTTTACCTTTAAGCTACAGTAGGGTTGCCATATTTCAAGAAGTAAAAATCTGAACACAAAAGTTGTTAAGCTTTTTCTTGGCGGGGGGATAGCCCAAAAAGTTGTCATTTGAAATTGCTGCATGGATGAGTTTTCACTAAATACGATGACAAGAAACTTACCTGCACCATGAAGGTCATGGATCTTTGCCAGCTTACCAAGGCTATTAAGCAGTTCCTCTGTACAGATGGTCCAAAAGCGGGGTGTTACTATGGGGTGAACCTTGGATACTGGGGAAAATATCAAAGATAGGCAATCAACAGTTGTGCATAACAGCATGTTTAAGTATACCTATTCTTAACTTGTTTCTTAGGCAAATTATTAAAAATGGGAACAAATTAAGCCTGTGCAGATTACTTTTTCCAAGGCACACAGTTTCTGTTCTGTATGGCTAAAATCACAATTTCAGATAGCTAAACAGTGACATCAGTTAGCAAGCACAAAGTACTCAGCATGTGCCAATTCAGGCTATAACCCATCATTCTTTACAAGGAGCGTGATCCACATATGGCTTAGCTCCTTGCAGTCTCTCTGACTTTACGTTCCCTCAGCCTGGCTCCAGGATGGCAATGAGTCTGGAATGGGGTTAAACAGAACTACAGTGGAACCTCAGTTTTTGAACGTAATCTGTTCCAGAAAACTGTTTGACTTCTGAAACGTTCAAAAACCAAGGCGCAAAGGGCGGTTCTGCAAATTTACAGAGAAAAATTGAGAAAAATACAGTGGCACCTCAGCGGAAGCCATTTGACTTCTGAGGTGCGTTTGAAAATGGAAGCATTTACTTCTGGGTTTTCCAGTGTTCAAGTTCCGAAATGTTTGTCAACGAGACGATCAAAATCTGAGGTACCACTGTATCCCTCTCTCCATTCAAATGATTGGGACAGAGCAGATAGATGGGTCTCCTCCTCCATCATGTCTAGTTCAGCTCAAGGGTGAGACGTGAATTCTGACAGGATCACCAGCCCAGTGTCTGCCGTAACTTGGCACCTGTAAGGGTTCCCCTGCTTTCTTTCTTTCTTTCTTTCCTTCTTGTTCTTCTTTCTTTCTTTCTTCTTTCTTTCTTTCTTCTTTCTTCTTTTTTCTTTCTTTCTTTCTTTCTTTCTTTCTTTCTTTCTTTCTTGTTCCTATCCCTCTTAGAAAGAAAATAATAGGGCAAAATGTGCAGGTGCCTTCCAAATGATTTCTGTGAATGAGGAGACTAGTGTTGTAACCTTGTGTATTTGTCTTGGTACCGAGGAACTCTCCCTGCTGCTATTAGACAGTAACAGCATCAGTGGGTGTGGGTGTGAAATCAGTAAAAAATCAATGATGTGTGAACTTCACAGTCAGGATCAGGTAAGGCTGTTTTGTGTTTTGCCATGCTCCCCATGGCAGCCATTTTGTGCTATGCCCTGCCCCACAGTGGCTACTTTGTGACCAGAATCCCCCAACTCTGTCAAAATTCAAAATGTTAATGACCCCTACCATACAGCCTAACCTTTTACATAGGAAAACATCTTATCATTTACATAGAAATATGCATGCCCTGGGAGTACACATAACCAGTTACTGTTCTGGGAAGGGAAAGGAAATTCTACTTACTTTCTTGTCGTCCACTCCTCTAACAAACCTGAAAGGATTAGGGTAGGAAGTTAAAATATATATAAAAATATTATTTATCGTCATCATCTAGATTTATCCATACTTTAATATGAGGTCCCAGGATAAGTTACAACCATTTTTAAAATCAGCATTATATTTGTGCCTGTCAGTCCTGCTGTGTTTCTGTATTAGGGGTGTACCTTGTATCTGTGCATTTTAACAAAATTCTGATCTGTTTCTGAATTGTCGTGTGTCCTCTCTGCTTTGATTTGTATTCTGGGTTCTGAGCATCTCTATATAAAACAAAGTTCTGTGGTCCCCAATCACTATAATGGTGAATTTAAAAATTGTCACAACTCCCTTCCCCTTTGGCCAAAGTGGATGAATTTTACAGAAACATTGAGTCCCTCCAGAGTGGATTACACATCAACCCAATTTGCCCCATTATTCAGCCCCCACATGCAGGCTACACCCCTCCCCCCCATTATGTGTACAAACAGAAAGATATTTTTGTATGGATCGTTTGACAATGTGATCAGCTATAGTGGAATGGGAGGCACCAAAAACTAAGAAAGATATGCAGAGGTTTTTGGGATTTGCCAATTACTATCGTAAGTTCATAGGTAATTACTCCAAAATCACAACGCCACTTACAGATTCTCTGAGAGGCAAGGGACCGTTCAGATGGTCTGGGGAAGCTCAAGAGGCTTTTGATAAATTAAAGGCGGTGTTTACTTCAGAAAAGTATCTTATGCACCTAGACACAAGTAGACCTATGAAGGTAGAAACTGACGCCTCTGATAGGGCTATTGGGGCAATTCTGCTGCAACAGGACAAGGAGGGGGAATGGAGACCCTGTGCATTCTACTCTAGAAAACTAAATCAATCAGAACAGAACTACACCATATTTGATAAAGAACTTTTAGCTGTGTATGCAGCTTTCAAGTGTGGAGGCATTTTTTGGAAGGGGCGTCACATCAGGTGGTGGTACAAACGGATCACAAGAATTTAGAATATTGGAGAACTGCTAGACAACTAAATCAAAGGCAAATTAGGTGGGGCGGAGTTTTTTGCTGGGTTTAATTTTAGGATAGAGTATGTACCTGGGCATCAAAATGTTAGGGCAGACGCGCTATCCACGCAAACCTGAATATATGGTAGAGGAAGCAACTCCCAAGTTGCGAGAAATGTTGAGATCGGATCAGTGGAGGTGTGCAGCCATAGTAATGGATGGCAGGGAATTCCAGCGGGTTGACAGTAACAGATGTGTTTGCACAAAGGAAGATAGAAGAACTGAGACAAGGTAGAGGGGAAGAGGAAGGTTTTGAGGGAAAAGGTGGATTGTTGTATAGGAGAGGGGCGCTGTATGTACCTGAAGGTGAATTAAGAGGTAGGTAATGAGACAACACCATGATAACCCGACTGCAGGACATTTTGGGAGAGACCAAACATTATATCAGATCACACGGCAGTTCTGGTGGCCGAAGTTGAGGGAGGATGTAAGACAATATGTAAGGGCTTGTGAGGTGTGTCAACGAGCAAAGACACCCAGAACAGCTCCTGTCGGGTTGTTTGCAACCTATGCCCACACCGGGAAGGCCTTGGGAGGTGGTGTCTATGGATTTTGTAACGGATCTACCAGCATCACACAGGCAAACAGTGATCTTTGTGGTGGTTGACATGCTAACCAAGATGGCGCATTTCATACCATGTACCAAAATTCCTACCGCACAGGAAACCGCTAAGATGTTTTTAGATAATATTTTTAGGTTGCATGGTAAAGGTAAAGGTAAAGGGACCCCTGACCATCAGGTCCAGTCGTGTCCGACTCTGGGGTTGCGGCGCTCATCTCGCTCTATAGGCCGAGGGAGCCGGCGTTTGTCCGCAGACAGCTTCCGGGTCATGTGGCCAGCATGACAAAGCCGCTTCTGGCTAACCAGAGCAGCGCACGGAAACGCCGTTTACCTTCCCGCTGGAGCGGTCCCTATTTATCTACTTGCACTTTGACGTGCTTTCGAACTGCTAGGGGGCAGGAGCTAGGACCGAACAACAGGAGCTCACCCCGTCGCAGGGATTCAAACCGCCGACCTTCTGATCGGCAAGCCCTAGACTCTGTGGTTTAACCCACAGCGCCACCTGGGTCCCTAGGTTGCATGGTATGCCATCACAAATTATTTCAGATAGAGGGGCTCAATTTACATCACAATTTTGGAGGAGATTAATGCAATTGCTAGATGTGGAGCTGAGCCTCACGTCAGCGAGACACCCGCAAACCAGTGGGGAAGCAGAAAGAACGAATGCAACCCTACAACAGTATCTGAGGTGTTATACGGGTGGTCAACAAAGCGGGTGGGTAGAAAAACTGAGTCTAGCAGAATTTGCGTATAATAATGCACTGCATGTGTCTACGGGCAGAGCGCCATTTGTGGCAAATTATGGCTTGCATCCAAGGGCATTCCCGGGGCAAGAGGAGCAGTTAGCAGTACAGCAGCAGAACAAATGGTAGAGGAGTTGAGATGCACTCATGAGTTATTGAAGGAGGAGTTGGAAGACGCTAAGGAGGCTTACAAAATAGCTGCAGACAAACACCGGCGTGTTGGGGAAGAAATCCAAGTAGGGAATTGGGTATGGCTGTCTACCAAGGGACTACCAATACGAGGGAGATGTAAAAAGCTAGAACCAAGAAGAATAGGGCCTTTCCAAGTAATGGCTCAAATTAATCCAGTCGCTTTCAAGCTTCAGTTACCTGAAAATATGAGAATACACCCTGTATTTCATAGATCTTTATTGTCAGTGTTTGTACCAGCTCATAAATACCAGGTGACAAGGGAACCACCTCCTTTCCCCACAGTGGTGGAGGAAGAGGAGAACGAAGTGGAAGAGATATTAGATTCGAGGATAAGCAGGAGGCAATTACAGTATTTGGTTGCATGGAAAGGGTTAGATGCATCTGAGAATTCATGGGAACCAGCAGAAAAAATAAATGTTCCGGAACTGCAGAGAGAGTTTCATTGTAAATATCCCCACAAACCTAAGCCCCATAACTGGTATCTTCAAAACAAAATCGAAATTCTTTCTAGTAGCACCTTAGAGACCAACTGAGGTGCTACTAGAAAGAATTTTCGATTTTGTTTTGACTATGGCAGACCAACACGGCTACCCACCTGTAACTGGTATCTTCAAGAAATTTTCGAAGAGACAGATAGTGATGAAGATGAGTTCATAGGATTCAGCCCTTCAGAAACCGAGGGAGAGCGAGGAGGAGGGAGGGGGGCTTAGGGGAGGGGGTGATGTCAGAGTAGAGTTAGAAAGAGAGTTAGAATGTTCACAGAGGCAAGGGTTAAGTGATGACTCCAACTCGGGGGAGGGGAGGTACAAGCCAGTCCTCACAAGGAGGTTAGAAAAAGAGCGGGAAAAGCCTTTTGAGAGTTGCTGGTCAGGGGAGAAGCAGAGCTCAGAAGGTATCTGAACTGAATGACTCTGTGGAGTGATAGTTGAAGTTAAGAACTATTTATTAATACTGTTTGGGAATTTAATAAAAATTATAAAGACCAAGAGACGTTTGTGTGGTAATGTGAAGAGGAATCGACCAGCCCTGACAGCAGCTAAGGATTTTTATCTCAAATCTACACAAGCTGTTGGTAATTAACAGCAGACAAGTGGTCATTACTATGCTTCCTGTGACAACTAAATAGATAACATGTGAAATGAAGTGAAAACATAATTATATAGGCTACTACAATGGCAGTATTTTTCTTTTAAAAAGTAAAAACTTATTTTTGGCTGTGTATCACAAACCCAAATGAATTCTATCTTTATTGCCTTATTTTAGATGGCAAAATTGATGTTTCATTTACAATAGTTATGTCCACACAAAAATTAAGCTCTAATTTAAGATCTGTTTTTATTCATTTCTCTGATACTGTCTACCTCCCCTGCATCTCCTTTAAATAACATTTATTTTCTTTTAAAGTATGTAGAAAAAACGAGAATTTCCTTGAAGGTTTATGAAGATAGGTGAATTCACTAAATAAGCAACATTTGCAGCAGTTTTTCTTTGATACTGTGGATTAGTCTTAAAAAGCAAAGACATCACCTTGCCGACAAAGGTCCGCAAGGTGATGTTTTCCCAGTAGTAATGTACGGAAGTGAGAGCTGGAGCATAAAGAAGGCTGATCGCCGAAGAATTGATGTTTTTGAATTATGGTGCTGCAGGAGACTCTTGAGAGTCCCATGGACTGCAAGAAGATCAAACCTATCCATTCTTAAAGAAATCAGCCCTGAGTGCTCACTGGAAGGACAGATCCTGAAGTTGAGGCTCCAGTACTTTGGCCACCTCATGAGAAGAGAAGACTCCCTGGAAAAGATCCTGATGTTGGGAAAGATGGAGGGCACAAGGAGAAGGGGACGACAGAGGATGTGATGGTTGGACAGTGTTCTCAAAGCGACTAGCATGAGTTTGGCCAAACTGCGAGAGACAGTGGAGGATAGGCGTGCCTGGCGTGCTCCGGTCCATGGGGTCACAAAGAGTTGGACACGACTGAACGACTGAACAACGTGGATGAGTCACACACAAGTACCGCACATGTTGTAGCAGCTGTAAGTCCTTGGTGCAGGTAAGAAAGCAGGTTCCTTATCAGCCACATGTGCAGGATATATTGGATGCCACTAAAAGTCATCCTAAATGTGGGCACTAGAAACATGCTCCTGCGCATGGTAGTGCCTGCATAGACATGAAGAAATTTCAAGGAGCCATTAGAGACACGTCCCAATGTGGCGTAAATTGGTATTGAGTCTCTCAGATGTGCACATAAAATACTTTGGCACTTTATTGCTAGGTTCAGCTAAGATATTTAACAATGTGCATTTAAACGTTGGTTATCCAACACTTAGAATCAAGCGAAACATGATAGAGAAGTTCTGTCTGTGACCCCTTTCTGTCTGTGATTCCTGCATTGCAGAGAGTTGGACTAGATTGCCCTTGGGGGTATCTTCCAACTCTACAGTCCTATGATTCTTTGTATCAGTTATCATAATAGTCTGGCTTTTTTCTTTTTCTTTAATAGAACAGCACAAGGGGCTGAGATAGGGGCAAGGAGGAATCCACTTGCACCTTAGATTTCAGCAACAATCAAACCAAAGTATGAACAATAAGATAGGTACTGCCATCAGGATTCCAATTTAAGGGCACAACACAAAAGGGAAAGTATCTGAGAGGGTGGAGGAAAAATGAGGAGGAGGAGGAGGGTGTGATGAAGAAACTCCAAAAGCAATATAAGAGGAACATTAATTTTTTCAGCTTAAAATATGTAAAGACAGAAGCATAAATAATCCTCAAAATCTTTTAAACTATCCAAAATATATTGTTATGTATTCTTTTTTTACATTTACAATTTTATGCTCCAAAAAACATGACTTCAGTGACCCAAGATTTGCTAACAATGTTACATGCACAATACTTAGATACTTAATACTACCCCCCCTCTGTTTTGACAGGCTTATTTTAATAACTCTTTGTAAACCGGGCGCAAGCTAAATCCCTCCTCTTCTGATATATAGTAAGCTTTTAGAAACATGGAAGACAGAAATAGGCGCCTTATGCTTAAAGAAATTACAAGTACATTTAAAAATTTATTCAAGAAGAAATGTGTCTCTGTCGGTTTACTTCAAGGGTAGGTATTCTTAAGAATGTAATAGGTTTATAAAAAATAGCTGTAGCAGGATGCTTAGATTCTGTGGTCATATTACAGCTCAATGTTTATGTTTTAATCAAGTCTTCTATTTAACTTTTAGATTCTATGTTTTCCCTATTTCATTACTTTTAGAAAAATATGCTCTCTAATTTGTACATGAAGAAAGCATTTTACCTTTCCGTCTCCTTGATTGATTCAGTGGTGTTTTCCTTGTACTCTTCAAAACTCTCATTCATGTCCATGCAAACTTTACCCACAAATGCCCTCTGGCCAAATTTATCTGTAATGAATGAAAGAGAACAAAACTCAAAACAATGCTTTCAATTCACAGTTCTGGCAAGCCTTTCTTTTTAAAACATACTAATAAAGCTCTCTTTGTAAACACAGGCTGTTAGCTCTGATCTCCACAGCTAACCTGCAACCTTAATTTTGCTGAAGAAAAATTAAGATGTGGTGTTTAGTCTCCATCGTGCTGTTTGCGAGCTTTCTAGAGAAATCACAGCACCCATTGCGAGAGACGCCATATACAATCAGAGTGACACTTCATCAGAACCAGCAACCTAATTCTTGTGTTATTTAAGTTGTGGGGAGCCATCATCATTTTACCTATAATATCAGCGAGAAGCAAAGAAGCATCTGTGTGAATTGTTCCAAAGTAGCAGGCTGTAGTTGTGCCATTTTTAAGCGTTCGCCTCTGTAAAAAAGAACTCGGGTTTCAGTTATTTGCAGAAACAGTCATGCAATGAATGCTAGACGAAATTGTTTCAGCCACAAATTTCAGGAGTCACCATAGACCAGTGTTTTTCAACCACTGTTCCGCGGCACACTAGTGTGCCGCGAGATGTTGCCTGGTGTGCCGTGGGAAAAATTGTGTTTATTTGATTCCTATTCAAGAGAATTACTTTATATATAGTCAATATAGGCACAGAGTTAATTTTTTTAACATTTTCTAATGGTGGTGTGCCTCGTGGTTTTTTTCATAAAATAAGTGTGCCCTTGCCCAAAAAAGGTTGAAAAACACTGCCATAGACTACACAGATTTTTGTAAAGTGCAAAAAAGTGGCCAGAGGCAATAGAAAAGAAAAAGAAAGAAATGAGTTCATATATAATGTACAAAATGTTTCTGTTATAGCATCTTCAACTCATTTTAAAAAGTTTCCCTGTTTCTAACTTGCATGGTACATTTATAACATGTCACCCGTGTTTCTAAATTTCTACTTTGTGCTTGTTTTCCTCCCCTTGCCTTTCTCCTCCCTGTTATTCTTATTCTTTTAAATATTTATTTAGTACAAAAAAGTGCAAGGTGATGTGCAAATTCCATTTCCTCCATCATTTCTCCATCTTAGTTTCTTCTTTTTTATCAGTCTGCTATTCCATTCTGTCTCCCCACGCCCTTTTTACTGCATTTAAAACAGTTTATCATAACATGCAACATAATGTTGCCACTTACTTCACTGAATTTCATTTAGGCTTCATACTGACCACCACAAACGGTTCCAACAATTGAGCCTTAGGTATTACCTGAATAAGCATGCTTATTTCTGATAACATGTTCCACTGAAGATGGTAATATTCAAGCAACTTAACTAAGCCAAATTCTACCAGAGAAAGTGTACATGTGTGTGTGCATATACATGCACATGTGTGTAAGCCCGTGCACACACACACACAACTGTACCTTGGGAGTCATTCACCCATCTGGGAAAGTGCCGCAGCTCGTGTGCAAATATTCCCAGGCTCAACCTCCAGCATCTCCAGGTAAGACTAGGAAGGAGTTGCATCTAAAACCCTGGAAACTTACTAGTTATTCAAGTTGCTAATGTTTGGTTTATAAATTGTTTATAAGCAAATGTTTGTCACCTACTGTACTTCTTATTGGAGTGTGCAGGTGGAACTTGCAAGAGGATTAGAGAATCTAACGGGCTGCTTTTATTTCAGCATATCCACTTGAACTGGTCTTGCTTACAAAGGTACAAACTATCCTAACCCTCAAGACAGAATATACTTACCACCACTCTAGTGTACACCTCTTCCACAAAATCATTGTCTTTGAATTTGGCCTCTGTTGGGTAGGTATATTCCTTCAACCACTGCAAAAGAGGCAGATCGATTCGTGTTCCTGCAAAAGAATACTGTGGAGCATGGATGTGTGCATCAACCAAACCTGGCATGAAGAATTCACTGAGGAGAAAATGCATGGAAAAAATAAGAAGAAAAACAGGTTTTAAAATATTATTCCCATAAGTATCTTAAACCCTGGGTCTTAATAATATACTTGTGGAACAATCCTCAGCTTAAGAACATAGTAAAAAAAAACCAGCACATAAATATCAAATGTCACTTTTGAACAAAGGAGTAATTTCCATTTCACAATGGAAGTGTGGGGCCCTCAATACACAAAGGGAGCACCCACTGGTTTGCCCTACCATTTATTCACCTCAAGCAGAGCCTAAAAGCATCCAACCTAAACATGCACAGGCAATTGGGGACCCTGCATTTCTCCCTTCTCTCTTCATCCACACACTGATAACCCCACAAATGCCATTCGAAGAGGACTAATATTTGTTTGTTTGTAACATCTGATAGCTCATTCTTCAGTTACATTAGAATTTCATTTCAGTTAGAACCCTTCAGTTCCATTAGGTGAAGATGGCAGCAGTTATCACTAAGCACTAAATGCCGACCACAGTGAAAAAGCACAGGAAAATATAAGGCCTTTGACCTAGTGTAAGACTCACATAACCCTTGTGTGGATTGTGTCCATAATTTGAACATTGCATTAGATAAGTGTGATACAATATTTGCTTTATGCTTATTGCTCCTATGAGTTTATATAACACTGATTCACCTCTCTCATGCCTACTCCTGTTGCCATATTCCACACTTCCTGTATTATTCTCAGCATTTCAGTCAGTCATCACATGTAATTAATGACATCCTGGCAAATTGTCTGGTTGCATTGATTCTGAAGCAGCCCAATCATAAACCAGGCCTCCATTATACTGAACACTGTTAATAAGATTTGCTTTCCATGATACTAGTAAATCTTGACAATCTTAACACTCAAAGAATGCAAACCTGAACAGAGTGCAAGCCATGATTATATGGCATTCTATTTTTAATGAACTGTGTGTCAATGTGTTATTCACTCAGCTGGGTTTCAGAAGTGTGATCTGCACAAACGTTTCTTGCGTAACTGAAACCTAGGCTCCCTTCTATTGCACAAGAATGTAAAACAAAGAGATACCATGCTGCTCTGCGAATTTCCCTTTACCCAAGACACCCCACACTTATTAACTCAGCTAGAATCTGCAGTCAACCTGTTCTGGCAATGCTTTATAAATGCAAATCAATAAAGATGAAAACTAAAAATCTTGCCATTTTAAAAGAACATTCTGTCTTCAGCACCAATTAACACCCCAAACCTAAGTGCATTTACTTCAAAGTGTGGGTTAAACCACAGAGCCTAGGGCTTGTCGATCAGAAGATCGGTGGTTTGAATCCCTGCGACGGGGTGAGCTCCCGTTGCTCAGTCCCTGCTCCTGCCTACCTAGCAGTTCGAAAGCACGGCAAAGTGCAAGTAAATAAATAGGTACCGCTCCAGCGGGAAGGTAAACGGCGTTTCCATGCACTGCTCTGGTTCGCCAGAAACAGTTTAGTCACGCTGGGCACATGACCTGGAAGCTGTATGCCGGCTCCCTCGGCCAGTAAAGCGAGATGAGCGCCGCAACCCCAGAGTCGTCTGCGACTGGTCAGGGGTCCCTTTACCTAAGGTTCACACCCTTCAGTTGTAGTTACTCACTTTGGAGCAGTACCCATAGACTGACTCTCTCTCAGGTAAATGCTTTGCACATTTAAATGTATCCTGTCAATGTAAGCAAAATTTGTTTACAATGCCTAATTACAAAGCTGTTGGATGGGACACTTTGGAACAGAGAAGCAGCTGGGAAAGTGTAGAGGCAGGTGTTTAATGTGTCTTTGGAACCATACAGGAGAAAAATGGTTGGGAGTCCTGTTTAATCCATTTCCTTCCATGCCATCATTTTCAACATGTAACAACGTTCTTTATATAACATTCAGACTCAGCATTATACCCATCCTGCAAGGGAAAAAGACTGGGGCTGAACGTCAAGACAAAATGTTGATATATGAAGGTCAAACTGTATAGAAAAAACAGTATTTATCAATAACATGGAGCAGAAGTTAAGGTGGGAGCCATTATATATGGTTTCCTTGGTTTTTAGAACATGAATAAATTTGTAATTGTTTTAATTTAGGTCAAAGGTCTCTCGAACAACTAGACTCTAACCCAACACCCTGTATTCCGCAATGGCAAACCAGGTGCTTCCCAGTCTGGGAATCCCACAGCCTGCTTCCTGCTACTGGTTTTCAGAGGCACATTTCTTCTGAAAACGGATATTCCACAATGGACTATTTTGGAGGGGAACTTTCCTCCATGTACTTGAGCTCATGTCTGTGCATGCATACCTGTTTAGCAAGTTAGAAGACAACTGGAGCATGACTTCAGTTACAGGTGGGTAGCCGTGTTGGTCTGCCATAGTCAAAACAAAATCGAAAATTCTTTCTAGTAGCACCTTAGAGACCAACTGAGTTGTTCCTGGTATGAGCTTTCGTGTGCATGCACACTTCTTCAGATACATGCACACGAAAGCTCATACCAAGAACAAACTCAGTTGGTCTCTAAGGTGCTACTAGAAAGAATTTTCGATTTTGTTTGGAGCATGACTTGTGAGTTGCAAGTCCCCAGTTCAAAGCTCAGCAGACCATGTACTTACCCTACCTGACAGCATCACCTCCCCCTCTTTCAAAAAATATAGGGATACTAACTAATATTAGATAGTTGCACTGATTTGGCTGTTAGAACTGTTGTGGGGATAACAGGAGAAAATGCAAAGCAGAACGAACACTCAGAAAACGTATTTCACAAATACAATTTGCTATCATCATCAACATTATTGGAAATGATAAAGACAAAAATATCTGATGACAAAAGTAAAATAAAACATAATGCATACTTATTACTGAGCTCTCGGATGTCAGATGCTTTGAATCCCCACTTCTTTGCCAGTTTCTCCTGCTCTTCAGCTGGTTCCAAAAATGCAATCTAAGGAAGTGAAAAGAGTATAAGGCATTCAAATGTTTGTTTTTGATATGACTCTGTGTGTTTCACATTTAGTGTAGATTCACATCAAGGCAAATTAGTCAAGGCTAATTTTAAAGAATTTTAAGTTACTTCATATAAGGTATAATTCATATTAAATGTTCCACTTTATTGCTCTTCCAATATAATTCCAAACTGTTGCTCTTCCATAACACTGGTGACTTTAGTCGTAATTCAAATGCTATTTCCTGTTACCTAAAGTATTCTTGTGCTGCTCCTGTTTTTCATCTGTATTACTAAGGAATGCAATTCTAATCATACCAGGGCAGAAGTGGGGGCAACCAGCACATCTGCAGCCCCAACACTTGCACCAACAAGGGTGGAAGGGGGTAGGAGATAAACTTGTATTTTTGCTACACTAAATATGTTGTGACTTAAGATCCAGCAGATCCTTTGCCAGCCTTCCAAAACCTTGTAAAGCCAGTAGGAGTTTGCACCCAACCAGGGGTGCCAACTTGAATAATATATTGGGGGGGCAAGTAAGCCCCACCCTAGAGTCGATCACAAGACACAGCACACATACCATCTGAATGGCAATGCCCATCAACTTTGGGGAGGCACAGCCCCCTCAAATATTCTAGGGGGGGCAAAGGGTTCTCAGCTCCTAGGACTTGGCTCCTATGCACCCAACACATTACACGCAGGTCCATTAAGCAGCTCTGTGGCGCCAAAGTCCCCATCTGGATTCTTTGCAGGAAGCCATGAGCATGAAAGTGGTATGAAGTGTGCTTTAAACGTAAGGTGCATGTATGATCCCAGATAACAGAAAGTATGGTTTTTACCAGAAGGCTAGAAAAATAGTGCAAGGATTCTCTCTTGTGGCATTCCAGACACACTGGTGCTTTTAGGGGGGACTCTGAAAGGAAGACACTCAGAAATATACTCTTTGATAGGATTCTGATAAATAACATCAGAAAGAATTGCAGCTGTGTGAAGGAGCTTTAATACATATAATTATTTATTAAATTTCTATAGAAGTGTATTAATATAGAAGAGGGGGATTAAAATGTTTAAATGCTTAAGATAGGTCAAGTTAATTGAAGCATAATATTTTGAATAGCTGAAAGTAGAAGTCTAAGTGCAGCGTTAAGCAGAGATAACAGAATTAGTAAATATGTTCAGGGTGTGGAGAAGGGCATTAGTGAACAACTGGCACAGCAAGAACAGCACACCTGTTTGGTTGTGCATCGGGGCATAACAAGATAGTGCCAAGATGGCACAAGCAGATCATGAACTCCTTACATGCCATAAGGTGGAGATCAGGTAAGACCCATCTGGGCAAGGAATTATGGGGGAAAGTCCAGTGTTAATCTTCAGGATACACGAACATACACTTGAAAAGGGATCATACCTCATCTAACCCCAACAATGCCTGGCTTTGTAAGATTCTGTCCTACTAATTGGCCGGGTCAACCAATTCATGCTGTATTGGGGTAGTACAACTACTATTTGCTTAACGTGTCAGAGTATTAGAGTAGGTACGTAGTGAAGTATTGCTTATAAGAATTGTATTAATCAATATAAGAGTGATAAGTATTAAAAAAGCATGTTGTATCTGTCTTCTCTTAAGTCCATACAAAGGGAATACTGGTGGTAAATGGGCACTGTATAACATTCCTTTTAGTACAATCAGACATTCCAACCATAACTATGAAAATTGGCAAAATCAATAATTGGTGATCAATAACCTGATTGGCTAACAACAAGCACAAGCATGGGAGACTCAAATTAGTATTAGCAACCCCATCCAGAACAGGCACCTGTTGAGCATGCTTCCTTAGTCCTGTGCAGTGGACATTCGCTGCAAGGTAAGAGGGTGAAATAACAAAGCAAAAAACAGAAACCAGCAGAAAAGGGCAATACCCACACGACTTATAGAGTCAGAGGCAGCTAATGATGAGATGCCCATACAGGCACACCCCTAACAAACGCCTAGCATTCCTCTTGTGCCACAATGCACAAATCACACATAATACCACAATACCTGCAATGCAACAGCCCTGTTGAGAAGTTGGAGACAGGCGTTTGAGCTCCCAGGAGAAATGGGAAATGCCTCCCACTCAGCTTCTGTATGCTAAGGAAGAAACGACAGTCATGGGGGTGGGAGTGCCCACAACTCATACCCATATACCACACACCACAGAGCCAGCCCCACATCACTGGAGATTAGTTGTTCCCTCTGCCTTCTTTTATGTTTAATAATTTTTATTAATTTTTCATTAATAACAATCCAATATAAGCCACATTAATACAATACCAAATCATAATACAATTAAAAGAGCCAATTATCCAGTTCCAAATTCAACAATTTTGGGTGACTTCCCGTGTTCTGATTATCAGGAGATGATGATGTTATTCCTTGGTCCTTCTCCAATCCTCTTAATTAATCCAAGTACAACAGTTCCAATCTTAATTCTTTATCTTAACAGCCACTGGTGTGACGACATTTGTTCGTATTTAACTATTCCATACCCATTAATTTACAAACGAAGTTTATATCCTGTAACTTTCTGTGTGAAAAATTTGTTTGCATTCGTCCTTCCCTTCATGTTGTAATCAATCAATCATCTTCAGCACACACACACCCTTTCAAGGGCTGAATTCTCAATTATGCCATAGCCTCACGCCATCTTGCCTTTTCAAACCGAAATTGAACTGGCATCTGACCACGGCTCCGGACAGACTTCCAGCATTTTCTTCTTTGATCCTTTCCAATCTACCAACAAGCTGGTGTCTCGCCAAAACCATAATAAATTAAAGTTAGTGCCCTCTTTAGAAGGTAATGCCACCAATTCTCACAACATTTTCACACAGTCTATTCGTTCAAATAATCCATAAAAAATTATGAAGTTCTTGTTAATTCCCTCTTGCATTCCAGTAATAGTTGTAATCCATTGATAATTAGATTTTATTAGTAATTAATTCTTCAGTGAAGGTTTGCCAGATCATAAAACAGCAAACATAATGTAGAGAGAGAACAAAGGCTCCCCTTCACTTACATTCCAATCCCATTATGACGAAAATACTTTCCAGATCAAAACCTTGGCACTCACTGGCTGATTCATTTAGCAGGTTATCTTGTCTCCTTCGTCCAGAACATGCCTGTTTCTTAAATCCAAATTCAAATCCATCTTAAGATAACAGAAGGATCTCCGCTCACGGTTGGAGTTTCTGATACGTGCAGTGCTATGCATTCAGCGTCCCTGCCCCCTGCATTCCGTCGGAACAAGAGGCAGATATCGGATGATCTGTGAGTGAGAGCTCACCCACCCACCCCCGACCCTGGGAGGGGGCTTGCAAGGATAATTGCTCTCAAATTATCCTTAATTAGCTGCACAGATGGCATCCACTATCGTAGGAGCCGCTGTTCACTATGGCGGAAAACGCTGGAAGTCTGTTCCCTCTGCCTTCAACCCCAACCTTCAATTATAAATGCTAGTGGCACAGGAAGCATCATAAATGCTCAGCAGGAACCCTGGTCTGGAATGACAATTTATGTTCCTGATCAATCTCAGGGAACCCTTCACTAGACAAGAGGAAAGGCCCCAAATGTAGCCAGACCAAAGCCAATGTGGAGGACAAGTGCAGGTGCTGAAAGCCCAGAGACCTTACAAAAATTGGCTTTTACAATATTGCTGCTGAAACAGACATACGGTGAAACGGAACAGGTGTGAGGGTCTGCGGAATTTGAAGGGAGCAGCTTATATTCGGGTATTGTCTTTTTTTCTTTTTCCCTTTTGAATTTTAAAGGTGCGGCTTATGTTCAGGTGCGGCTTATATTCGGGCCAATATGGTACTGTCACAGAGTGTGCAAGGAGCCTGCACGGAGCAAGCAAGTCAACAGTCCCATGCAGGAACAGCCAGGAGCATCCTGGCCAGTGCTTGTGGTTAAGGAGTGGGCTTCCCTCAAGGTCTACAGAGATCCTTAACCTGCAGGATTTATTTTATTTATTTAAAATCTTTCTTGCTCGCTTTCATTACCAAAGCAGTTCCAGAGCCCACTCAAAATCAGCAAAAGGCAGCAGCTGGCGCCATATGGCTCTGGAGTCTAAGTAGGTGTTTGTGAGGAAGTGAAAAAGAAGGGCTGGTGAAACCTGAGTGCTGTGCTAGGGCTCTCCACTAGCACCACTGGTAAGGAGGGTGGGGGGAATACAGTGACTATGAATGTACTCGCATTCTTCCCATTGAGGGCTACAGTGAAAGGCTCTGTGTATGGTAGCAGTTTCTCCTGCCTACTGCATCTGGGCTGCGAACCTTGCAAGGCAAAAGTTTGCATGAGTGTTTGGCCAGCAGTTGCAATGGTTGGAGTGGATGATCTGGCTTTTGCTGATGGAGACATTAGCTGCAAGTGGGGATGGGTGCCTCCCTTTCATTTGGAGGACAATGCTCTCCGCTGTGAGTGTGGAAAATCTGAGAGCAACACAGTTATGACAAGACACAGGAATCATACAGTGAGACAGTACCTGCTCAAGGTGCTCTATCTTGGCACCCCCAGTTGCTAGAGTGGAGTCTATTGCTCGCTCTTTGTGTCCCTGTTGTACAATGTGCCCTTTCTCCATTGTGTCCCATTGCCAGAGGTCACCCCTTATGAGCTCTAAGTGTTTGTGACAGGAGGTCTAAGACATATAACCTCATACTTTGTGCCCAATCATTTGACTTTTGCTCTGCCAGCATTGGGTTTACACTGTATTCAAGTGGCGGCGTACTGTGCTTAAGTGCTAGGTAACACCAAATCCGTGATTCTTGACCTGTGTCTCCTGTTTTAATTGCAGTGCTGCTTGAATAGGATTAATTTATTGGATACCTTAATCATGGAGTTTATATCTTAATTGGATTGTGTGTGTTTTTAATTATTCTGTATTTTAACAATGTAGTGCAATTGGTTTTTATATTCTGTAAACCACTGAGAAGACATTTGAACATTAAGCAGAATATATATGTCATTTGAAGCCTGACCTGGGGGCAGAGAGAGGCTGTGGTGTGCTCGCCCCAGGTGTGCTTTGCAATGTGAGTTGCAGCGGACTGCCTCTGCACCCCACACCCCTGGGGGTGTGCCCCGCTTGCCAGCCCCAGGTAGCATTAGCTTACACTTTGCCACTGCAAACATGTCCTTCAAATATTTATTGTTTTAGAGGTGGCTTTATTGTTCATATGTTGCTGTTGTTTTAATATGTATTGCATATTTGATTTTGAGTGGGCTCTGGAACTGCTTTGGTAATGAACAGCGAGCAAGAAAGATTTAAAATAAATAAAATAAATTTTGCTGCTGTTGCTTCATCTCCAGTGGAATGATGGTTACATTGCTTCCTAAGACCCCTCTGTCAACAGATCTTGGAAATTCGATTACACCCTAAAAGGCTTTTTGAGGTACTGAGTGGTAAAGGTAAAGGGACCCCTGAACGTTTAGTCCAGTCGCGAACGACTCTGGGGTTGCGGCTCTCATTCTGTTTTACTGGCCAAGGGAGCTGGCGTTTTTTGTTGTGTTTTTTTTTTTTTGTAGACAGCTTCCGGGTCACGTGGCCAGCATGACTAAGCCGCTTCTGACAAAACCAGAGCAGCACACGGAAACACTGTTTACCTTCCCGCCAGAGCGGTACCTATTTATCTACTTGCACTTTGACATGCTTTGGAACTGCTAGGTGGGCAGGAGCTGGGACGGAGCAACGGGAGCTCACCCCATCGTGGGGATTCAAACCACCGACCTTCTGATAGGCAAGCCCTAAGCTCTGTGGTTTAGACCACAGCGCCACCCGCTGGTACTCAGTTGTAAATATTTGCTGCTGGAAATCATAAATGTAATCTGTAAAAATCCAGTAACAGTTCATTCAAGGTAACAAACAACTCTATTATTATCGTTGTTGTTGTTGTCGTCATTGTTATTGGCATTATTATCATGCTTAGGCATATGCATGCACACTACACCATTATCTAACAGATGCATATGCTTTATAACTCAGATCTTCTAATGAGCAATTATGTAAAGAAATGTCACAGAAATGCTGGAGTGAAGCTGGGAGAATGACTAATACCACTTACTGAACACAAAGTAGAAAATGAGAATAAGTGAAAAAGACAAGCATGCAACACCAGATGGGAAATGTGGAAAGCAGGCTTGTTGTCATGGAAGAAGAGCTGCTATACAGCATTCATAACAAGGCAACTTTAAATAGTTCCTTCCAGGAGTAGCAAAATGCATCATATAAATGTCACTTTCGGAAGAAAGACAATATTTAAAAAGCAAAGAGAGAAGAACAGTTATTAAGAACAAGTTGTGAAAGGTTAGGCTATCATCTGGTTCAGATGTTCTGCTTCTTTCATAAAGGTAAAGGTAAAGGTACCCCTGACCCTTAGGTCCAATCGTGGATGACTGGGGTTGCGGCGCTCATCTCGCTCTATAGGCTGAGGGAGCTGGCGTTTGTCCACAGACAGCTTCTGGGTCATGTGGCCAGCATGACTAAGCCGCTTCTGGTGAAACAGAGCAGCGCACGGAAACGCCGTTTACCTTCCCGCTGGAGCGGTACCTATTTATCTACTTGCACTTTGACGTGCTTTCAAACTGCTAGGTGGACAGGAGCTGGGACCGAGCAATGGGCGCTCACCCCATTGCGGGGATGCGCTGACCTTCTGATCACCAAGCCCTAGGCTCAGTGGTTTAGACCACAGTGCCACCCGCTTCTTTCATAGACCACCTCTAATTGGTCAATAGTATTCCAGTGAGGATGATGGAGCAGTTCACACATGCATTTTCAATTATTTGATTGCCCTTTTTTATTCACACATTTGTATCTCTGCCAAAGCATATCCTTAGATCTGCCAATGGAGAGCACTGAAGTAAGGGATTTATTGTAAAATATTCTACCTGGTTGTACTTAGTACTTTATCAGGAGTCATTTGTACACAAAACATACCAGCTTAAACCCAGAGCAGCCATGAAAAGGCGTTCTATCACTTCTCAAAACTTTGCCAAGTCTCCAGGGGACCCTCACTGCTTATCAGCAAGTTGGTAAGATAATGTTTGAAGTTAAATGATAATACACAGCCCATGTATTTCTCTTTGTGTGCATTTGCATTTCTGTAGTTCTCTGAAATGCTTGCTACTGATTAAAAGGCAGCCAAATGATCAGTAAGTTTACTGAGAATGATACAAGCTGTTCTTGTATTGCACAAAGATCATCATAAGAGCTGCACAGGCGAAGCACAGTGAGTTGCTACCAACTGAGTTCTACTCAGAGTAAATCCACTGGAATGAACAAGCCCAAGTTACACATGCCCATTAATTTCAATAGGCCTACTATTAGTTGACCCAGCATTGGATTCAATCCAATAGTGGGGGGTGAGGAATACAGATATATTTTTATCCCTGAATACAACAAACCTCAGGGGGAAGTTGGGCTTTTTGGCATTTTTATACCTGCCAGGCCACCCAAGGTCAGCTATAGGTGCTTGCATTTCAATTCCTCCCTTCTACAGGCCACAATGATATACACATACACACACATTTCCCATTGGGTGGGACAAGAAATTTCAGCAAATCAAAATAAAACAGCTGTTAGGAACTTAGTTTGTCATTCAACCCAATAATCAGCACACGTGGCTGCCTGGAAGGCAGAATTTAAGAAGCCTCCAGCCACTCGGGAATAACAAGCCATGGCTTGTTTCCCCAAAGCTTGGTTTCATTTTTCAGCTGCTGCTTCCTTGTGCTTATGTAGCTTAGTGAGCATGTGGAGTGGTGCAGCCCAACAAATCATGTTTAAGCAAGGCTTTTGGATTCAGAGACAACACCAAACCATAGCCAGATTCCTGCCAGCGGTGAGTGCTGAGGCCACTCCCTGGAAAGCCCTTTCCATCTGGCCTAGGGGCGGGGCCCAGGCTCACCTTGCCCTACAAAAGACGCTCCTGAGGGACGGAAGAGATTCCTGCCGGCTGTGAGTGCTGACGGCCCCAGTGTTTCGTTGGGGTTGGGGGTTTGTTTAATTTTTAACATAACTATGAATTTTTTTGTTTTTGTTTCTATTGTTTTATAAAGTTTGTATTCAGGGCCGTCTTAAGCATATCCGGCGCCGTGGTGCAAAAATCACTCCGCCGCCCCCCCTCCCCCCATTCCCCAAAGTTCCCCAGAATTGTTGACCTTTTTTTAGGAAGCTGACACCCTGCTTACGCATTATCTCTGCTTGGGAGAATAAAACAGGAAACATTAACAAACTTTTTTAGTTGCTCATTTGTTAACAATGAAATTGCTGAAAGCAATGCATTGGTCAGTCTGAACCATGTCAAGTAAACTATAAAAGTAGCATATCCACAACACAAACTGTGCTAGTACTTTCTTTTCAAGTCTAATTCCATAATGGGTACAATCTGAAGCAGCCACTACTCCCAGTCTGTGAAAAGTAGAGGAACTTGGCTATGAGACATTTTGAAAATGTGAAAGTTTACAGTACATTCTTGGGGCCCAATAGCAGGTTCTAGGCATTGAAGTGGGTTGGACTAGATGACCCTTGGGTCTCTTCAACATAATGCAGTTTAGTCCCATATGATTAAGCAATTATAAATAAATGAGTCCACCCCACCCTAAGAATAATGCACTCAGATAAACTGGTTTGTGCAAATCTTTTTGGGAAAGATACTTTGGTCATAATAGGCTATATCCAGCTAAATTCTACTTAGGACAGAGCCTTTGAAATTAATGTTTGGATTTTTAATTCATTTCAGTGAGACTACTCTGAGTAGGACTAACATCTGAGGCAACCGTGTGTGTGTGTGTGTGTGTGTGTGTGTGTGACAGAGAGAGAGAGAGAGAGAGAGAGGAGGGAGGGAGGGAGGGATGTAAATTTACATAGCAGGAGGAGGGCAAAGGAGGGCTGACAGCAAATGTAAAAAAGATGAGACAGCTGCGTATTCCTGCATTGCAGAGGGTTGAACTAGATGATCCTCAGGGTTGCTTCTAACTCTACAGTTCCATGATTTCAGAACATAGGCAGATGGATTACATTTAGAGCAGAGAAACACCTTTGGTCACAGAAACTGCTTTGGTATCCTGAATGATGACTTTTCTCAAGAGAGAGAGACAGGGGAACATGTCCCTGTTAATTCTCCTCAACCTCTCAGCGGCTTTCGATACCATCGACCATTGTCTCCTTCTGGAGCGGCTGTCCGAACTAGGGGTGGGTGGCACTGCTTTGCAGCGGATCTGATCCTACTTGGATGGTCAATTCCAGGGGGGGGGATGCTTGGCAAATGCTTTTCAGCCCCATGGAGCCTTCAGAGAGGAATTCCTCAGGGCTCAATCCTATTCCCCACATTGAACATCTACGTGAAACCACTGGGTGGGATTATCTGGAAGTTTGGAGTACATTGTCAGCTCTCTTCTCCTTCACGTCTGCAGGTCAGGCAGTGGAAGTGCTGGACCAGCGTCTTGCCTTGGTAATGGACTGGATGGGAGCCAGCAAACTGAAGCTCAGTCCAGCCTTGCCCCCTCAAATATTTTCTTGGTGGGGTGAAGGGATCATGGCCCCTAGGAGTTGGCTGCTATGCAGGAGGCCATGACAGCTATCAACTAGGATGGCTTTAAAAGAGGAGGAGAGGCATTCAGGGAGGGGAGGGATATGCA